>NW_024962334.1:8196125-8748411 GCF_019238085.1 Lagopus leucura
CGCCCCTCACGGCCGGCCCGCGGCCCGCGGCCCCTCAGCGGCGCGGGCAGGGCGCGGGGGCTGCTGGGGCCGGCGCGCTGCTGCGGCTGCTGCTTCGCCCTCCGCCCGCCGGCGCCTCATGAGCCCTCCGCCGCTCCCGGCTCTCCTCGCCTCTCCGGCCGCCCGCTCTCGCGCGGCACCCACAGACCGCCGCAAACCCCTCCCGCCGGCGGCGTGCAGCCGGGCCGCGCGGCGTCTTCGGTGGGCGGGCAACCGAGGGGCGGCCGCGGCGCAACCCCCGGCGGCCATTACCTCATGGCCCGGCCCCGCCGCGGGAGGGGCGGCCCGCCCGATCCGGGGCTGCCGGGGGACGGGGTCGAGCGAGGCGGGAGTTGGGGTGGTGGTGGAAGTTAGGCGCTCCGAGTGGGTATTGCTGCGAGTTTGGGAGGAGGAGTGCTGCCCGTGTCCTGGCGGAAAGTTCCGGTGTGAGAGCAAGATGCGCCAATACCAGAAAATGCCCAAGGGAAGGGCTTCTGGTCTTGCCCCGCCGACAGAGAAAAGCTTCGGTCTGGGTTCTTAATGGATCGTAAAACAAAGCAAACTATAGGGAATGACGGCTCGCCATTTCTGCAGCTCACCGAATTATCTGTTGTTGGAGGGACTGTTTGCTAGTGAGGAAAACCAGAACTGCGTCTGAGGCTGTAAGGCAGGAACGTTGCAGCGGTGCTAATGACAGGAGTCAGGAAGCACATGATGTATGTGAACCACAGCTAAGTACACATGGATTCAGGGTTTGACTCTGGACAACCCATAAGAAGAAATGGCCCAATGGTTCCCTATGTAAACAAAGACACACAGGTTAGCTTGGGTGACAGAAAAGGGGAAACTGCTCAGAGGAGCAGCCTGCTCTCCCTGGCTTCATGGAGGAGCCAGGCAGTCACTGCTGGGTTTCCCTAGGGCTGCCCTCACCGCTCCTGCTGTTTGAGTCATGATTCAGTTCACCAATGTGACAGAACCAGTGTTGTCTTTGTATATTTTCTGCCAAATTAGTGAAACAAGTAGGTTTGCCTTCAGCTCATATGAGTATCGGGAGGGAACATAAATGAAGAGATGAAGCTGTGTGTACAGGAGGACCTTATTCCTTTGGTAGCACTGCACTCACATCATGTCAGTATTCTCAAACCAACTATCCCAAAAGTAGGAACCTCATGCTACTGCTAAGAAATTCAACGCCTGGGCGTCACCTTAGCCCAAACCCTTCCACTTCTCACACTCACTTGCATGTTGCAATGCTTCCTTTGTGCCCAGTATTCTATACATGTGATGTGGGTTGGACTGTGAGGTAAATCAGAGGGATTTAAAGGATACTTTTCTGATAAAGTCCCAAAACAGAAGTTGTGGGAAGAAGAACGAGTCTGTGCAGTGGTAAACAAGAGGCAGAACCACCCTTTGAGCAGCAGCAGGTCACTAATTATTATAATAATGTGTAACATCAGCCCAAGAGACCAGTGAGGAGGAAGGGTCTGCAGGGTGAAAGGGAAGTGTTTTTGAGGAACAGAGGTTGCTCTATGCTTTGAAGAATGGAGTGAGAAGGAGAAGGAAAGTGAAGATAGACTGGTACAGGACAAAAAAAAAAAAAAAGAGCTTTCAGTTCCACAAAGCCAGAGGAAGACACAGAGCAAAAATATCGTGACATTAGAACACAAGAACAAAAATTCGGTGCTGAAAAACACATAAGACAGACAGAAAGACAGAGAGAAAACCAAGTAGAAAAGTGCATGAAGATCCACACCAACAGCAGAGGGAAACAAATCTGCATGACTGCAGACTTCTGGTAGAGAAGAACCAATTGATCTGTCTGCTCTGTAGGGAACAAGGATTCGAGATGAACTGCTGAGGCTGAGAGAAATCTTGTTAGAGCGTGCGCAAGTCCTAAACAGTGGGATGAATGGCAATGGTGTGCGCTGTATATACAAAGAAGAAACTTTAATTTAAATAGAGGTAAAATTTCCCTAAAATGTCCATCATAGTTCTTCTATATAGCTCTTTGTAGCTTTTAAACCAAAACATCTTCAGTTATGTTTACACAACTGTGATTTATGTGTGTTAAAAAACAATTTTTTAAACAAAAGCAAAACAGACAATCCTACATTTTTGTTTATGAACAAATATATTATTTTTAAATGCGCAGATTAAGTGTTCAACCAATTTGCAAGAAACTGAAATTAGTTCATGAATCACAGGCTAAATAGTTCCAAATGTGGAAACTAGACTTACTTGAGTACTACAGATTTGAAAAAAAAATTAGTCTGTGCATCCACAGAATATTAACAATGGCTATTTAGCAAGCTTTACTCTCAGAAAAGATTGTAGAAAATCTGAATTTCATGAAAGTATGTAGCAAATGTATGCCTTTTTCTCATTATGAAACGATTGTGTGTATTATGACCAGATGACCTCATGTTAAAAGCAGTTTTTGCCTATACCATATCATACTATGGCTGGACTATCTCTATATTTGCCTATACACAATGTCCCAACAGTACGTAAGTTAATCCATATTTTGATGTGATGAGATCTGCCTAACATAAATGAGGTTGCCAGCATAGAAGGGAGAGGAGATGCCACACAGAGAAGATCGAGGAGGAATCCCAGCAGCTACCCAGGAGAGAGCACGTCAGGGTTGAGAACGTGGGGCTAAGAGACTACCAGCCTCTTGCATGTGTGTTGCATGTTAGCTGTGCTTTCTTTTTTTGTTCTGCTGATACCTGGTGTTACTGGCCCCATTTCTTACACTTCTTTTATATCGGCATGAACTAAATAATGTTTTAAGCCCTCTGATGGATGTAAAGGGAAATGTCTGTATAATTTTGCCCATCCAACAACTTTCCTTGTTTAAATTGCATTTTTTTGTCAAGCTATCACTATTGCTTCTACTTGAATACCTATCAAAACACACAGAATTCTACAAGTTGTCTGGCTGACTGTAAAAGTTAAAAATATCAGTATATTTACACACCAGAGGGATGGATTGCCATCCAGAGAGACATAGGCTTGAGCAGTGGGCCCAGGAGAACCTCATGAGGTTCAATAAATCCAAGTGCAAGGTTATGCCCCTGGGTTGTGGCAGCCCCTGCTAACAGTACAAGCTGGGGGATGTAAGGATGGAGCACAGCCCTGCCAAAAAGGACTTGTAGGTACCGGTGGATGGCAAGCTGGACATGAGCCAGCACTGTGCCCTCACAGCCCAGAAGGCCAACTGTATCCTGGGCTGCATCCAAAGAAGCATGGCCAGCAGGGCGAGGGAGGTGATCCTGCCCCTCTGCTCTGTGCTGGTGAGGCCTCACCTGGAGTACTGCATCCAGATGTGGAGTCCTCAGTACAGGAGAGACATGTATCTGTTGGAGCGCATCCAGAGGAGGGCCACCAAAATGATCCAAGGGATGGAACACCTCTCCTGTGAGGACAGGCTGAGGGAGCTGGGGCTGATCAGCCTGGAGAAGGCTCCAGAGTGAGCTGAGAGCAGCCTTTCAGTAACTAAAGGAGGGCTGTAAGAAATAAGGTGACAGTCTCTTTAGCAGGTCTGTTATGATAGGACAAGGGGAAACAGTTTTAAACTAAAAAGAGGGGAGAATTAGATTGGACATCTGGAAGTAGTTTTTTACAATGGGGGTAGTGAGGCACTGCAACAGTTGCCCACAGAGGTGGTAGAAACTCCATCCTTTGAGACAATCAAGGTCAGGCTTGATGGGGCTCTGAGCACCCTCACTGAGCTATAAGTGTCCCTGTTCATTGCAGTCGTTTTGGGCTAGATGACCTTTAAGGGTCCTTTCAAAAGATTCTATGATTTGATTACATATATACATATTAACAACTAGATATGGAATGTAGATATTGCTGGGAGAATCAAATCAGCGGAAAAGATTTTGTGTTTCAGAGCTGTAAGCTTCTTTCACCTGGTATGTCAGCACTAATGCTTATTCCTTCTTCACCAGCTTCCTTCTTTGAATTTTCTTTCCTGCTCCTGCATTTTTCAGGAGCAATGCCAGCTTATGGCATTAGTGTTAGTGAAACTGTGACCTAAGTAGAGCAGACACATAAAAGTTGAAGAACATAAGTATAGTGAGAGATTAACTTAAAGATGAAATCTTATGCACAAACTATGGCCTACACAAGCTGAAGAAACAAATAAAATGAAGGAAGAAAGATCTTAACAAGAAAATTCACTAAAAATATCTTGTGTAGAGGATCATATGTAGTAATCATAGCAAAAGAAAGCATTATTCTAGAGCTTACAATATGAAGAAAAACACTGAAAAAGCAAAGAATGACTCAGACGATGGGGGTTTGCACATATTCAACGTTAATGAAATGCAAGTTGGAATAAATAGTTGGTAAAGCTCTGATTAGCATCAGAAGTGACGACAAGTAGAAAAATAAACAGGAAATTAAATGCAAGACAGTGGAATAATAATAAATGTACCAGGCTTGCACCTTGGAAGAAAAGGAAAAAAATGTTCAATCAGGCAAAGTCAAATGAAAATTACTTTGTAGAATGATGATAATACCCTTTGAGACATTGTGAATTCTAATCAGGATGAAACAGTCAATCTGTTTACTTAGTAGCAAAGCATTTGACTCCTGCACAAGTCCAAGCTGCTGTATGTGTTTGAAGAAAATGAGATGTCATCCCACTATGCTGTACGTACAACAGGTGAAAGTAATTCAGCCAGTGCAGCATCTGCTTTACACAGTTGCTAGCATTAGAATAAGGAATAACTTTAACACTGAAATAGAAAAATAAAGCATCATTAATAATTTCACATAATCTACAAGTTACATAAGCAGCATGCTAGGCATAGGAAAAGCAGATTTTGACGAGGCCTATTCAGCCTTCCTGGATGAGCAAGGTAGCCATTTTAGCGTATACTGATACCAACATGTAGGTTTAGGTGTTGAGAAGTGTTAGAAGTGAATTTTGCAGCAGAATATCTGCTCTGCCAGCCAGCCTCACAAGTCATCATCACCTGATGATATTCAGGAATGTGATGTAAAGAATCTTTCCTGTTAGAAACTGTGGTCATTCATCAGAATCAACACTGTTTTTATTAGTAGATAAAATTCAATGCAAACAAAAATAAGAGGAGATTGTTTTCTACTTCAGAATCATAAACGGAGAAGGAAACCAAGGAAACACAGTGGTTATGAGAAAGTAAAAGTAGATTGTTCCGTGCCTACCCTTACAGCTATTAACTCGGGTAGTATTGGATTTTAGTAGATTATCTTATCATATCTCTCTGAGACATAAACAAAGCATTGAGACCGTAATGGAGAAAGAGGGAACACAAGCATGCTATACGTGCACAACTGGTGACCTTACAGGTTGATCCAGTGAGGCAAGACTGGCAGCACTGTTATTATAAAAGAGACCTCTGGTAATTTTTGTCTCACCAAGAAAACAAAAAGGTTGGCAAGGGTTGTGCAATGTTTCCACAGTGAAAAGTTTAAATTCTCTGATGGGGAAAACAAATTTCCAAAAAGAAAAATCTCAAAAACAAATAATTTGAAAAATCATTGCTACTCCCAAATATCAGCAGCATACGATACCGAAACATTAACATTTGAATTTATTTAACAACTTCAAGAAGAACCACTGAGCAAAGCTGACTCCTTATTGAGAGCAGCCTTGTACCAGAAAAACAAGGTGACTAAATCATAACACAAGAAACATAGTATTACCACAGAACTGGAGAAATAGGAGAAGCACACAAAGTATTCTTCAAACAGTGACAGTCTATGCTAGTTTCAAGAGTGTTGGAAAAGGATGTGAGAATAAAAAGCGCAAGATAAAGATGAGCTCATGTTCACATCCATCAGCCTGCCAAAATGGTCTAAGACCAGAAGAATGGCCCTGTGTGCTTCCCAGGAATGACAGAACTGTCAAGGCAAATGGAACATAAGATTATATACAGGCAAATGAGTCATAATTACCCACAACACTGAGAATAGAAACTCAGAGGAATGAAGGTTCAGTTTGGGAAAGATGTAGCTAAACAGAGTAGGAAACACCGCATAGTGAGAAGATGAGATAGAACATGAATAATCATCATAGGCGGGAGAAATTCTAGTACTTGTGGCAAAATAGAACAGAAGTATATAGGGTCTTCAACAGGCATTAAAGCAAACTAAATAACAGTTTCTTTCCAAAGGAAAACAAAAGAGGGAAACATATTTTAGTATTACAGGCGGCTAGTCAGACTTTTAGGAACCAGGCAGAATGTCAGAAGCTTCCACAGCACTCACTGAGGACATAGCAGTGAAGTGTTTAAGCATTCCTGAACTACGTAGTTCCAATCACGAGATCTCAGTTTACTTTAAATTAGATAATATATTTTTTTGAGAACAAGAATTTGATTTCATCTGACTATCCCTTATGATAGTGAGGCAAGTAAGTAGCAAAGCTGAGTTTGCTATAGAGTTTGCAGAGAGTTTTAAAATGCTGTAAACAGCAAAGAGAATATTTAGCATTCCATTCCTTAATACTGAAAATATTCCCACAGAAAAGTTTACTGCAGCTGAGTACAGTGCTTGAAGTCATGTTCAGTAACCAGCAGTGGAAACAGTAACAGATGAAAACAGTAGGAAAAGGGCCAATGGTAAGCGTTGCAGAATTACAGCTCTGATTTATATTTGTATACAGGTTAATTATTCAAGATAATTCTTATACAGGAAGCAAGCGACATTTTTGAAGGGATAATTCCCAATTCTTAAACCAAAGGGATTCTTTTAACAAAGAGAAGAAATCCCAACCTGGAGTATTTTGAAATGATGCATCTGGATGATGAGAAAGATACAACTGTGTAATGAAGTGTTTATCAGTAGCACACATACACACACGCACACACCATAAAAATAAATAGGTTCTAGCTAAGAGGAACTGGAAAAATGGGAGGTATGAATCAACAAGTCCCCTTAGTCTGCTTTTAATTGTGCTGAACATTCTTCATTATAGACTTTCAAATTAAATGGTCTTTATGAATCTCCGCCTTGTTATTAAAGCATCTTGTTTGTGTTTCTCTGTGCTCAGTATTGCCATGGCCACTGTTACACGAAGATTTCAAAAGACTGTTAAAGTTCATACTTCCTCATTCTCAAAAAATGACAGAATTATCTCCCTTACATAAAAACCCAGTCCCAACCTGGATTAATTTAGCAGAAAGCTGTGCACAGGACAAAATATTAGATTTTTTAAAGGAAAGGCAGTAACTTGATTGCTATTATGTCCTGTTAGGCAGGGACAATTCAATTAAGACTGCATCACGCTGCTGTTGGAACTGGTTATGTGCTTGAGCTAATGTTCTGCTCCTTCTGATTTATATCGGTCACCTTCATCAACGCTAGAGACAGTGTATACAGCTTTCAAAAATCTAAATAAATCCCTCTTCAAAGCTTACTTTCATTGTGTCAACTAAAGGAAACTAGGTGACTTCTATTTATATATTCACTTTATTTCTACTCATTTATATTAAAAAAAGAACTGGACAGTTTCAAAGCTGTGGCTTTGTTGGTAGTCAACTTGCTGAAATCATGCTGCAAAATGGGACAGGATCTGAGATTACTGAGAAATGAGCAATTTTGTTGCACACAGTATTTTTCAGCACTTGCCAGCTCAGTAATTTCAATAGAATGGCAAAAATCTTGTCTGTATTCAGCACTGACCCCACACCAATTTGTGGACTCCCTACCAAACCCATTAAAAGCTGAACAGTGACAAAAGTATTGGTGAGCTGGGGCCTGGAGCATCTTCCTTATGAGGAAAAAGCTTGAGAGACCTGGGACTGTTCAGTCTAGAGAAGACTGAGGAGGAATCTTATCAATGCTTGTAAGTATCTAATGGGTGGGAATCAAGTGGATGGGGCCAGGCTCTTTTCAGCACTGCCCAGTGACAGTACAAGGGGCAGTGGGCGCAATCTGGGACACAGGAAGAACTTCTTTACCGTGAGGCAGGCATAGCACTGCAACAGGCTGCCCAGAGAGCTCGTGGAGTCTCCTTCTCTGGAGATATTCAGAACTGTACTAAATGCTTTTCTGTACAGCCCACTGTAGGGACCTCCTGTAGCAGTGGGATGCACTTGAAGGTCTCCAGAGGTCTCTGTGATTGTGATTCTGTGAATGATGCTTGATTTCCTTCAGGTTTTCCTTTGCGCCTACAGCTCTGCTGCTGGAAGGATGAAGCCCAGCTGGCACACAGCGCTCAGCTCTGCTGCCATCCTAAAAGATCTCTCCCTAGTAGGGTGGTCTTTGACTTCTATTTTAGCAGTGTTAGGGGTGAGGTTACACTCACACTGAAGCCTTTCCCGTATGAAGTCCCAAGTCCACCATCATCCAGCCTACAAACACAAAACCCTTCCTGACAACGACGCTGTATCTTTTCTTTTATGAAACCACGTGGCAATGGACTTATGGGCTTAAAAATGTTAGGAGGTAATGGACGTTTTAAGGGCTAAGTTTTGTCGTAAGAGCGAATCCATCTGCTGGGCGATTCCCGTGACGGCAGCGCCCACTCTGGAACGGAGCGCTTTCAACGCCGTAATGGCGGATCGCCCTTCCAGAGGAGCGCGCCGAATAACTGCTCGAGCCGCCGCAGCCCCCCACCGTTAGGGCGGGCCTGCAGGTTGCCCGGCAACCGGGCGGCGCCTCCTTCACTCCCCGCGTGGACCCGCTGCGGCCCAATAGCGGCCGCGGCGTCCGGCCCTGTCTCCTGGAGACGGGGTCACGGCGGCGACCACCGGAGTGGTGCGCGGGGGAGAGACGGCAGGCCTTCCTGGCGCTCTGCGGCGTTTCCCTTATCGAATAAGAAAAATAAAAGCCATCTTCCCGAGTCACGCCGTGTGCTGTGCTGGTTCTTCTCCTTCTGACTCTTTCTTTTAGGTGCGTGGCGCTGGGTTCCCCGTCGGGACACATCTACGTCCCCCCACGGCGGAGCGTGCGGCGCTCCACCGGGTTCAGTTGATGGCGGCTTCCTTCTTGCGGTCACGGCCGTTGTCGCCTCGCAGTCGTCCAGTAGCTGCCTGCCTTCCCGCTGCCGCCGGGCCCGCAGCTCCCAGGTGTGATCGCGGCGGCCCGCTGTGCCATATCCCCGTTCGGTACCCCGGCTGAAGGCCTGCCGGTGGGGACGGCTGCTCTCTTCCCGGTAGCCTCTCGCAGAGCTGCCGGTTGAGACCTTATCTGCAGGTACAGCCTGTCTAGAGGTATTGGTCACGGGGGTGAGCAGTGAGGTGACAATCTGCTGCTCTGGCACCTTTGTGAAGCAGAGGAAGATGTTACTTTTTCCGGTCTTTGTTCAAGCTCTCGAGAAGAACATAAGGGATACTTCACTGGCCGGAAAGTAGACCCACATCCGCTCCTGTCTTTGTGCCTTGTTTGGCAAACTGATCATTGCATAATTGACCATCTGTTTTCACAGTTAACCGGAGGAAAAAGATGTTCCTTCTAAGGTTATGCTGGCTATGCCTACCTCTTTGCTTACTGTGAGGCAAAATCAAGTTAATTTACATTTGGCATTTGTTGGTGTGTTTATTGGGGTGTAGGTGTATGTGTTGCAGAGGTGTTTCACAAAATGTTCTGTCTAAAGATTTGGGAATTCTCTGGTCTCATTTGGCATTTAGTTTGTCATTTGAGCTTTGTGTCTCAAGAAAGGTAGTGAAACTGAGTTTGTGGCTTGTAATCAGCACAGTTTAAGCAGCCTTCCTCTCTATCCTTGTTGCTGTACTATCCTCTGTTTTTTTTCTGTAGTTGTCAGGTAACTATATTGAGAACTGGTCGTGTTGAAAGGAAAACAACAGTCCACAAACAAAATGAAAGAAGTTGGTGTTAAGATGAGAACGAGCAACTCCAAATGGCTGTGAAATATTTCAGTTGTTAGTTGAAAGAACTGGGCACTGAATGTGGAGTTGGTTTGGAACTGGAAGAACTTACTAGAAGGTGCTGGTTGTGTACTAGGTAGCAATATATTCTGATTTTGGAACATTTGTAACAAATGGCAATGGTTTAATTTGTTTCACTATGTAAATTAAACCATTTAATAATAATATAATGTATAATGTATAATATAATATAATATTCAATATAATAATAATAATAACCATTTAATAATAATTCAATAATAAAATTATTGAGATAAAAAATAGTAGTTATAAGATAAACTAAAATTTTCTTGTGGAACTCTTTGACTCCCACAGTTGGGGAGTCAAAATGGATTGTTTCCATCCATGAAAAAAATTTCTAATGCTAACTCCTATAACTGGTAAAGCTACAGGCATCTTAGTGTTGTTAGGAATGCTAATCCCTGTGGGGTTCTTTTTCTTTCTTTTTCTAGTTATGCTGATTAGATCAGTTATTTATCAGGCTTAAATTACAGGGTAAAAAGTTGCAGAGGAAATCTGCCTGGTGTGCCCTTAAGCAGAAAAATGGCAACTTTACTTGGTAAGGATTTCAGTTTAGAATAATTTCCTGTATCCAGCATTTTTATGCAGAACTTAAAATTTTAAGTTTGGTAGCATGATTTTTATTTACAGATAAAATATTTAGAATCTGTAGTTACTGGTTCACCTGTAACTTGTGGAATGTGTGAAGAGCTTTCCAAGTGGAAAATAGTTACCCATTCAAAATTTTGTTCACATTTCCCAAGGTGATCTTTGAAATACTTAGATCCTTCCAGCAAGATGAAACATAATTTCTATTTTTTAAGAATTGGGAGAGTAAATGTGATACATTAATGATTTTTAAATTTGATTGCTTCCTCTCTCTCCCTTCTTCCTTTAAAGGTTTATCTGACTAAGAAAATACCATGTTTCCAATCCCTTACCAGTGAAGCATCCTTAAGTATGGAGAACTTCATTCTTTATGAAGAGATAGGAAGAGGAAACAAGACCATCGTTTATAAAGGAAGAAGAAAGGGGACAATTAATTTTGTTGCCATTCTTTGCACTGATAAATGCAAAAGAGCTGAAATAACAAACTGGGTAAGTAAGACTTTTCCTGCTAAGTTTGGGAAAAGATCAAACTTAAATAAATAAATCCTTGCTGCAGAAAGAAAAACGCTGAATGCTGAAGTGTTTATTTCTATCACCTAGCAGTGTTCTTGTTTAAATCATATGCATAATCTCAGTTTTACAGGCTTACTGGTTCTATGATATGTTAACGTACCTTTTATAAAAATAAGTGTTTGTGTAGTGGTTGACTTTATTTTTCTGAGTTATATAAATCCAGTCCTAGTAGTGCATTCCAGTAAATAATAATTTCCTTCCTATTAAGAAGAAATTACTTTTTATGAAAGAACAGTATTTTAAGTAGATAAATTTTTGTTTGCAAAAGGTTGGCAAAGTTTTAAACATTTGCTTTCTGGATAAGAAATGAAAACTGGTATAGTTAAACATTTCAAATATTTCATTTTTCCAGTTGACACATTTTGTTTAATATTCCCTCTCATTGCTTTTGTGACTCATAAATCTTCTCCACTCAAATCTTTTTTCCCTTCAAAGCATATTCCTCTCAGAAAGTACCTCGCATATGGCTCTGACAGGATTCAGAGATTTCTGTAGACATGAGGCTAGGTGTGGTAGAAATAGTGACTTTCCGAGACCCTGAGTGATTGCTTCTGCTTGATAAGACTGAGGGGGGAAAACTCTTTATTTCTCCTTATTATATTTACCATATTTTCTCGCAATTGTGTTCTCACTGAAAAAGAAAGTAGATCTCCAAGTTTGACTCCAAATTCTCATTTACAGTCTGTTAGTAGAGATGCAAAAGAGTTAAACAGTGCTTATAAATCAGTAATATCTCTGTTTCATTGGTTGGGAAACTTTCTCATATTGCTGGAAAAAGTTCAGTAGGCCAAGGGCTAAGAGGAAAGTTTTCTGTTATCAACTTACACGTAAAATTAATTTGAATTGGAGATTAATTTTTAACTATTTAGTGTACTGGACTAGGCACAGGAATGAGTAGATGATCCAGCATAAAGCTGTGTTGTCTCCAATCCTCCTCCAATCCATATATATAAAGATATTTTTTTCCCATTAATAATGTTAAGAACTTTGTTTTAGGTTCGTCTGACTCATGAAATCAGACACAAGAACATAGTGACATTTCACGAATGGTATGAAACAAGCAACCACCTCTGGCTTGTAATGGAGTTATGCACAGGTAAAAAGCTCAGATGGACAAAAATAAATAAATCTCTATATAGTACAGATATTTGTAATATTTTTTTAATAATAAATGTTTCTCACAAAAATACTTCTCTCAGTCTTCAAGAAAAGTTAAATTAGTAATCAGGTTGTACGTATGTATGTATGATTAAAAATGTTGGGTTTTAAAACATTTTTAGAAGTCCACTGAACTCATATTTCTCTTCTAGTTCACAATGTATGTGAAATACTAATTTAGGTGACATAATGTTAGCTTCTCATAGCTAGGGGAACTTAAAAACAAATTGTGAGTAATTGGAGTGTAGTTATCTAAAATTTATTTAAGCAAAGATTTATGTTAAGACATTAATTTGGGAACACTGAGAACCCAAAACTGTATTAAGTAATTAATGGAATTTTGGTAGATTAACATCAATCTTCTAAAGAAGTCTTTTAATGCTTTCTCCAATTATGACTATGTTTTAAGCAGATGATAGTAAGCATGATTTCCTCCATGTGCAAAGGAAAGGTGATTGTGCAAGTGAGGCATTTTAATGTTTTGATACAGAGAGTTGTTTCATAGTAAGAGCCAATATTACAAACTGCTTTTTTTTTTTTTTTCCTTTTTTTTTCTTTTTTTTTCCTACTTAGAATTATTGGAGAAGCTGTAAGTCCTGAAAAATAATCTGGTCATTCTTTCTTTAATTATTAGAATTAAAGTTAGGCCTTGTCTATTTGCCTAGTCTAACAAATTGACATGTATGTAATTTATTAGGCAGGCAGCCTATTGTTAAGAACAGTTAAAGCAATTTTTTGTGTATCTTGCACTATTGCAACATGGGAATAAAGTTCTTAAAGACCCAAGAGTGGACTGACTAAGAAGTTTATCATAACTAAAAATACAGTAATTTCAAATAAAAGCAGTCAGGGATTGTGAAGAACTGTCAGAATCCCCAGTTCTGACCCAGGATAACACTGGATGTCCTACTGCTACCGGCCATCCAAGAGCCATCTCTCCACAGTGTGAACAATGGCAGTTAGCAAGCAACTTATGGAGTCCATCTCTCCCAGACATGGGTACTTGTCCTTGTTAGCCTGTGAATGGTTGAGTGGAGTTCATCTCTCCCAAGGGTGGATGCCTGGCTTTTTTAACAACTATGTGACCTTTTCCTCACTTCTCTTTTCTTTGAAACACCGTAGGAGTTGGGTCTCTGCAATCACTTGGCATAAAGCAGGACAGTAGAGGGATAAAAAGCTGCCTGAATGTTCTCTCACTGTGGTCATAGTTAATAAAGCTTCTGTCTGACCTGCCTCAAATTGTACTTGTGCCATTGTGCACTTGGAAATGCTGTGTTCACAGCAGTTAGTTTCAAGGCATTCTTAGCAGCAGATGTACTTGTGAATAGGATGAGAGTTGAATTTCATGCTAATTTTGTAGAGCAACACTTTTATGTTGCTGATTTCATTATAAATTTTTCCTGTTATATCTGTATAGCCATCTAAAATACATTATAAAAGTGCTAAAATGTTGGAAAATTCTTTACTACATCATATATTCTGAGGCTGGTTCTAAAGGTAAGACTGATTTTTATAAGCAACGTAAAGACTGAGAGCAACTGTAAGATTCAACATCATTGAGTAATTTGGAGAACAGTGATAAACCTGAGCATCTCAGTATTCTCTGAAATCAATCAGTAAGCAAAGGGGAAAAAAAAAAAAGCTCAGGAAAATATTGTGTAGTTTGAAATAAAATATTTATTATCCTTCTCCATGGACCCTGGGATCCTGGGATTTTACTATTTTTATTGTCTATGAATTCAGTGGGAAATTCCACATCATTGCTTGTTCACAGACACTGATAGCCTGATCTTGGTACTGCTTCGTCTCATGCGGAAGGATCTGAATAAACCCACTGGGTTACTATTGCGTTGTGACAGTATGAGTTTCATGTTTTCCTTTCTGCCTCCTTTGTAAAATAAATCAATATGAAAGTGTTTTTAAAAGTCATGCCCTCAATTTAATTGCAGTGAAAGTTTATATCCCAATCTCAGAAGTAGATTTTTCTTTTCTATACATTTTCATATTTTTAATGTGTATCGGTAATGATTTTTTACTTGACAGTTTTGGAAGACTTTCATCATGTCATTGTGCATGTAAAGCAAATGCCATGCAAGTAATTCCTTTGCTGACCATGTGTACACATATTTCAGGTGGTTCACTAGAATCAGTTATTGCCCAAGATGAACATCTACCTGAAGAAGTAGTGAGAGAATTTGGTGTAGATTTGATTACCGGTTTACACCACATTCATAACCTTGGGATTATCTTTTGTGAGCTGACACCTGGAAAGGTAACAAGGAGTATTATTTGTAGTGGATATCACATATTACTTTGTATGCAATCAACATTTTATTCATATTATACTGTATTTGAGAGAATTACCTAATATTGGAAGCCAGTTGCATAACAGTAATTCTATTGTTGGTCTTGATTTGTAAGAGGTTGAGTTGCCCTTTTGAGTTTTCTGTAGGACTTGCGCATTCATGCTTGGTTTCTGTTATTTGTGGGTAAAAGAGCAATAAATAGAAGTGAATATATAAGTAAAGCATAATGGAAATGCCTCTGTATTTTTCTGAAGAAGAATGTGTTTAAAAAAAAAAAAAAGTAAAGACTGTAAAGTACTCTTTTGAACACAGAATACAGAGTGGAAAAAGTAAGATCCTCCCCTACCCTTTTCCCAGCCTCCCCCCCAGCCCATAAAAAAAAAAAATCAAAACCACTTTTTTTTTTTTACCTAAAATGAATGAATGTTCCTTTTACTATCCTTTTACTTTAAACACATTTTTACTTTCTTTTCTACAGTAGCATCATTCATCATCATTCATATTAGCTTAATGATGAGCCAACAAAAATGTGAATGGAACCATTAATGTTGTGTCGTCACCTTACGTGATTTTTTTGGTTACAAGAAAAAAAGTGATTTGTTTTGACATAAATTTGTCAATGCTTTTAGATATGATAGTTATCATCTCTATTTACTTAAATGATTAAATTATTGTGATTTAATATAGTTTGTATTGGAAATTAGCGCAGTCTCCAGTGTTAATATCTGCTATGCTGGATTATGTTTATTCCTCTAGATTCTGCTGGAAGGGCCCGGCACTTTGAAGTTCAGTAACTTTTGCTTGGCTAAAGCAGATGGAGAAAACTTGGAAGAATTTTTCGCTTTAGTTGGGTCTGAAGAAACAGGAAGAGATGTTGTTGAAAGCACTCCACAAAGACACCTGAAAAACAGACTTCGAGGTAGGATATTTTTACCAGCTAAAATTAAGCTAAACAGACAGAATGAAAGTGGGAAAAGACTGTTGTTATGCATGATTTTTGAGACTCGAAGAAGGCAGTTGATCAAAATTCTGATGTGGCTTACTAAATTCCTAGAGAAACAGAATAATTCTGCTATGTCAACATCTGTAAATAATGGCCTCTTTGTGTGATATGCAAGTTTTCTTTGAGTAGATTTTGCGTATTCTCCATGGAGGGAATTTTTTTTTTCCCAGGTAGGCTCAGAACGAAAATTTTGCTGTTAAGGAAAATTGTTAAGATGGATTGTAAGACACAGAGGGAACAACACCTGCAAGTGAAGAAGAAGAACAGAAACTGTTTAGAAATACATAGTCATAATTCTAAAGAGAGTATAAACACTGGAAAAATGTACTTTTGTCATGGAATTTTTGATAGATTAACAGTTGCTTACCTCTCTGTCTTGTTCTAAATAGACTTCATGTTATTTTTGATTTGAAGCTTATATGTAGGCAATTATAAAAATACTGTAGTATGTAAGATTTCCACATAACTGGATTATTTTGAATTGCGTTTTGCAATTGGCATCCCATACCATCTAATGCACAAACTGCCTTTCTATCCTGAGCAAATATCATATATGGATGTGATCTGAAACTGCTCAAAGTAGTTAGTGAATTGAAAATGCTAATTCTTCATTTGGGTTTGCTAAGGGGGCTTAAGTAATTAGCTTTTTAATGATAACTGATGTGGATGTAAAAAAAAAAAAAATATCTGTGAAATACCTTTGGTCCTTGATGCATTTCACATATTACCAATTAAGTATTAGAACTATAAAAATAAGAAAATCACTGAAGCTTCAGAAATGCTGAGTCTTAACTGATTTTCCTAATTGACAAAATTATAATTTTACTACTTATCGTATATGAAAACAGTATGTGCTGCAGATGGTCTCTCTAGGGTCTAGGGCTAATTTCCATTAAATTTATATTAAATGTATGCACAGTTCAGTAAGTATGATACTGAATTGCTTCTACTTTGATTAGAGATTTTGTATCCATTTAACAATAGTTTAGAGAATGGCTTTTGTGGTTTTTGATACAAGATTTTCACCGTAGTTTTTGCTTCAAGTGGTCTGTGTAATTTCCAGTATGATGATTAGTTGTTTCAGTACCATTTACATGAGAAAGATTGTTTACTTTTGAAGCATGAAGAAGCTGTTAGTGTGCTTCAATTTCTGCAGAAAAATCCATGCAAATCCAATGGGCTACAACTGCTGTGCTACATTTTCATCAAATAAGAAAGCTTTAGAATTTTGGCTTTCCTTTTCAGAATCTTTCAATAGTTTGTGTCTAGGAGCATCTCAGAGACCTCTGTTTCTCTGATAATGGGGCATCACTGCAGTTGCTATCATCTGGAACAATGGAAATCTTGGCAATGTGTTATGGGAACAAAGAGCTTTCTTAGTACTTTAGCACCTACTGCAATTATGAAGGCCAAGAACAGGATGTGTTTGTTTTTTTTTTCCAGAAAGAAATGTAAATGTAATCTCTTTCCTGTTACCGTCTAAATCAGCTTTTTCTTTTTTTTTCTTCTTTTTTTTTTAAAATGTATATTTAATAACCTGTTGTCACTTAAAATAAATAAAATGGAAAGCAAAATCCAAAATAAGCTTCTTAAAGGATTATGGAATTTACGTTTTTGCTGAGATTTTGTAATTTTCAGGGAGGTTTTGGAGAAACTAGTAGTATTTAGGATAGGCATAACTAGATCAGTGATCTGATTTATGGATCTTGTTTATTGTAACAGTTTTCTAATTTCATGTGAGTTAAAGTCTTAGGATAGCTCTCTTTTTAATAAATGTAAAACCTGATGTAGCCTAATAATTTTTATTAATCACATGAGATTTATATTGGTTTAACATACTCAGTTGTCTTGGCTGTGGAAGCTGTCAAGATAAATTAAATTAAAAAAAAAAAAAACAACTTCTTGCATTAATCACGTTAGAGAAGTATAAGCGCAAATGGAAGTGAAGTAAACAAGAAAATGGCTCCTGCAATCCTACATAATTCAATAAAAAAAGGAGGAAAATATTCTTTTCAAATTCCATTTGGTATCTCATGTTTCATACCTCTAAGTGAGGATTCCTATGCTTCAGTGAGTTAGAGATTAAGTTTTAGGTGTTCTACAGGACTGATGTTCAATCGAGTGTATTTGTATGGTATTTTGTAGGCTCTCCATTATACACAGCTCCAGAAGTAATAAAGGGAGAAGACTTCTCCAAGTCCAGTGATCTGTGGTCCTTAGGATGTTTACTTTATGAAATGTTCTCAGGTTGTAAGTTTGTGTATTTCTTTGATATCTGTGATAACGAAAACCTACTTTGTGATCCCAATTTGAATTCTTGTTTATTTTTTAAGGAAGTAAAAAGAGAGAAAGATATATTTAAGAGAGGTAATAAAAATTTCTTGAAGAATACATTAAATATGCTTAAGAAAAACAACTTGTCAAGCAATCAGCTGAAGTAATACTGCTAAATTATACTTCTGCCTGAATTCCAAATGTAATGATATTAACGAACCCAAATCCCTCAAATACTATGATTTGAAAATGTAGCAGTACTTGTTTGGACAACGTAATGTTCTTAATCTCCTCAGTATTAAACTCTGGATGCATTAATTTGACTTCGGAGGGAGAAAAATTTAACTAGTTTAAAACTGGTCATTGGCTTTCCTGCAGATAAAGTTAGCATTGCCTGCAGCTGGAAGGAAATTTTCAATGCAAAAGAATTACAGTGCAGTAGTCTGAAGTCTTAGACAATACACAGATCTGTCAGATTGGCATACTGTGCTCTTCCCTTCTCCAGCTGCTATGTCATTGTGGATTCTTTCAGAGCATTCATGAGGGCCTACCTCAAGCTGTCTTTAGAACATGTTCTGTCCTTGGTCTCTTTGGCGGTTCGCGGTAGAAGAATATAATCCAAGGATTTATTTTTAAGTGAACCTTTAAATTCAAATCAAGGATGCTTATTGCTTTGAATATTTCCTTAGGAAAATGAGCTTATTGTATATAATTGCACCTGACAGCCATTTTAAAATTTGCATAACTGAAAAAATAAACTTCCATTTATTTTAGGAAGACCACCATTCTTCTCAGAGAACTTTTCAGAATTAATTGAAAAGATTTTATATGAAGATCCACTGCCACCGAGGCCCAAGGGTAACGTTCTTCTCTTGTTAAATGTGTCAAATTGAATCAATAGTAACAAAGTTTTGCTTTGCAGTGTTTATTCTGAGGCTGATTGCAGGAATTGTTTTGCTGTCCAAAGCGAATGTTACCATTGCCATTCCTTTGCTATGAACATCTTCCATTAGTGATGAATGCTTATATCTCTGTTGATAAAACATGTGTATCATTTAGTGTTAAGAATTAAATGGAATGGATGGAATTTTTGAACTTTGTCATTCAAGGCATCGGTGGTATTCATGGAGACACCTCGTTAGTTTCTAATTTCAGTTCAAACTGATACAGTAGAAAGGTGACCTATTGAGTTACAACTATTACTTGTTTCAATTGTAAGGGAAACTTTATTTTTGAAGCAAATAGAACGATTGTATTGCATGATTTTGAGCTCTCAGAAGCAGTCTTTCTCAGTTAACTGAGAATTCTGGAAACCTCTTGTGTAATAAGATGCAATAATAGTACTCTTAAAACTACCACAGCCAGGGTAAATTTCAATTAGCACAATTTTCAACTCTACTTTATTTTCATCTAATAGTTATATTATAATGGGAAGGTTCATATTTTTATATGAAATATAAAAGAATATGAATTTGTGAATTTATAGGAATATAATAATAAATGTATGTTATTATTTTAGATTAGCTTGACCAAGTATTGATTTTTATCATCTCTTTGAAGATCATTTTAATACAAGACTTTATATTTAGTATTTTTTATGCATTTTTTTTTCAGATGAAATTGGTGTTAAATAGAACTGCTTTAATGTTTTGATTCAGATAATGATTTGATTTACTTACTGTCACAGTTGATTCTGTTGTCCAGTTCTTTTTAAGTTCTTCTATTTTCAGATTCTGCTTTTCAGAAACCTTCTGCAGAGTTCATCAGCTTACTTGATGGATTGCTTCAAAAGGATCCTCAGAAGAGGTAAACCTGTTGGTTGCATTGCCTTTTTCACATCTGGAAAAAAATAATAACTATGATAATATCTGGTGACAATGAAAAAATAATTTTCTCCTTCATAAAAGAAGAAATAGTGCATTTTCTCATGCAAACTTTATTTAATCAAAATATTAATTCTGCATAGTTTTCTTCTTTTGTATGTGGTGTTAAATAGGTAACTGTTTAACAGGATGTTAGCTTTTCAAATTGGATGGCTTCAGTTTTCCAGAGCAATGGGCATATCTTTTATAAGACTTTAATTTATAGATGTTACGCTTATATTTTTGTATAACATAATTATTTATAGAGTAATGTAAATAATGGGACTGGTTAAACTGTGTACTTAATCTTTAATCTCACCTCTCTGTGTTGTGTGAATGATCCATTTCAATTTTAGGCAAAACATTTCCTCTATAAGGTAACTTATTTGTTCACCACATACCAACTAAGAACAGTAACAGTTGCTTCATAGCACCACTGGATTCAGAACGTAGCCTGATAAGCTTTTGTAGCTGTACTTTGCCACTGCTTTTTCAGTTTGTCTATTGCTTCTCAAAAGGCTCAACTGGACAGACATATTGCAACATCCATTCTGGAAAGACTCCCTTAGCCATTGTGACGGCGATTCTTCAGACAGCCAGGGCTCAAGGTACTTCATGTTTTAGCAGATGTCTTTCTGTGGTACATATGAACAAATAAATAAATCAATATTACAGATTTAAAATATTTTTCTGCGAATTTTTCAGTCTTTGAATTTTGCTTAGGAGTTTAATTTTGTTAAGTAATTGCTGAGTTAAGTTTTACACCATCCAGTGAGCAGTTTGGGGTGCTTAGGTATTACAGTATCCTATCAGTGTAACCGTATCTGTTTGCTTTCTGTAGACTCATTTCTTCTAGCTACAGAATGCTATTTTTTTTGTTTATATAACAATGATGAACAGTAATTTGACTTACAGTACTGTCCTTCAGAAGCATTATTAGCACCTCATACATGAGTCAATTTCATCTTTATGTAAGTTTGTTTGTTCTTATGCATTAACATCAAGTCTTCAAAAAATCTATCAGCACATCATCTTAGGTTTTGTTAGCCTTGTGAATGTAGTTGACCCATATTCTTTGTTTATAGCATAAAGCATTTATCTAATGTTTTTATATTTAAATGTTAAATACTCTGCATTCCTATATAGGCAGAAACACCCAGTCCTTTTGTGAAAATAGGCTCTATTCACTGAAAACTTAGGTTTCTTCCAGATGTCTGTTAATATTGCTGTTTTTAATTTCTTAATTTCCATTTAGAGTTGTTTGTTTGTTTGTTTTTAAACAATCTGTTGTTCTAAATATTTGAATGCTATTTCAGGTTGCATTCAGGGAACAAGTATGGAAATAGCTTTATTTTAGAACGCCACATGCTTCTGTGTTTTATCTATTTTTACATTCTATCTCACATTGTTGAAATACCTATTTCTGGAACCAGGGCTGCAGTATTTTTTGTTACTAATGTCTGTTCTAGTTTAATATGCTGCTCTTTGTCTTTTAATTTTATTACTACTTTTACCACCAGGGCAAATAATTGAGATTGTGAGTTTCTATCTCAAAATCAGAATTTATTCACAATATTAGTGAGACTTAGATCCACCTTTACCATATTGTATGTCTGAGCAATTTCTTGGAGAATCAGAATAATAATTACCCACAGAATATTGGACTTCTTGACTTTACTTACTTGAGTCTTCTAATGATTCTGAAATTTTCACTAAGGCAGTAATTGGCACACATGAAGAACCAAGGACATGGTCCTGACATGCAAAAGAAGATCTGTACTTCTTCCTTTCAAAATGTGAGCTCCACAGGCGAGGTTTATTTGAACCAGTTCCGGGTGAACAGTACAGGGAAATACAGAAGCAAAAGTGAAAAACTTGCTATTAAGGAAAAAAAAAAAAAAAAAGTCTTTATTGATCTTAATGCTTGATACAGGCTTTGATATTGAAAGTAAATTGGTTGTAAATTTTTTCTCTGAAGATTGAGCAATCTCTGAAACTTACGAAATTATCCTTGTGTATTCCAGGGTATAAATTTATTCCAAATTTCTCCAATGCCAGTTGTACTAAGGGAGCTAGAGAGTTCTTCAATATTTTCCAAGTTGCTCGCTCAAAAACAGCTTTTATTCATTGCCATTACCAATATAAAAAGTATTTGTAGCTCATATTGCAATAGGAGGGTGATCTATGAGAATGACAGCTAAATTGCATGTTAATAGTTGCAATAAGTAATGGATACGATCAATCTGATCTCTTTTAAATCTTTTTAATTAATATTTCTTATTAAACAGCAATGAACACTTGGAGTCATGGAATACCAAGGGGCCAGAAGATGCTTGTAAAAACCTATCATCTTCAAGAGCAGATAATAAGCTACCAAGCAATTCTTTTAAAATAGGTAATATTCATTATGTTATTTTGAATTATTTTGTTGGTCTCACCACATGCTTCTTCCTTGTGTTTTGTTTATCTGAACATTTAGATTCAAGTTTGTTCTTTTTCCAGTAGAAAATCCGACTGAATTGCGCCCCAAAAATGCAGATGGTGGATCAAATGAATCCATATTTCTTCTGAGGTATGAAAATCAAAACAACAGTCAGAAAACCCTTGAAAGTCCTCTCAAAATATGAAAATATTTATATGAAAATAAATAAAAACCCTGAACCAACAAACAAAACCCCACAACAGTGGCCTGCAGTGAGACTTAATCTGTATTCTGTTTCTTTTGAAGTTCTCGTCCTACTCCTAGAACCAGCACTGCAGTACAAGTAACTGATGTTACTATTGCTCCAATCCAAAATTCTCCACAAAAGGATTCAAGCACGACAAGGGTGAGTAGAAAAACTAATAATAAGAGGCAGTGATATAGTCAAGATCTTAGCATGGAGACTACATCTACATAGACTACACCTTTGTTTCTCAATCTGTAATTGTAACAGAAAAGTAGTTCCTCCAGTAGTAATTCCTTTAGTGTGTAAAAATATTGAAGGAAAAAAAAAAAGTAAAAGTAAATATTTGCAAAGCTTCCAGCGTAGGAATCAAATAAGATGTTTTGTCCCCCTTTAATTCAATGCATAAAAGAGAGAGGGACTATCTTTTTTTTTTTTTTTTTTAATCCATCTACATTTTGAACTTAAGTTCAAGTTTTTGTTTGTTTGTTTTTTAGAGTTTTGTCTTTCTATTTGCATACATATTTTTCATAATTTTTAATTGCAAAGTCTAGGCTCTATCAATAACTACACAATTAAAAAGCAATTTAGAATATATTATTTACATGACCAAACTCTGTGGCATAACATTGAAGTGAAACATTATGGGAGTAAGTATAAATTTTCTTCTTTTGTGCAAAACGGTATTTCAGAAAACTTTGTTCTTGTTCCAGGCTAAAAATGTGTGCTCAAGTCAGCAGGATATGGAGTCAGCATTGAAAGAGCTCATTTACACTGAATCTGATCTTATCATAACGCCAATCATTGACAATCCAAAGGTATAGCAAAATAAATTATAAGATTCAGGAACTTGTGGGTGAGGCTAGTTTTGCAGATAAATCTTTAAATCAGGGTGAAACTCATTTCCTGTGTTTTATAATTCAAATTTTAAAGCAGTTCCACCCAGTCATCTGGCAAGCTCTCATGCAAGTTTTTAGCTGTCTTTTACAGTCCTATTGTATTGCTAATTTGGAGAATAGAGTTATTTTGGGGTTTTAAAGTAATGTCAAATAATGTCTTACAATAAATAGAATAAATAGAATAAATAGAAGCTATTAAATGCTGTGTTCAGTGGTTTTGTAGATCTGTTTTCTGATAATTTGCTTTAATATCTATTACTTAAATGAAAACAAAGCTGAGTGTGTTTTGGTATAAGGAACACAAAGCTGTCCATGAAGCCACATAGTTCAGGTGTTAAACTCTTCCAGTGCAATTTATGTCATTCTCTAAGTTTTAGATACAATATTTCTAAAAAGCATCTAAAAAACTCGATTTCTCTGGAAAGGAAGACCTGAAGTTGTAAGAACCACAGAATGGCTTGGGTTGGGCAGGGCCTCACAGATCATCTAGTCCCAACCCCCCTGCCATGGGCAGAGTTACCAGGCACTGGATCGCGCTGCCCAGGAACCCACCCAGCCTGGCCTTGAAATCCTTCAGGGCTGAGGCATCCACAACTTCTTTGGGCAGCCCATGCCAGTGCCTCACCACACTCTGAAGAATTTTTTTCTTCTAAACTTCCCTTTGTTCAGCTTAAATCCATTCTCCCTTGTCCTACCACTAGCTATATATGTAAAAAGTCAATCCTCCTCCTCCCTATAAGCTCCTTTCCAGTGTTGAAAAATGCCTCAGGAGTAAGCACTGATTTGTACAGCCATCCTGTCCTATTTTTGTGTCCTTGTTTTCATGTTTGACTGCTGAAAAACTTTCAGAAACACATTAAAACTAGTTGTGATGTTGTTTATTTCTGCAGATAATGAAGCAAGTGCCAGTTAGATTTGACTCAAAAGCTTTACATATACCAGCATATTCAGGTATGGCTCTGCTGACACAGAAACGTTCGTTCTGTATAAGGTAGTGTAACTGTTGCAAGACTGTAAATCTTTAAATCTGTAAATTTGTAAATCAGCTGAGGTGAGGGGAGAATTCAGATCTGGTTTTCCTGAAGTTGCAAAAGTTGTGTTCTTAACTAGACCAAAAATGAGTAGAATTTTCAAGTGCTGACAGCTACATATACACATACACACACACACACACACACACACACACACACACACACACACACACACATATATATACCCTTTCTTCTGCCCTTTTATAAGCCATACTTAAAAGCTTTAAAAAACAAGACAGCCAACTTTTCTTTAGCATGGAAAAACAGAAGTTTGTTTGTTTGTTTGTAAAATACTGAGGTATTCAACCAGATTAAGATTTGACAAAGTTAAGGAAGCAAAAGAAAACAGGATGTTGAAAAGCGTAGTGTTGATGAGCTATAATACTTGATAGCCTGGCAGTCTTGTATGTAATTGTGAAATGTTCCCAATGGACAGTGTAGATTAGTGGATACTTTTTTGTTTTGTCGTGTTTTTAACCTCAGACAAGTCTATTATTTATGGAAACTATTTCCTCTGATATATTTTGGGTAGTATTGTTTGGCTTTAGAGTGCTTGAAGAGGAATGTTAGGCAAGTAGTTACTCCTAGAATTCAGATAGCACCTCTACCTAAACAAAGTTCCTTGTTTTTTTCTTTCCCTAACAAACTGACTCTCCATACTTTAAAGGAATTCAATAGTTGGAGAAGAATAGAACGTCCCCTAAACAAGATTGTAGTAACAAAAAACATTCTGGATTTGGCAAGAATGGCCACGTTCAAATACCTGAGCAAGTGCTGTTACATTTAATTTAGTGTTCAAGCATCCAAACTATCAGGCAGATATTCTGATGTGTTTAGCTGTTATTGTCTATATTTATTTAATAAGGGACAGGTGTTTTTGTTTTTTTTTTTCTGTGGTTGTAAATATTCTATGGTTATAGCTTTTTTTTTCTGATTTCTGAGATAATGAATTTGGTGCTGCTTATTGACACTTTTTCTGTACCATTAAAACAAATATGGAGTAAAAGATGAATACCTGAAATTCATACTGCCTTTCACCTTTGCTAACGTGAACTGTTCATTAGACAGTGTTACTTGCATATACAATAGACAGAAAGGATGTCCTTAGATATTCTGTATTGGAGCACACCAGGATGGCAGATAAGTTTTTAGTAAGTTACTGACCAAAACTGTGATTACTAAGGTGAACTGAATTTAGTCCTTGAGACTGATAAGGAAGTATTTGGGAAGTTCAGTTCCCATACAGTGATCAGTGAGATGATGATTACGCTCGTTCTCCTGGCGGCTGTTGACTTGTATTCCTCTTGAAGTCATCTGTGTTCAGTTACTCTTAAGGTTTAACCAGATGGGTACCTGTCTATATGAAAATTAATCAGTATTTTAGGTTTGTTGCAATTGCTTCTGAGAGAATTTTGATGACATTCATTAGTTTTTACCTCAACTTTGCTGTAAAGAAACAGTGTGAAATATTGGAATTCTAGTTAAATTAAAATTTTCTAACTTACTTATTCATGCTGATGTTATTTCTAGTGTATTAAAACAACATAAAAGATCTTTAACTGCTTGTTTGCTTCTTGTGCTAGCTGAGAAGTTGTCATCTCTGAAGGATGTGGACTGGAATGACTTCTTGCACCAAGCATGTTTGTTGCTTGATTCCACTGAGAAGAATCCAGGAACAGCACGTTCTAAACTGAATTTACTGTCTTACCTCTGTACTGTGGCTGGCCACAAGGAAGCTGCAAGCAGGCTAATTAACTCTCAGCTGGTAAATAATAAAGTTCTGAAGGAATCAATATGGTTTATGTAGCGTTGGCATTGTAGCAAAAATTGGCTGCATTTAGTTATATTTAAAAAGCAAAACAACGACAACAAAAAACCCTACTGCACCCTAGTGAAGAAAAAAGGCAAGTGAAGTATAAACCAGAAAAAAAAAAAACAAAACCAAAATGTATTGAATTCCATGTCTGTTTTCCTAATGGAGAATTGCTCTAAGTATTATTCTGTTATCACTGGAGAATTATTATTAATTATTTTTACAACAGTCCAATAACTGAATCGCTGATTAGCAGAAGATTTTAGAAATAAGTGCTGATTGTGCATTAACTCTCAATTCATTATGTTAGCATTTGACAACTATTTCACTTCTGAAGTAATTGTTTGATAATACTGTATGAAAATCTATTTTTCAAAATGAAAGCATCAGTTTTTCCATTGTATGGTGATACTCACATAGAAAATAATGCTCATTTTCATAAGCTGGTATATGTTTATCAGTTTGGCTTAAGGGAAGAATGTTGGGAAAAATGCCATTTTTACATTCAGGAATTCTGTCCTTAATTGATTGTTGGGCAATGTCCGCAGTGGTATTTTGTTCTTCTATATTTATCACTGGAATGCATCAGATCACTCTACCATTCATATTTGCCTCTCTTCTTCAAATTATAGTTTCCAGTGTTAATACAGCAGCTGCGTGCCGCCGCCAACTGGGATATGTAAGTAACAATTATTTTACATCAATTTCTTCAAACGTGCTATTATTACTGATTTTTATTAGGATGTACTTCTTCACAGTTTTTGAGGAGGTTTTTTTTAGCCTTTCAAACCACTGTGGTACTTGATTGGCAGTATGAGGTAAGTAACATTATTTTTCTGTGGTTTTTTTTTTGTTTTTTTTTTTGCCATTGTATTAATATACTGCACTTTTGTGAGATCTAAGCTTATATTAAATGTCTAAAATTCTACCTGGAAGCCATATGACTTACTGTGTCAAATATTATTATTTAAATTGCTGAATAAACCAAGCCGTTCCATAATGATAGGAAAATATTTCTAATGATAGCTTTTTTAAATGTTAGAAATATTTGAAGCTGGTAGTGCCCTCTGCTGCTCATTTAATAAGTGTTGATATTACTGCTTATTTTTTCTTTAATGAAGCATTTAAAGCTGATTTGCTGCAATACATTTATTTTTTTGTTTTGTCAGCTGTACTAAAATGTTTATAAGGATCTGTTGGGGGGGGTTCAGTATTTTAAGAAAACTGAGTGGGAGCATGGCTGATTGTGACGACTGTAATAAACTAAAGAATCTCCATTTTTCGTTGCTGTAGGGTAAAAACGTATCTTTTTGCATGAATTTATTGCTAAATTAAGCTGAACTACAGACAGAATAAAGTAGTACATTTAAAAAAAAAAAAAAGACAAAATTCACCTGTAAATAGCACTTAAATAGTTCCTGCCCTTAGTGATCTAAGTGATCAAAATAGATGTAGGCAGGAAAAAATTGTTTTTGTCATGTTTTGGAAACAGTTCTCCTTTACCTGAAAAAAATGTATTTCATATGCAGACGTGCTAAAGTGGCTCGAGTGATTGGTTTGCTGGCACTGCACACATCTGAGCTTGGAGAAAACATACCTGTGTCTGAGGTGACTTTCCATTTCATTTTTTTAAAATGTTATTAATGCTTTTACTTGTATGTCAGATTTTCGCTGCTTTGTTTCCTCCATATGTGAAAATTTAATTCAATTAAATACATAAACCTGCGTGTTCATTCTGTGTAGCTGTGGCTGTGATATTTAGAAAACTCTGGGAATGCTGGAGTATGAAAAATTGCAGCCTCTTTTTCTTCTCCTTTACAGAATATCCAGTAGTCACTGTTGTACTTGTGTTTTGTGTGTGTCTGTACAAAGAAAGTGTTGACATGTTTTGCTATGTGGAAGTGCAGTCACTATAAAAATAGTACAGCTGCTTCTTACAGATCTTTTTTTTCCCTCTAGAAGAAGTAATGGAGTTGGGACTCATTTGAGATTTCTCTCAGTTCTTAAGGAATGTGTATAATGAAAAGTCAAATGATTTTCTATGGAGATGAAAACAATTTTGAATTTTCTGTTCATTTTGTATTCTCAGCAGCTGACTCAAACTGAAGAATAATTAACAGATCTTACTGGTTGTTGTTTTTTTACATGTGATACATACACACTGCACAGCATAACAGTATCTGCTTTTCAATATCTGTTTAAGCTGTGAAGCTGACCTTGTTTTTGCTCTGTGAGATACAGTCAGTATTTGAATGTGAGAAATCCAACTACTTGTGCCATTTTGCAAATACAAAATGCAGTAGTTCAGTTAAAGTTCCTTCAAAGACCATTGAGTCCATCTGTCTGAGCATGTCATAGCTAACCATAAGCTAAGGCATGTACTGGGGGCATTTTCCAGGTACCTTTTGAACACTCATAGGCACAGAGCATCAGCCACCTCTCTGGGGCCTATTCCAGTGTTTTACTATCCTCATGGTACAGAAAATTTTCCTAAGTACCCAGTCTGACCCTCCTCTGGCCCAGCTCTATGCTGTTCCCGTGTGTCCTGTTCTCAAAAACCTGGATGAAAAGCCCAGCACCATCCTTTGCTTGCTGTAGAGAGCAGTGAGATCATACGCTTTCATACTGTGCAGATCTGGTATGTAGCAAATGCAGTTAATGGTTAATAGTTAACTTTTTTGGCAGTAGACTTAAGGAGTCTTTTTTTTTCTTCTTTTTTAAGGTCCCAGTGTGTTAGTTTTTGTTGTTTTTTTTTCCCCTCTTACTGAATATTGCACCTTGTAATTTCATTATCTAGAATAACTACGGTTATTTTGCTTTTATAGGAACATAAAAGTCGTTTCCAAATATACTTCAGCATTTTTAGAAATCTGCCTCTGCTTAAAAAAAGCAGATTAAATGTGTTGCCAGTGACACCGAGGGACTAGAAACAAAAATTAGTTCTCAGTATCTATTTGACCCCATTCATATATGAATTAAAATTAACTTATATGCTCTGATTAGGAAAATAATGGATTTGAGTTACAGTGTTGTTCAAAAGGTGACTGCTGTGCTTGCTGTAGTGGCAGTTATTGCAAGTCTTCTTCTTAAAACAATTTATCACTGTAAAAATATTTTAGAATGCCTACAAGACTAGAATTAGGAAAAAATATTCTCATATCTTCAGTGTTGTAACTTCTGGTCTACAGTCTTGATTCCTGCCCTCAAGCTGCTAGAACTGGATGAATAGCTGGCTTATCATTCCTTGGAACTGTCAGCTATTGCATATTGTGTAATGCTTTTTTAAAAGTTTATTTTCTTATTTCTTAAAAAAAGAAAAAGCAAAACCAACTAATTTTGAACCACATTGTATACTGTAATAAAATATACTATATTTTATCCTCTTATATGAGCCGACTGATGCTCTGGCTGAAGTTTCTTGATGGCTGATGTAATTTAGGAAAAGTCAAGATCAAGCTGTGATTAGTTAGAACGTAATAATCTAAAATGATTTTGTAATCCAGTTCTTAAGGACTTCAATCTGTAAAATACAATCCTTGAACTGTAAGCCCTATAAGAAAGTCCTTTACTGAAGTGAGCTAAGGTTGATGTGATCGTCTTGGTCCAGCGGGCTAATTTAGCTTTTCTGTAGCATGGAGGCAAATATGGGAAATGTGGAGAAGCACAGAGGAGTCATGCAGGTACGTACTCCTGTTTCCGCTCTATGCCTCCAGCAATAGGCATCTCTAGGATTTCCTGAGCCAGGTATTTGAATTTATCTACTTGTCCTCTAAGCCCTTTAAAGGTTTTATCATCCATGGCATCCATTGGGAAGAGACTGCGCAGTTAAACAATATGCTGTGTGAGGTAGCATTCATTTGGTGTGAACTTGCCCTTGGTAGGATCATTCTGAGACCCATTGGTTCTTACACTACATACGAAGCTCAAACTTTCATGTTCATCTTATCTGTGGCAATTATGAGATATGATGGGATGCTTAGGGCTTGATGTTTGGTTTTTTTTTGCTCATCTCTATTCCAGATAGAATTGTTCTAATGTTATTAGCTCCTCATGCTGAAGCTCTTAAAATTTTGTTGATCCTTCTTGCCATTTTACATTCTTTTTCCAGATCCCAGTTTCACCTTTTTAAGGCTGGGGACCAAGACTGCTTCCTCTAATAAGATGCAGACACATAAATGGTCTATCTAACGGTAGCTGATTTTCTATTTACCTCCCATTCTGTTCTTAGTAACTGCTAACAATTTTTCTTTTTTTGACTGCTGTTGAGCAGACTTCATCTCTGTGAGCCCCTTTCCTACAGCCTAAGTATTTCTGTTCCCAAATACGAAGTCGGTTCAGAATTGCATGAAAATGCAGAATTGCTGTTGCCCTATGCATGCTGTGCTGTGTCTACTAAGTTTTCTTTTCCATTATTATTGCAGCATTACAATCCCTTTATAGTGTTGTTACTTCAATATTCACTCATTCAGTTGTTTGTGATTTCTTTTGTACTTTTAGAAGTAGTAGGGGACCTCAGAGAGACTCATGCAGGACAGCAATGCTGACTGTTTCCTGTTAAAATGTTTCTTTGTATCTACCCTTAATTTCCTGGTTTTTACCCAGTTATGCCTTTATTTGAGGACATTTCCTCTATTTTTGAAGTTAAATTGCACCATTCATCTTTTGTTTTTGTTGTTCAGATGGCTTGTTAAATAGCAGCAATGATGAGCTGCAGAAGTAGAATAATTTTAGGAAAGAAAAGAAGCCTCGTCCTTACTTCACATAGTAAAGTGAATGTGCTTTGTGCCAAAAGGCTTTGATTTGTTGCCCTTTGAAGAATTAACAGTTGTCCTCCTCCTTCCTACCCCCTCCCCCCCCGCCAAGGAAAAGAGATGTTTTTAAGGCTCTCATTATTACATACGTAACCACTAGAGGTCAGTAAAACACAAAAATAAAATGCAAGTCTGCTACTGTTTCTCACAACATCATGTGCTGGAAAAGTCTAGATATATATATGACAGTGGAACTGCGTATGATTTTGATTCTTCTCATATATGCTAAATCTGCTGATATATTTTAATGTGAATTCATTTGCACTTGGTCTATTTCCAATTAAATGTATTTTAGAACAGTGCTACGGTGAATAGAGAGACTGACCTCAGAATATAAAAGAGAAATTGATCTCTTGTACATTTATTCTTCAAGTCAGAATGAAGACATTTTGTGCAATTTCTTTTACCTGGAAGTTGCAATAAAAAATTGTTGAGGCACTTGCTGAAGATTAGTTGCTTTCTGATCTACTAATGGTTGAGTTTTTTGGTGTTTTTTTCCTATGGAGTCGCCTTTTGCAAATCAGAAATATATATTTTTCTTATTTTTTCTTAGTTATCTTGGTAAAAGAGCTAAAGCTTCCTACTTAGGGTTTGAAACTGGTTCTTGCAGAATTAACTGCTTGTGATTAGAAAAATCTGCTTACCCTTACTTTTGTAGTTAGAGAGCTTGCTTCTATGTATGTCTAATTTATCTTATTGATGACAAGAAACTGTTGTTCTTTCCTCTCTGCGCATATGTAGTGTTTCCCTCTGGATAGGCACATCTACTGTGATGTAAATCTCTGCCTTCTCCTTGAGGATCAGTGAAATAAAAGGTGATCATGGAGGAATCTCACCAAATTTTTTTTGTCAGGGAGCAGCATCCTTCTTTGTCAGGTATAGGACCAGTTTTCCCTCACTTAAGGAATCACTTTCTGTTCCCCTGCTTTTTGGAGGCAAAATCTTTCTTGTTGTTTCTCTCTTTGAAATCTGAGTGGAAATATCAGTCTCATGCTATGACCTAGGCAGCTGTGCCTTTTAACCTACAGACATTGGTCCATTGCTTTGCTGTGAGAGGATTTGGAGACCCTGCTACATAATTTTCTCACCTGCGAGTTTCTTTGCAAAGCCTTTGGCTTATGAAACTCCATGGGCAAATTAATGAACTTGATATTCCATGTAGAATGGCAGAGTGCCTCTAATACTGAGATTAGAACTTCATTCTTTTGTGAAAGCAATGGAGTATCCTGATGTGTTTTTATCCAAGTTGAAACTGCATATAACTTGAGCCTTTTTATTTCTCATTCTTGTGGTACAATTTGCTAGTTGTTCTGTACAACTTACATTGCATAGCTGCATCATTATAAGTTCAGCTTTACAGTTCCTTTTTCTAACTAGTCTGAGTCCTACTTTTGGAATAGGTATACAGTTTGTTCTCATTAAAATTCTCATACAGTGGTGACTTTAAGTCCTGTTCCTGGCTTCTCTCTGATTATTCCTGTTTCTAGGCCTATCCACATCTGCCTGTACTCTGAGGAGATTCAAATTAGAATAGAAGGTTTTATTTGAACTTTTATTCCAACCTCTTTAGTTTTGCTATTTTTATTGTAAAAGGCTTATTGAAATCTGCTCACAAGTGATCATATTTGAGTTTATCCTTGTCTGTTTCCTCCAATGGCATTTATCTTAACATACACTGTTTCTTCTTATGCAAGAATAATACCAATTTAAAAAAACACCCAAGCTTTAGGAAATAGACACAAGCTAATGATAAGCTGTATCAGGGTATATGCATAGGAGGACTTGCAGATTAGCATACACACTCGTCTGCTCGTTTTGCAAAATGAATGTGATGAAAATTTATCTTTCTAGCATAACAATGTCCATTTGACATTTTGTAGAGAAAGCATGGCTGCACATTCTTTGCTGTTGAGAGTGCTGTGTTTAGTCAGTGTATCAAAATGCATACAAGTATTTGACTCGAGTCAGCGCTGCCTTCCCCATAGCTTGGTGTCAGTTGATACAGCATTAATAGTGCGCTGATGGTTTGGTTGTTGCTGAGTGGTGGGTGTGCACCTAGGGCTTCTCCACAGTATTTCCATATTACATAGCCATTTGTTTTCATATTGCACAGTCATTTGCTCTCTTAGTTGACTATTTATATATTACTGCAGTTAATAAAATGGTTCTTGCAAAGATGTTAAATAATGACTTCTTTAGCAGTACAGGTAGAGTATTTGAAGCTGAAGATCTCCGTATTTCATTGTTGGAGTGAAACAACAATAGTATGTGGTATAAAATGCAGCTGCTCAAGCTGTTTATGACATTTTAGTAATTCCTTTTTTCTTCTGTCCATTGCAATATAAATGTACAGTGGGAAGTTCTAAGTCTTGCTTAATTAAATTTTTTTTTTAATATTTAAAAGTGATATTTTAGCTATTTTTTCACTATAAAATAATCACTTTCTAACTAATAATGTAGAAGTTATACTTCTGGATTTAAATCTCCAGTTATTCATATGTCCTAAATTATTCCCAGCTAGCTTTTACTGTAGAAAAACCCCAATTGAAGGGAGCTTACTGCATGGCAGCTGTCTAACCAGTAATTTCTTTTAATGTTAACAGTAATTAACATATACTGAGGACTGAATTTGCTCCAACATTTTGAGGTAGATGGTTCATCTTTTTTTTTTTTTTTTTTTTTTTTTTTCTTTTCTTCCCCATTGAGAACAGGAAATATGCAAAGAAATTTCATGGCCCAGTAGTTACTGTTAAAGTAGGGTGAGCACAAATATTAGGCTGATAATGCAGCGTTGACTCTATAATCATTGTTTTCCCTTCAATTTGGCTGCATAGAAAACTTCAAACTAATTACGTACGTTTTAATTTTCTTATTCCTGAATCTACTGATTTAATTTTAGACTAAGGGCAAATATTGTTTTTAATAAGTATAGGAGAAGAAGTTACTTAATGATTTCGTTTTTGCAAATCATATTTTCTGAGGGCTGCAAAGAATAAAACCTGAAAGCTTCTTTGATTTGGAAGGCAGTTGGAGGATTATGGAGTAGGATTTATATTTTTTAACTTTATCCTAGGCTGATAAACAGTTTCTGTTAACTTCTAGAGGAAAATGGTGTTTACTTGAAGAGTAGCATGTAGCTGCCTTTGTTGCGTTTTCCTTTCTGTTGTCCTATGTGGGCTCTTGCTGAACTCATTTTAGTTTGTATCTCCTTCAGCATCACTTTCATGAGGTTTTAGAATATACACTCGTGTCTTGTTCTGTGTGTGCATAATATAATTTGCCCTTATTGATGGTATTTGGGAATCTGAATGGAAAACATTCAGTGATTTCTCAGAGCTTTTCATATGTTCTACATATGTACACGCACTGTAAAAAATGAGAATGTGCAAATTTTAATTTTGTTAACACAAACAAAAGAGGAAACTCAAATTCTGGTTAGCCAACATAATGTCACCTGCAGTTATTTTCGTGAAAACATAAGGGTGGCTTTCTGCAGCACAGAAAATGCAGAGTCAGCCTGTCAGCTGTCCTAAATGAATGTGATATTAAGAAATAAAGTAGAAGCAACTTTCCTGGTAAGCTGCCTTTGGGAATACACCTCTACTTTTCTTTGTGAAGCCTCTGCCCTTGAGGGCACTGAGTGCTGTTTCACAGAGGAATAACAATTTTGGAGCACTGAGAACACTTACAAGGTGCAGACCCTTTTGTATTTAAGCAGCTAGATCTCTATGTAGAAAATGCAGTAGGGATACTTAAACAGCTACCAAGCAGATTTGTCAGCTAAGTGAGCTGGCTTTCTTGTGAATGTCTGTCTTGCAGTTGGCTAACTTTTGAGCTTAATTATATACACACTACTGTCTTCTTTACCATCTTCACCTCCTGTTTTCTTAGCTCTCAGGACATTTAAACAGAAAGTCCTTGGTTCAGGAGGATGTTTTCTGATACATAACGGAGTAGCCTCTGACCTGCTATGCTTAGTGAATTCAAAATATTTTTATATATGCATTTTCTCTTGGTTAAGAAAAAAAGATTTGTACCAGTCTTTTTTTTTACTTCTGTGTCACTATTACGTTTTGACAAGTTTCACATACACAAGGCACCTAAGTGTTTTTACTCTTAGTGGAGTTGGTGGAAGTTGAATGAGAGATTTCAAACAATTTCAAAGAAGGGTGAAATGCCTAAGCCTTCCTCCATTAGGCAGAGGTGATAGAAGGATTGTCTCAATTCTTCTTTCTTTTTATGCTACATCTGGGATTTAACAGCACGTATTCTATCCCAAGTTCTCATGAAAACAGTACAGCAAAGCATGAATATGGAGTTTTGTATGGTTGTGCATTATGGGGCAGGAAAAGAGCTGAATTTATCATCCTGTTGTAGATTTAAATTAGATTTGTTCTTTCATTAGAATTTTTGGCATTGTGCATAGAAATTGGCCTTTGCTTTTAGTTACTTTTGCTGGTGTACTGTGGGTAGATATTACAGAACAGGAAAAGAAAAATAAACTCAATTTTAAAATGAATAGGTTGAAAGCACTATGTTTCTCTGACGTTTCATTTTTTTCAATTGAAACTAAGAGGAGTCTTCTGTCAAGAGCTTTTCTAAGTATCTAAAATATTTCTAACATATTAAAGAGATATGATACAAAGCAAAGAACTTCATGTATTTAAAAAGACATTCCTAGCAGATTTTTTTTAAAGTTTATTATGTCTGACATTGGCACTGTGTGATGTCCCATATTCCCCCCTATCTTTTCATGCTACTTAAGTGTAGAGCCAACACCTGTTACTTTATAAAGAAATGGATGTGTGACATGTGCTTGGGGCATGAGAGGCCAGGTGAACTGGGCAGAGTAGTATTCCTAAAATAGCCTAATAAAAACAGATTTTTTTTGTCTGTGGAAAGAGTGAAATATTTTTGGTTCTTACATTGTCATGGGTATCAGCAGAACCACAAAACACACAGGGGAAGTGAATCATGGAGTTCAAATTCTTGCTGCGAGCAAGAGAGACCGCACTGAAAATTTTCATGCATAACCTTCTTGACATGAAACACCGCTGCTTAATTCTGGAGAGCAGATCTGTGCAATTATTTTCTATTTCCTAGCATAATTTTGCTAGTATTTTCATAGTGTTTACAAAGTTACATTGTACACTATTGCGGATCTATACTGTCTGGATATTAGTTTTTTTTTGTTTTTTTTTTTTTTACTTAAAGCCGATCATAGCTGTGGATTGGGTTTTAATTTTTCTGATACTTTTCTTTTTGAGTTAGCTAACTGTTTGGTTATTGAAATGTCTGTCTTTTTTAACTAAGTATATGGAGCTTGAAGAATGAACATAGTCTCTTTTTTTCCAACTTGTTTTGTCTCTTGTTTGCAAATTTATCAAATTGCAATAGAAATAGGAAAAGAATAACCAGCTTCTCCCTCTAAAGCACATTGATTGGCACAAGTGGGCTACCACAACTTTCTGTGATAGACTTTTCAGCTACCACCAATCTGCAGTTAATATTTCTTTCAGTTTCCTGCTGTCTTCGATTACAGCACTAAAAGATGTTCAAAGCAGCCTCAGTGTTATGCAAGATCAATTGTATATTTGTTGTACTACCAGCTTTTCCTCTGAATAGCTGAACATTAGCCTGAAGCACGTTTGTTTTTTCGAGAAAGAAATTTCTAGCCAGGTGGTTTTGGGTCTGGTCGTCTCCTTCACTGCGTAAAATGAAGGAACTTGCAATTATGCCAGTATGGTTTGGGTTTGAAGGGACCTTAAAGATCATTTGTTCCAACCTCCCTCAATAAAAGGTAATAATAATTTCAAAGAAAAATAATAGAAAATACTGTGTGCCTATATAATTTTTTTAAAATATGACATAGTCTACGTAGAACAAATAAATAAATGTAAGTATCTCTACATGAGTGTTTTATTGATGAACTTCAGTAGTGTCCTCACCGTGGTTTCTAATTCAAGTTAATAATAAACACATTGCCCAGAAGCAAAGGATGATCCAGAGTATATCGCACACAGTTAATGAAAAGAATAAAAATCCAGAAACTTGTAAAAGGCACAAATGAACAGTAGAAACATGTAAATAATGATAAAGAATGATGCAGAAGAAAAAAATGAGGAGAACAAAAAGAAAGAGAACCACTTGCTTAGATGTTCCCGACAAATCTTCTTTTGTGAAGATTGATGTATAGAGCTCTAGTAAGCATTTTTCGCTGTCAATCTTCAGCTGGTGGTCACCGACTGCAGTTTTGAAGGGAGAAATCTCCTAATTCAAGGACCCTTCACTTCTTGGACACCTGAGTAATCCTTTTCATTGCTACCACTGGCAAAAATGAACACAGAACATCCCTTCTGTTTGAGGCAAACACATTTACGTGATACTTCCCATCATTAAAAAGCTTCAAACTTAAAAGGTGGGGGAAACTGAATTGCTTATGAGCATCTTAAACTGTGGTACATCTCTCACAAGGGGGAGAAGAACTAACTTCTTCTAAACAAAATAAATCCTGAAGCCAGTACACAGGTGGTGTTTGTTTGTTGCTGGTTTTTGACTTGGTACGTTTTTGATTTGTTAGCAAATGTTACAGATTTATAATTAGGTAGATTGCCCCCAAAAGTACTGCCTTCTATTTATTTCCATGGAAACGACAACAGTTACAAAGAACACAAGAACACATTTGATAGAGAAAATTCTCAGCTACAAGATGCTATTTTTCAGCAGTCACCACTGGTAGCTATGCATTTTTCACCAGCAATGAACAAGAGCCTGTATGCCATGCTCGTAAAAATCTGCACCAATAGAGTTAACCCACACCTTCATAGCTGCTATGACGATGTCATCAATAGGAAAATGGTGCCCACACAGTCCAGTTTTCACTGTACTAATGTCCTCTGTTTGGATGTGTAGTGGAAATACAAAGTCATGGCCTGGACCAGTGATTGAGCACCCATTGCAAGGCAGGGCCAACCCAGGGGAGCTCAGTGCATGCAATGCAGCTGAGTGACTGGAAAGGGGTAGAGGCAGGATCCACCTTCTCCCAGGCCCTATTTAAGGATTGGCAGTAGAGATGAGGGATCTCATTTGGAGTTCCTTACTTCTCTGGGGACTATATAAACCTTCCCAAGGTAAGCAGTTTCCTTTATTTCTGTACCCACTGCTATCACATCTAAGCAGATCCTCCATTGCTTTAGCCTGAGACCTTGCTATTCTGCTGTCTCGTTATGCTTTCTGTCACATTACAGGTCTCCAGAAATATAATGTAAGTGCTGGTGAATGCCAGTGGGTGTAGTATTTTCTGCATGAAGGAATTCAGTTCCACACCTTTGCTTCAGATGCACTTCCATGTCACACTGCCTCTCTCCTACCATCTGTTGTATGGCAGTAATGTATAACTGAATACTGTAGGGAGCATACAAGCACTACTGTCATATCACCAGCATCTACCTTTGATCTTATGGACTAACATAATAAAATGAGAGGAGTTACTTTCAGGATGTCCTTGCTATTTCCTAATGCTTGTGTCTTCTTGTTTTCAGTTGGGATCTTGAGCTGATTACAAAGTGTGTTAATGGAATCAGCATTTGAATTTTAGGTTAGCTGCTCCATTTGTTTGTGAAGGCCTTTTCCTATAACAGTTACATAAAATTCAAGAAAGTAGGATTTCTCACATTCAGTCAACTTACACATGATATTCCACCTGAAGAAACATTATGCATATTGCACCTTAGATGTGTTATACTCCTGCATAAATTGTGCAGTATGTTGTACATTTCTTCTTTTTTCTACATTCTGAAAACTATTTATACTGTGTTTATAGTCTTGAGTCAGATTTCCCTTTCTTTATTCATGTTCTAGTATTCCTGGTCTGGTATTAGATATGGAGGTTGGCAGCCCTGCTTGTGGCAGGTGGGTTGGAGCTTGATGATCCTCGAGGTCCCTTCCAATCCAGGCCATTCTATGTTCTGTGACCCAGTTTATTGCACTGAATGTAAAATTTGTAAAACTAGAGTATCTTGCTTCTTCAGGCTCCTTCCTCTTCTGTCTGCGCCCCAAAGAAGAGTTTGACAGAACTGTTTTTGTCCTGTCACTGCCCTCTTCAGTCAAGTCACTCAATTATTGAACAGCTTTCACTGACATGTAGAGAATCACAGGAATATTTGGATCTGACACCTGCTTAAGTCATCTCTTTTAATGTTTTACCTATGCATCTTAGTGAGAGGAAAGTAAGCAATGTGTTTGAGATGTTCAGAGAATGCTGGTCTCTTCTTGGTTCTTCATATTTCATTTTAAAAATAAGTACTTGGAGTAAATATAACGGAGTTTCTTTCCTGGGTAATGGTACAGTAGTTATTGTGTGTGGTGTACTTTCTCAGCCTGCTGAGACTTATTTTCTCCAAGGAAATTGAGGTTTCCATGGCATTACTTGCATATGTTTCACTATATCTTGCAAGAAAAAAAAGAGGAGTAATTTCCATGGTGCTTGAGGCATAGACAGTTTTTAATCTCTGTAAAGGTTTGCAGAATTACAAACGTAACTTTTTACTTTCTGCTAATGCTTGCAAACATTCATACTAACAGATTAAAGATGTAGTAATGTTGTAAATCTGAAAATTGCCACTTAAATTGTAATGTATAAAATACCACCTCCTTTTGAATATGCTGCAGTTTTCACTTCTTGGACTGATAAGACTGCAGAGAGAATTCTAGATGTAACTTGAAATGAGTTGAGAATCTGCTACAGATAATATACCAACTCCACATTTTGTTGTTGTAAATGAAGGTAATGACTGCCTTTCCAGATATGAACCAAGCATCTTTCTTCTGTTATGAAAGCTACATCCATCTGGCTTGACAGCTACTGTAAGACGTCTAAGTACTATACTGAATTTAAGATGCTTTTAGCAGATGTAAGACTTGAAGATCATTACTACTCACGTCATTGAAAGGGAAAATGTAGAGAGGTTGAAAGGAAAGAATGTGTTATAGCTGAGAAAAGAGTTTTATTTGTCAGACTGTGCAATTAACAGAAATTTGCTTTTTGAACTTTTTTTTTTTCCAGCTAATAAACTTCAATTTGCCTAAAGCTCATACCATACTTTAACCTGGTATCTCTGGGCAGATTTATTTTTAATGTAGTTATTTACACTATATTCATTTCCTTGTGAAAGAATGAGCAAGTATTTTAAATCTGTTAAAAATCACTATTATCAGGAACAGAAGTTATTTGTGTACACAACATAGCAGGAAATGCTTGCTGTCCTTTTAGGTCATTTAATATGCATTGCTAAAATATATATTCATGAATTCTTTATGCAGTAGTATATAATTCTGAATTTATTTTATGTGATTATATTGTGTATGTAGTATAGATATTGCATAGCTTCTGTTGCAGAGGACATGTGAAGAGCTGCTGCTTAAGTAGGGTTACCAGCACAAACTGATCAGTATGTGACATGCTCTGTGAGATCCTGCACTTGGGTAATGTTTGATTACTCAAATGCTTTCAGTGAACAGAGTGGTCACATTGCAAGCATTGGGCTGTATGCAATTTAAAGAGGAGGTATTATGTGTCTATAGTAAATATAGGTTTGTATTTAAAGTACCAAAAACATCTTTAAGAGTATCAAGCATCCTCTGTAACATGGTAACTGTTTGTTCTGCATTAGCTCTCCCATGCAGTTTTCGTGTTTCTTGTTATGTGTCTGCTTGCAGTTACTCAAGTGACCCCTTATTGAAAAATAAATGGAAGTAATCAGTATAAAAAAATCATGCAATTCATTTATTAGTTTTTTTTTTTTTTTTAAACAAAGATTCAATGGTTTTATCAAAGGTCAGTTAGTGACTTTATTCAGATCTGTTCAACAAACCATTTCTTTTATTCAAATGAGAACTTCAGTTTATTGTACAGCTGACTGCCTTTTTTGCAGGTTTTCTTTTTCCTAATGAACGGGGAAGAAAATAACTTAGCTTAAACTTTAAGTCGTCAACTTTCTTAAGTTTAAGTATGAAGTGACAAAAACAGTAGCAGTGGATGAGCTTACTGAAACACACTGTGTTTTGTGGTGTGACAGCTGTGCTTGGCTGTCGAGAACATGGTTTGTCTTTCAGGTTACTGTCATCCCTGCTGAAATGCACCACCCTCTGCCTCACTGTGCTCACATCCATGGTTCAGTCCCCATACATGTTCAGCAGGTGTCAGTGAATGTCAGTGGGTACAATTGTTTCTGCATGGAGGAATTCAGTTCCACACCTTAGCTTCATACCCGATCCCATGTTGGATGCCAGTCTGTCAGATTGCCCCTCTGCTGCCTTCTCTAGCTATATGCTTGCTACGTAAGGGAGCATATTTGGAGACTTGGCTGTATCCCAGCCAGATTACACACTGTTCAGTTTAATGTGTGGTAGCTAAATGGTCTCTTGCTTTCCATACTGAGCCTGGCATTAGTCCAGTTTTTACAGATTTTAACCTGATGTTTGTGGGAAAGTGATTTCCGGGAGGAAAAATTATAAGGGTTTGTATGTTCTGATTCAATATCTAAACAAAATACAGCATTTTGTTGTTTTTGTAACCTGATGGTGACAAATTATCACCTAGGCTATTTACATATTGTATTTTTGTTCATGTTGCATATATATGTGTTGTAATTATAGTTTTCCTTCTGTTCTTACTAAATCCTTTGCAAATGGCTGTTTAGCAGAATTGAAGAGTACATCGTTCTGATGGCATTTCAGATAAAGCTGCTGTAACCTTTAATGATTCATTTTGCTTGAGAAAGGATTATACATGTTGTTATATCATTTCTTTGTATTTTAGGCATTTATACTTCTAACTGAACTCATCAGAGAGAACTTCAGAAATAGCAAATTGAAACAATGCCTTTTACCAGCACTTGGGGAGCTTCTTTATCTTGTAGCCAGTGAGGTAAGACTGTCATGATCCTTACAAATTTCTTTAATTGATTATAAAGAAAAAATTATTATTGGAAGTAGGTAAAAAATTCTGTCATCTCTATTGTTAAGAGTTTCTTGTCCTTGTATGTTTTATAATACTTTCTCTACTTCTTAAGGAACATGCTAAGCCGATCTTGTACTTCCTCTGATGTAAATTTAACTGCATTCTTCAAATATAGAATTTAAACCTTGTGAAACAATTCTATCAGTCACTATAATGACTGCTGGCCTCCAGCTTGCAGATCTAAGAGTTAGCCTATCTTAGCTGGAGATTTTGATTAAACAGGATGCATAAGGACAACCTACGATACCCATAAATTAATATATCTAGTTCAGTTTAGTTCTTATCCTAGCATGTTTGGATTTGGAAAGAGACTGGACTGATCTGGCTAATGTCAGATGGAATAATGGACATATCTGACTAGAATTGGTTTAAACCTTCGGTCTAAAAATATTAATATGCTTTAAAAATGAGTTAATTGTAAACAAGAACTGCTACTAATAGTAGAATTGAAGATGAAAGAGAATGGTTTGTGAGAGCTGAGTTTTCACTTATTTTAAGAATAAGATACTTTTTTTTTTTTAATTAGAGGTGAACATGACTTCAAACAAAAGAAACTTAGCCCTAACTTAGCTGCCTCTCTGAAGTGTTTGTATTAACTGCATCATCTAATTGGTCTGAATGCTGTGACATTAGTTATCAGTTTGTGTGTGAGGTTACTTGTTGAAAGAGTGAAAGCACCAAGTAAATCTGTATTTGGGCTTCCTGATATTCTGTGTCCTTTGCATGTCCCACAGAATGAAGTGGTTGCTTTGTTTTTTTTTTGGAGAACAGCAAGCTTCATTTGCTAGCTAGAAATTGCTAGAATCTCTGTCAAATGTGTGAAGTCACAGAACACGTCCTCATACTGAGAAATTGTTATGAAAGTACTTCTACAGTGACAGTTTATTTTAGATGTTTTCACTTTTTTCTCTGTTTTCCTTAAGGGGAAAAAAATGATACTTATCAGACAGATTGCAAGCTATTTCATTTTTAAGCACTAATAAAAATCCGAACTTGAAGATTATGTATGGCAAGAGGATTTTGCACTGCTTGGTTTTGTTTTGAAATTAATCCTTACTGATTAAAACAAATCTGTCTGTGTTGGCTCTATAGCTGAAGAGATTAGCATGTGCTAACCCTAACACTTCCTTTTCTTATGAAAACATCAGCTGAGAAACTGTTAAGTCTGTGTGTATTTATAAGCTTTGCAATGTTTCAAGCATATTAACTTGTTTTTAAATGAAAGCTCTCTGTCGTGTTTTGGGAAGAACGATAGCAATGTGTTGAATTGCTCTGAGTTAGAAGTAAGAAATTATTACAGAGGAGGAAAATTCATCTGTGCTTACAATCTTAAGGCACTGCATCTTCTTACAACTTCAAATATATCAGTGTGATTTCTGTGCTTGGAGAGACTTAACACGTCAGTTATATCATTATTTTCCTTTTTTTAAAAAGAGCTCTTTATTAAAAAATCTTTTTTTTTACACTGTACATATGCAACCTCAGAATACGTTAGTGTGGTAGACATTTACCTGCTGTTTAAACTGCAGAACAGGGTATGAAGTGACCATGTCAAGACCATACACGAAGTCAGTAGTAGCGTAATAAGAGCTAACAGAAATGGTTGTTCCCAGTTTATATCTTCAAACAGCAAAGCCTTATGCCTTAACGAATTGAAGAGAACTGTCTGATTCATTAAGAATCATACATTGACTTTATAAACGCTTACCAATTGAGCCATAAACTTGTGGGGACGTGCCTTACTTCTATTTATTTGATTTCTTTTCCTCTTGCGGTTTCCTAAGTGCTTCTATGTCCTACCTCAATATTAGATAACAATAATTTAGTTTTCAATTAGCATGAGCATTTGGTAAATCATAAATTATCAGGTGCTTAATCTGTCAACTATCTAGATGCAGCAAGATTCATTAAGTTATATTGCAGGGTCCCTGGTTGCAGTTCTGCACTTTAGAAAATTCTGGGAAAAGTCTAAATAATCACAGTGCTCCTTTGCAATCCTTAATGCTGATATTGGGGGTACACTTGCACTCTGTATCTGTATTTCTCTTCCACAAAGAGGCCAAGAGCAAATTGTAAGCAGCGTGAGTTGAGTACAGAGAGAATGCTCTGGTCCTCTTAAGAAAATTGCATTAGGGGAAAACTTTCAAATTCTGTGTAATATTTCTCTTCCTTCTGTACTGTTTGTTTTATTTGGGTGGAGAACTTGAAGTTTAATTAAATCAACAGGAGCTCTGAACAAAAAGTAGGAAGCTCTTCAGAAGTTTGGTGATGTGTGTAAACTTAGTAAATGTAAAAAATGGTGAGTATGTTTAGATAATTAAGAGCAGTACTAAATTTCATTTTTTTTTAATTTCTGACTTGAGACTAAGCCTTGTAGAAAGCCATTCATCAGTTTGAAAAATGGAAGAACTATTGATATTTCAAGACTATGTCATTTCTTAAAGCTTTTATTTTTTTAGCACATTTAATATATGTAGTGGGAGAAAATTGTTCAAAGCTTCTTACTTAATCAGATGGCTGAAATGAGAAACAGGTTCCTGCTGGTTCCAGCATAGGCTGTTGTTTTAACTGTCTTCACTCCTAGTCTTGTCCTTCCCTTTTCAGATAGAGACTATTTTTTCACAGTTGTTAATATCTCTGTGCTGTTAGCCTAGATACGAGCTTGCTTTGGCCAAATCTTAATGATATCCAAATGTCCACTTTTAAATTTGAAAATTTACAGTAGACAGCTTGAGGGAGGGGAAAAAAAAAGGAAGTTAATTCACTTCTAATTGCAGAATCAAAATGCTAATTCAAATAGCAATGAATCAGTGTCTCTAACTGTGATTTCAAGGAGATACACGTAAGGATCTTCCAAGGATTGTTCCAAGGATCTTGGAACAATACTGATTTGTCATGATGGTTCCATGCAGTAAGTTTAATTAAGTACTCTATGTCTCTCTCTTTGAATATCTTTTTCCAAAGCAAATTTACTTTATTTTTGTTGACAAACAAAATTATTTTGTTTGGTATAATTAAATCACATTTAAAGAGAAGCATTATTGCATTTCATATTCAGTCGTCCCTTTCTGAAGTAATCAAAATGATTGAGAGAAGCCCAAAATCACTCTTTGTGTGTGAGTTAGAAGGAAATGATGAAACTAAGAAATATTAGGACAAATTCTGTTATGGATTTTAGAGACTACTTAAGTAAAATAATAAAATGCCAAATTCTTTGCTGCATGTGGAATAACATAAATTGTTAATACTGCCTTGAAATTTATATTTTCTAGCATACGATAATTTGCAGTGTGTATAGTATGAACATTATTATTATTATATTCCCATTTATGTGGCTGAGATTATTGTGATTTTTCGATTTCATCATTTCTGCTGTTGGCTTCATTTCAGGAGGTAAAAAAAGAGCACCCCAGAGAATGCTTGGTTGTTCCCTCAGCAGCTTACACTGTGCTAATGAGGTGTCTTCGGGAAGGGGTAAGGCACTTTCATTGTCCTCAATAGAATTTCTCCACTGTAATAACCCTTTAGGCATTGTGTGAGATTGTAGCCTGCAGCACTGCACTACCTTGTCAACCAAGGTACTCTTGAATTTAAATAATCACGATAAGACCATGACCTAAGCAGAGATGAATGCAAAAATTCAGTGCTGTTCTCTGTGCGTCCAACATTTATGTACTGTTGCTTGGTTTTGGGAAATGGTAAACCAAAATTACTGTTAGTAGATTTAGTAGCACTGTGACATTCTTACGAGAGATGTTCTGACAGTTTATAGTATTTTCTTGCGATTTACTTTCTGTATGGTGCATTTCTGGATAAGATTTAGTTTTGATTTTAAAGTGTCTGATACAGTTTTGGAAAACTGCATTGTTATCCTAGTGGGTTATTAGCATACGAAGCCCCAAAGCAGTAATTAGTTTTATTGTACTACATACACTATGCTGTAATCTTAATTTTTCTTGGTGCTGACTTAGCCGTATTGCAGAAAGGGAATAAAAGCATGCTTATGATTCCATGTTGTAAAATGAAGAGGAATTGAGTAGAGGATTGGCATCTTCTGTTTACATGAGACCATTTGACTTTATTTTTGCCCAAGGCAAAGCTCAAGGCAGAAAACATGACGGAGGTTGCTGGAGGGGGGAAAGCAACAGAAGTACCTTTTTTTCCTCTTTTTCTTTTTGAGATCTTTATTGCCTACAGATTGTGATTAATAGAGAAAAGGTCTAGATGCATTTTTAACATCTTCAGATCTTCAGATGATCAAGAACACACACAACTATGTTTGTATTATGGGGTATTTGGAGCTCATAACTAAAAGTAAAATGTTATTCTGAGGTACATTAGTCAGAAGCTATGTAATGATAAATTTGTTTGTGGAAAAACTGTCTACTTCTGAATTTTCAATGTTTACCCCTTAAGATTCACCTAAGCTTTGTTTTTTTGGGTAGTGTTCACACTTCTCATCCATACTGCTTTTTCACTTCCCTTGTTTCACGTTGGCTTGGACAGTGGTGCTTTGACCTAATCCCTCACTGAAGCTATGAAACTAGATGGTGAGCCATGCATGCTGGCCTCCTTTTAAGCCTGTGTGAAGGCAGGAAGGAGCTACCAAAAAGTAGCTTGGAGCTTGGTATCTGTCCATTTCTGCTTAAATAGGAGAGTATGTAAATACAAGTGAACATGAGCAACAGGTTTGGTAATTGCTTCATAGAACCTGGGAAAAAGACACAGGCAATACAGTTGCATGGAGGAGTTAGTATAGATAGCTGTAGTTAATTGTGTTGCTCACATTAGAACGTGTGTAACTCTCATTTTAAGCAAGGCACCTGGAGAAAGTGTTTGAATCAGAAGTAGTGAATAAGTTTTAAAAGGTTAGTTTTGTTTTATGTGTTTTCCAAGGTGCTGCAGAAGCAGAATTTTAGATAAATTAGAGTTTCTCATCATGTAATTTAGCAGACATTTTTATCTTCCTTTATGAGGGAGCAAGATATGAATCAAAGGTTTTTGGTTCTAATCTGATGAAAATGTTGATAATCAAAGCTGACTTTAAAATATAACTGCCAATATTTAATATAGGGCAATAATACGTGCAAAGCAATCATAGAAATGATTTCTAATGTTTATTCCTAGCTAGAGCAGTTCCTTTACAGTGAACTTGGACCTTGTGTATTTTCTCAGAAAGTATGGGAGAAATTATATTACAGAAGTCATATAGTTTGAACCATCTACTCCTCATCGCTTTAACTTCTTTAGATATCAATTCTGTAGTTTTCTAATGGATTTACCTATAATAAAAAAATAATAGTCTGTATTGTATACTGCTTCTCCAGCTCACTGGTGGAATGTTTATTTTTTATTTTCCCACAAAGGTATTTAATGTTCATAGTTCTATATGTTCCTTCGTTAGCATTAGATTACCAATTTTTTACCAAACATTTAATTCTTGCTATAACAAACGCTTAGCGTGATACAACTTTACTTCCCTAAATTATATATATATATATATATATATATATATATATATTTTAATACTATCTGTCTTAGATTAAAGGAAGAACTATATGGAAGTTGATTTAGGAAAATGATGGGATTTTCAGTCAGTCAGAATTACGCTTCTACTAAATACATTTCTCTCTGCATGATTTAATATGAAAAAATAATACAATATTTTTTATATGTTTATCTACCACTCTTACATTTGCTGTCTTACTCAGGGCTCCTTTTTGCTAAACATCCATGAGTGTCTGAAACAGACACTTCTGCAAGTGTTTGACATGACTGAAATTTAGCAGCTCTGTCTTTCAGTGCAATTTATAAAACTAGACATACAGCTAAAACAGGGAAAGTGGATTATGTGCTCCTTTGATACAGTTCTACTCACGTATTTTCATTAGATGCAGTTACACAGAACCTCTTCATTTGTATTTTGAAGGATTTTTTTTTTTCATTCACTAACATAACTTATGTCTTGATAACCTGGCAGGATGATTCCTTTAGTTTTGAGGTCAAATATTAGTTTAGGTCAGACATCTCTTCTGGAGAGCTAATTAAGCAGAGAACGGTGCAAGTCTTAGTTGCTTAGGCAATGCTCAGAAATAGATCTCAGGGGAGTGAAGACAGACAATCTCAGATGGCAGTAAGTGGAATTATTATGAAAGCCTCATTGAGTTTTTAGTGCATTGTGACTACACCTGACCTTCTTGTAGCCAAAGGAGCAGGACTGCGTACCGAGTATATTAATTGTTGCCACTTGTTCCAAGTAGCAATGGGGACTCAGTATTCTTAGTAATCTCGTAGTATGTGAGAGACACTTGACTAATAACATTTAAAGTATGGATTTGATTTTTAAATTCGTATAGTTAATCTAAAAAAAATCTATGTATTTTTTATCTTAACTATAGGAAAAAAAATCAGAAGTTTCATACAAAAATAGATTTTAAATGAATATTAGTTACATTAAAAAAAAAAGTTTTGGGAAGCTGAATTTTGGTAAATGTGTGTATATATTTAGATAGTTAATAGAGTTGGTGCAGTATATTACAGTAACGAAAACCGTAAAACAGAAGCCTAAATCTCCTTTCCTTTGCTCTCATGGCTGTAAATCAGAAGGAAAAGCAAAGGAGTTAGTAGAGTTTTACAGCAGAGCATAATTGTTTTAAGTGAGAATTGGCTTTGATATTTCTTTTAAATATTTTGAGTAAAGCAGAAGTTCTTCGGATGAAAATGAAGGACTAAAACAAAAATGATGAATAAAACCTTTTTAAACTATATTATACTGGACTTCTGAAATATTTGTGCATCGGTGTCTGCCTTTTAGAATGTCCATCTGTCAGAGGAGGAATGAGTATTGAATGTATTTTTAATGAAGTGCACGTTCTCCATTTTTGGATGGCTTTTGTACCACTTTCTGAAAGCTTTCTTTATCATTGTTTGTCAAGACGAATGTCAGAAATCCAAAGGGTAATAGGATAATGTGGAGTTAAGTATAAGAAAGAAATCCATTAGATATTATAATGAATTATTTGTGAAGCCAGACTGTGAGGTAGACTTGACAAATTAAATTGATTGTCCTTCTCAGAATTAACTGCTGCTGAACTCAAGAGTGCAGTTTAAGACATTGCTGAAAGACTTTACTTATTCAGAGTTAAAGGTGGAAGTAAGGTGGGATGATACACAGCCAAACCAACATTGGGAATGAATCTTTCAGTTCTATGAAGATAAAGGCTCTCCTTTTAAGTGAAAGCAGAGTTGGAAAAAAAAGTAATTTAAAAAGCAAACAAACAAAACACAGCAAAATCAGAGATATGAAAAGGAGCATCCTTAAAAAAAAGACAAGAGGGAGAGAAATAAAGGCTGCCTTTAAGTGATGTAAATTAAGTTAATTTGTGACATCTGTGGTATGCTGATGTCTTGTCATTCCTCTAACGTGGTTTTTATTCCTTGTAGAAATTGAACTCTGAATAGTATTACATAGGTACTACAGCTATGCTTGCAGACTACCTGAGACATCTGTAGATAGCTTTATTTTTTTATTAAAGAATCACTTAGTGGTTTTGCATAAGTGAATCAATCAATGACTTGATTATTACTAAAAATACCTTTCAGGACTGTGAATCCCTTAGGGAAATTTGGGAATTGCTGTAGAAAATGGGACCCAGTGGTTTATCATAGGCATTGGTCAGGATTATCTGCGTACCAGGCCAGTTATTCCAAAATACCCTTTTCTTTACGCTCTGAAGAAGGCCCTCTTCTTTATCCCAGGAAATTGTTCATTGTTCTTAATAAGGAACGTTGGAATTATTTGATTTTATTTCTCCTAGTGTAAATGTACATCTTGTAATCATGCTATTCAGACACTGTTTTAATGGTGAATTTTGGCACACACACATTTCAGAAAAACTCATCATAGAACATCTCTTATGTAACAAAGCCTTTTTTTGTTCTTCCAATGGCCACATTTAATTTTGTGATCGTTTGGAGCAGAAATATTTTGTATTAAAATATACTTGTATTAATTGTTTTATTTATAGTGAGAGAGAAAGCAGGGGCTGTAGAATTTGTAAACACAGTGTTGTCATAAGTTAAGATTTACTACAAAAAACTTTGCCAAATACCAAACAAAACTAAGAAAGCACACTAATAGAATACACATTGAATGAAACATGGGCATAGTAACTAGTTTAAAAACAAGCCAGAAACATTACAGATATTTAAGCTTTCCTTTCCCATTGTTTCTATAGGAAGACCGGACAGTGAACCATTTGGCAGCAAAGATAATCGAAAATGTTTGCACTACTCTCTCTTGCTATGCACAAGGATTTATTACAGGAGAAATTGGACCAGTCTTATGGTACCTTTTCACACATTCTACCATAGATTCTTTGAAAATAACTGCTGTTTCGGTAAGAAATTTCCTTTCATGATATTGAAATCTTTGCTTTATCTGGAAATAGAATTTGCATTGAAATGAAAATGCTTTTGAGCCTGCTTTCTGTGTGTATGTATATTTTCTGTTACATTGAACTGTATTGCAAATAACTGATAGAGCACAAATTATGCACCAGTTTGAATACAGTTTACTGTTACTAAGAACAGACCAATATAGCCTCCTAAAAGGGCTAAAAGATGGATCAGAGAGATATGTTTGTTAGTTGGCTTACAGCATTTTGATTCCTATTTTGATTTCTCTTTGCAGCAAGCGAGAATTGCCCTTGTTTATGTTGTTCTACATTCCTTAACATGACCTGTAATTGAAACCTAATATAGCTGCCTGTGTTGGAAACAAGTGTATGGAAAGACCTTGCAGTTCATCATTTTCTTGAACATTTGTTTCCTATGCTAGAGGTCATGACTCTTATTCAAAAATTTTAATTCAACAAATCTAGAAATTTTTCCTGATTTTTTTTATGATGTATTTTATTTCAGAAGTATTTATTTGGTTTATAACATACTTCATAGAATCACAGAATCACTCAGGTTAAAAAAAAAGACCTTTAAAGATCATTGAGTCCTACCATGACAACCAAAGAGCTATGACATGCAAACAAAAGCTTTGGAACAAAAAGGTTTGTGAGATAGGCAATATTTACCAGAGCTGTGAGTTTAACCATATCTCCTGTTTACAAAACAAAAGCTGTAGCCACCAATACAGGTAACATCTCAGGACTGAACAGTAATTTGACTTAGTTTAAATGAAGTGTGATAGCTGGATGCTGACTGCCTGAATAACGTTCAGGTTCACTGAGTTTCTGGTGGCTTTGCAAACAGAAAATGGTAAAGTTGCTGTTTGTGGTAGTATGCACATAGACACATCTAGCAGTGAGGTAAGGAATGAGAGAAAATTAAAACATCCAAGCACGTTGAAGAAACAAACAAAACAAAATATTGTTAGAAAATACATATATTTATTAAATATTGACCTCAAGATGCCTTTTTGGCAAACACTTGCACGGGGAATAAACTGCTCAAACACTAGGAAAATGCATTTACTTCTAAGTACGTTTTATTTAACAAAATATACATTATAGAAGCCTGTAAGTTACCACACTTATGTTGTACTTCAAAATTGAATCATCTGGCAGCCCTCGTTGGGTTGGCACTCATTAGTGTTACAGCAATAATGGCATTTTTGCCAAGCTCTCACCCTGTGATTTTTTTTTTCAAATTTTTACATTTTTCACTTTTCATGTAAAATCCAAGAAGTATCTGTCAAAGCCTATTTGTCTTCAGGAACTACTCTGCCATGCCCTCTTATAGGTGGCATATGTTAGTACCAAGGTATGTTTTTAAGGTCATGACAGCAGCGATTACTAGAATGCCCTAAAGAAAAATGATTTGTTGAATGCTCTATTAGATTTATTGGGGAAGACCAGGTTCCTTAGAAATCCAAGCTTCAGTGTCAGGCCATCCATTTAAAGAGATAACACCTAGTTGTGTGTGCACAGGGTTCTGCTGAGGCAAAAATCTCCTTAGTATCTTGTGCTTGAATATGTGCAAATGTGCACTATAAGTGTACATAAGGAGCATATAAGAAAACAAACATTGGGGTTTTTTTTTGTTTTTTTTTTTTTTTTTATTTTATTACTGGGAAGGCACAGGCTTACTGGAGATCACACTTCTTACTTGAGTGATTACTAAGGTTACAGTCACACTAGAGGCAGGGCTTGCTCCAGGTCAGCATATTGGTGAGATGTGAATGAAAGCAGCAGGGAGAAGGACTAAAGGAGTATGAAATATTTGTTCTTCTACATCACTTGCTTAGCTGCCCTATTTCTTGTGCTTTTTTCCAGTTTGTTCTAAAGGCAGTTGTTGCTATATGTAGTAAATTCCATCTTCTCATTCCATACATGTCATTTCATGTAAGGATACTTTTTGTCTGAAGTTGTTACTGGATTTTCCCCTCTACTTTTTTGGGGAATTGTACACCCTTTACTGAATGTTTAAGATGTAATTATTGTATGTTGCATGTATAATCAATGAATGTACAGATGTTATAATTAAGAAATATACAGGAAGTTAGGCTCAACAGGTTCTCACACCAAAGAATAGATAGAAAGCTTACCCTTGTCCTGGCCTTGCTAAGAAGACTTCAAGAGGAGGGATCTCCAGAAGACATCCTTCCCACTGGCAGTCAGCTCTTGAATGGACCAAGGAGAGGTGCAGCCAGGCTCCACCCCTTCCATCACACAGCTGAATTGCCTTCACCTGTGCTCCTATGGCTGACTCAGTGCTCGCCTCAGGTGGTCAATCAGAAGTTCAGGCTGTGATTCAGAAGTTCCCATCCAGTTACATAAGAAATGAACTGAACTGCAGCTTTCTGAAGTAAAATATACTAAGATGTTCCTCTAATCCTTTTGCTGCTTTGCAGTTAAGTACCCAAGGAACAAGAGGTTGGACTTTTATTTATTGCGATTATTATTCAAGACCCAGTATAAATCATGGCTATGTATTAATACAGCTGGGGTGTTTGAGCATATGATCTGAACTTTGGAAAATGCTCAGATAACCAACTGATATTGAAATCTAATACAGGTAGCTCTTTCCCCAGTTGAATTTTATAGAGATTTAAGTAACATACTAACGTATTCTGAGGTTGCATCATACTATTTATTTTCTACATTCGTAAAATATCATTGTAGCGTATTGTTGCCACAGGTATGCAGGCCTTATTTATTCTGCATATGATAATGTGTCCTATTATGTTTTATCATGTTGCCATTCCTGCCTTGTTTAAATCTATCCTGAAGAATGTATTCCTGATTGACGTGTATATTCACTATAAAAAGCATTTATGTGAAGAAACATGTGTGCTATATCTTTACCTGCAGCTAGCACGTCGGCTGCAACGTCTATCAGCTGTAAGGCACTATGGGATTTTACTTACAATTATTTCAATCAGCAACAAAAATATATCAGGAAGACTTTCAGTCCTCAGCCACTAGAGTCAAGAAATGACACTTTGTGCTGTCCTACCTGTCAGAGGTGGCAAATGGGGATTGTGTTTCAGTGTTTTTTCTCGTTATGAGGTAGTCCAGCCTGCCTTAGGTAAACATAATACAAAAGTGATATCATTTATTGTTCTGTTAAACTCAGAATAGAAATAATTCAGTAAGATGCCAAAATGGCATTCTAACAAGCTTAGCAGCAGGCATTTTTTTCTAGTATATTGAAAGTTATATCCTCATTTTTTAAAAAATAATTACTAATGTTAAGAAATAGCTTCTGCTGGAGAAGTAACTACTTGAAACATAAGCCACTTCCATGGGGAAAAAAAAAATATGGGAGAGCTCAACAAAATTGTTTTCTTTCTTTTCTTAAATAATTGGTGCTGAATAGTTTCTTTCTGAGACTTAGTTACCACAGATGCATTAAAGCATTCATTCTCAAATTTGAGATACATAGAGTGCATCCTGAAAGGATGAACATTACCTAGATACTATATAGCACATAAGACTGGGAAGCAATGGATAAGGCACAAATACTGTTAAGGTTGGGGCTGCTGGGAGAAAAAGTGCAGTACGAAGACTGGATGGAGACCAAAGATGGCAAAGTTCATTCCAGGAGAGGCTCTACCAATGCCTTTCTCTCACTGCAATCATTTCTTGTTCAAAGCTGCTTCTGACAGAGGATAATGTAAGGTCTCCTCTACTCTTACCTATTATCATTTCCAGATTTTTGCCCAACTACCTCCTTAAGATCTGCTTAAGTGGTTTATGTGAATATGTCTTCTATTTCCTCTCCCCCCTAAAGCTCAGTCTGATTTTCTGCTGAAGTGGTCATTTCAGTCATTTAACAGAGCACACGATGACAACAGCAGTTTAAAGTCTCTACCCTTTGCTGTTAGTGGGATGGAGCTTTCCTCCTATCTCTGAAGCTGCAATACAGTCTTACTAGACAGCCATGTCTCCGCAGGATTTACCTGGAGGTTTCTAATCGTCTTATGGCTGTGGTTACCTCTTTTTTGACCAAGTCTGAAGCAGGGAGCTGAGGCACTGGCAACTCTGGGAGCACCATATTAGTGTAACAACTTTGCCCCTTTTGCTTTGACAGTTTGTCTCTGGGCCTCAACAATTTATAGTAATATGAACCTCGAGGATAGATTTAGTGAATACCTTGAGCCTGCTAATTTTGAGAACTCTGGCTAGACATGAATGGTTGAATTGTATTCTTGGGGAAATAGACACTGATGTACTTAAAAACAAAGACTGAATGCCTATCTTAAGGAAAAAAAAAAAAAAAAAAAGGAGGGAGGAGGGGGAAGGAAAAAGCTGCAATCAATATTATTGCAGGACCAAAAAGGACGAGGAGGAGTGGGTATTGAGTAGGTGAATGGCATCAATGAAGTACGTTTTAGGTTTGTCTCTTTTGTTCCTTCCTTTTTTCTTTTTCCTCCTCTTAAATGAAAACATGCTACTGAATGGGTGCTGTGTAAGCAGCAGTTTCTAAATATAGCTGGCTAGGAGAGAGCAAAGAAATGATGATATTGACTACTGCTCACAGAAGAAAGTTGCCTGAAACCAATTCAGGTTTTCACACGAATCAAATAATTAATCTGTTTTCTTATCCTAATGCTGCATTCAAGCCAAAGACGACAAAGTGTCTGAGAAGTTGTATTTTCCTCATCTAAATACAGCAAAAGCAGTCACAGTATCATGAAGGTTGCACTTCCTGAAGCACTGAAAGCTAAAAGATACTTTGAGTCGAAAGCTGATCCACTTTGGAGGTCATTAGAGAATTTTTGTTAAGGAGCAGCTAAGTCAGTATGCACAGAACAGTCCCAAATCTACCATTTGGCAGAAGAGTTTCTGTGTTTGCTGTACTAAATAGTGTTCCATAACAAATATGTAGATCTAAAGTAGATAAGCTGAGGCTTTTGAATAATGTTCAGATAATATACTCTGTATCAGATTATAGATAGTGTCCAGAAACAGAGGTAGAATAAAGATCTGTTATGAGTGACCAGAATTTCTGTGGTGGGTGACATCTCTGTATTTTCTGTTACTTGTGCTCCTTTTTTGTGCAGTATTATCTAATATTGCCTACATTCTGTATCAATAGAATTTCCAAGCATGGACTATGCTGCTGCATCATTATCATCTGGAGGAAGAGAGTGACATGACCCTACTTGATATTAATGTTGTTGTACCAAGGATTTCAGTTGCAGCTGTGTGGGATGTAGAGGTTTAGAAGAGTTGCAGGTCTCTTAAACAAGCAAACAAAAAACAGTAGTCCTTCTCCTTATGTTTATCTTATGATGAAATGGTATAAATTCTTAATTAAAAACTCTGTTAAATTCTATTAAATAACAATATTTCTGTTTTGCTTTTGTAGGCTTTATGTAGAATTACCCGTTATTCACCCAGTGCTTTCCAGAGTGTCATTGAGAAGGTGGGATTAACAGCTGTACTAAATTCCTTGCTAACTGGAATATGCAAAATACAGCAGTACCTGCTCACCATGTTTTCTGCAATGTTGTCATGTGGAATTCATCTCCAGAGGCTGATACAAGAAAAGGTTAGATTTCAGATTAATAGTATTCAGAGGCATGGAAATTCATGAATGAAAAGTTAAAAGTTTCTTCTAGCAGTGCTTTTGTGTTTTCAAAACGTTTAGCTCAGTAACAGCTAAGTACCCGAATAGCAGAAAATTAGGAACAGATCTCTCAATTTTCTCAAAACTGAGAACTGTGAATTTAACATTTTAATGGAAGGGGAAAAAAAGAGTTCAATGATGTTCTTCAAAAATTACTACTTACAGAAAATTACTACCTGTTCATGTAATATAGATAATGTGTTATTTTTATATTTTTGTTTGTTGAAAATATGAATAATGAAGAGTATAATGTTTCTTATTCTCAGATCCTTAAGAGCTGATACTTATGGGTGCGTGTATTCCTGCAGCTAGAAAGCTCTAGCATGACCATAACATAGGGCTTTTAATGGTCCTAAAGAAAAATATGTCCTGAGTGAATCTAAAGCTCTATTTTACTCTCTCTTTGAAGCACTTTGACCAATTCATAAGCAAAATGTCTTGCAGAAATCAGTATTCTAAGAACTTAGTTTTCTTCCTAGTGGTGCTGAATAAAGCTACTAGAAAGTTACTGGAAGCTACTAGCCTCACCACCCTTCTCTCATAAAGAATAATTTCTTCTTTATACCCAACGTAAACCTGTCCTGTTCAGTTTAAAGCCACTCTCCCCTGTCCTGTCACTACACTCCCTGACAAAGTTTGTCTTCAGCTTTACTGGAGGCCCCTTTAGGTACTAAAAGGCTGCTATCAGATCTTTCTGGAGCCTTTTTCAGACTCAACTGCATCAGCTCTCTCAGCCTGTCTCCATGGGAGAGGTGCTCCAGCCCTCTGAGGATCCTTGTGGCCTTCTCTGGACATGCTTCAGCAGCTCCGTGTGCTTGTGCTGGGGGCCCGGAGCTGAATGCAGTGCTGCAGATGGGGCCTTACAGAACAGAGGGACAATCCCCTCCCTCACCCTGCTGCTTTTGAAGCAGCCCAGGATACTTTTGTCTTTCTGGACCATAAGCAACATAGCTAGTTCACGTTAAGCATTTCATCCACCAACACCTCTGACTCCTCCGTAGAGCTGCTTTTACTGCATTCTTCTCCCAAGATGATCAAAAGCTTACTAATTTGATCACCAAAATATTCCATGTTTATTTTTGTCAGTACACCTGTACAGTTAACAAACAAAATCAATGCATCTCTACTTACAGAGAAAAAATTAGAAGAGGAGCTCATGTTTTCATCAGCAGTGATGTGTGCTGTAACCTGATTCTCATCTTGACTAAAAAATGCATCTGGCTTTACTTGAAATGCATTCATTTACTTTCTGTATATATTGTTTTAACGACAACATTTAAGTGCAAAAAAATAATATACAGTCTTCCACTCATCTCTTCTTGCAGCCTGAAATTACTCATTCTCTTCATGAAAGTCATTTAGTTTCATGTTAGAGTTGTCACTGTGCTCTGTGTAAATGCCTGTCAGCTGGCCTTAAGCTTTCCACAGATTCCACTTACAAGAGCATTAACAGATGGCAAATTGTGACATTACAGGACAGTTTCAAATGCCTTATTGCACGTTGGTGATCTACTGAGAGAAGTATGTTTGAAGATTCACTTACACATTGAATTCTTTCCCTGAATGTTCAACAAGCATATGGCTACACTGTGATGACACTTTTCAGTATTCTTTGTGCGCGACACACAAGTCCATCCTAATGAAAAAAGAGGAAAAGAAAATGACCAGTGTAAATCTCCCAAGTATTTTGTCTTTTGTAGAATTCTTGTGTACCTTAAGAAGTGGTAAGACCTCAGTGTTTACAGAAGGTAATTTTTAATAGAACTGCAAACCAACATATTAAATGATACTTAAATATGCAAATTCAAAATGGAAGTCATTTACCTTTGTGTTTTTTATCTGGAAACCCCCTTAGCTTGCAAGCCTTAAGCCTGCTTTTGTTTTTAACTCCCTTTGAGAACAGGAATGAAATCATTTACAAAATAACAACTAGAAGAATAGAAAGGAAAAATGCTGTTCTGTAGTCATCTGTGCCAACATAAATCTTAGGAGAACTACAGTGGCTTAAAGGATTTTTTAAATCGCTCTTGATACAGAGATATTCTACTATAGCTTCATGTTTTGAAGAAAAAACAACAAGAAAACAAAAGCATGAAATGATATTTTAAAATAAAATGTGGAGAAAGAATCTGAATCAAACGTCTTTGAAAACTATAGCAGTAGATAAAAAAGAAAACTACTTTAATCTAGCTGTCAAATATCACCTCTGAATGAATGGAAACCATTGACGTTTTGGTAAGTGTGCACAAGCCTGACTAACCTGCTCCTGCTAGAAAGTCACTAGCCTGCATGTTGGACCCACCTGTGTAGCCAGCATGTTTTGTTTGCTATTTGGACATAAAAACATGAGTCAACTACCATCTCTGTTTCTATGGTTGTTCTTGAGTGTGCATTCTAGTGGTACCAGTTACCTTTTGTGTAAATCATACCCTCACAATTCAGCAATGTCATTTCTTAAGATCAGAGTATCTCTTCTTCCTGGTTGATTTGTACAGCACTGCAGGACATGAAATGGCAAAAGGATTTGTAACTTTGAATTATTTTTATTGCTGTTTTTTTTTTTTTTCTTTTTTTTTTCCATCTAACTCTTACATTATAATGTTATGGGGATATTTGCAGTTCATAAAAAGCAAATCAGAAAATACTCCAGAAAACAGCAAATACTTGTTATAACATCTTCAGTGTTTCTTGAAATAATGGTCCGTTTCCCCCTTGTGTAACCAGTTAAAAAACTTAATTGCTTTTCATGATTTATTTTAAATTTGCTTTGCAGTATCATTAGGAATATCCTATATACAATCATGATCTTGTTGTGGTAGGGTGGCTCACTTGTAATGAAAGCAGTGTCCTTACCCTGCAGAGTCTCCATGGATACCTCAAAACAGTTGTGAGCAAGGGAGGAACAATGTAACAGTGCAACAATTAATAATTAATATATATGTGTTTCAGCAATTTTTGCCTCTTCTGATTTATTGAGTTCTGCAGGTCAGCAAAGTCGTGCTGCAGATTTTCTTTGGATAAAATGTTGCTGTTTGGCAGTCATCAGACCAGGCAAAAAAACAAATCATAAAATGTCACTTTCGTATCTTAAGCCAGATCGTTAGAGAATTCTCACATAAATTAGATAATAGGTTTGATATAACTGATTTTAATTTACATTGCAATTATTTGCATGTTTAATTGCTATCCCTGCAATGGAATGTTCATGCTTTCTAAACCATGAGGAATAAAACTACAGCTGTATTTTGGCTTGTAGATGCATCTGTCCATGTCGTGTTGCCCCAGTGCTTGGTCTGTCAGGTCCATTTGTGTTAGCAGGCAGTGTAGCATTATACATACTGTTATTCTAAGCTTGAGACTTTACTATTGTTACAGCTCTTTTTTTTTTGTGGTCGTTCTGGGTTATTTCTGAAAAGAAAAAGAAAAAGAAAAGAAAAAGGAAAAGAAAAAGGAGAGGGGAGGGGAGGAAAAAGGGAAGGGAAGGGAAGGGAAGGGAAGGGAAGGGAAGGGAAGGGAAGGGAAGGGAAGGGAAGGGAAGGGAAGGGAAGGGAAGGGAAGGGAAGGGAAGGGAAGGGAAGGAAAAACTACCAAAATTTCAACCTTTGCGTCTAATTTGTGTATCATTTACAAAATTTCTTGCTTAGGCTCACACTGAAGGAGCTCCAAGTTCTGCTCCATGAACAATTGAGCAGTTTAAAGTATGATCTTTATGCAGTTTAGTTTCATCAACCATAAGATTGAAGAATGGCGTCTATTTATAAACTAAATTAGAAAAAGACAAGAAAGAATTAGTAGAATAATTAATAGCTTGTTCTTCTGAGGCATCTTTACTGATTGTCTGTGTTGATGGCAATCTATGTTTTGAAGACAAAGTTTAAATAGTATCAGTAAAATCTGATGGCTTGTTGGCTGGATTTTACACGAATGTTCTTCTAGCTAAGTGTTGCAAAGCTTGCCTCTAACAAATTATGTTTGGTCTTGATTTTCAGTTTTATGAAGTTGCCTTTTGGTTATTCTGTCGTCAAAACAGGGAGTTTGAATAACACTTAGCATGTTAAATGTGTGTCGTAGGAGGATATAAAACTTTATATACAACATGCCGTTATGTACTGGGTGGCTGCTTCATTCCATGGTATCATTTATGAGCTGATGTAGCCATAATTGTATCCAACAAAGGTAGTGTTTTATCTTCCTCCATGTATGGAAATAGATAGGTAAACCTTTTGTCTTATTGGTGCTGAGGTATACCTATATTCTGAAAAATCATCCGTCTTAAAGATGTTAAAATATCGTATCATCCTTAAGGCAGGATATTTTCTAATGCTTTCTAGTCTATTCTGGACACGGTAGAACAGATAGTGTTTTCTTGCTATGTCTTGTGAGAAGTTGAACAGAGCAGCTTTTCACTTGGCCCGTCTATTTTGGACAAAATGTATTTAGTTGTGTTGTATGGATTTTATTTGCTATGAGAATGAAGTGAAAAGGGTAATAAAAAATGTAAATACGTTATAGAAATGAAAAAATGGAATTTCAAATGTATTCATTGATAAAGTATAATGCAAGTAACTGTTTTGCATAAGATAACAGTAATGGTTTTTTGTTTATTCCCACCAAGGAGTTTATGGCTACAATTATTCGTTTACTTGAAAGTCCTTCAACTTTCATACGAGCAAAAGCATTTCTGGTCCTGCTGCAAGTTTTAATAAATAGCAGGGAAATGTTGCTTCTCAGTTGTCAAGCAAGGTAAGGTAATAATGGAATTTATGATTAGAGATGCAATGCTTATTTTTAAAGTTGTGTCTAAGTCACTTTCAATATGTTGTATTTCAGAGTCAGTGTTTAGGAATGAATTATCTTCTGCGCAGTGCAGATCTTTCTGTTTCTGAGGATATCCAGAGGAGAGTTCTCTGTTTTGTCTTTTGTTGCCAGATGATGATTACTCACAAGGGGAAGCCACTCTGGCTTACAAGGAGAGACTTTAAAAGTAACTGGTGGTCCCTGTTAGGATAAGCAAGGAACAGATTTTGTTTTGGGTGGGTCAGATAAGTACTGCACTAGTGAGTTGTTGCTGTGATGGGAATGCAAAATAAAAAGGTCTGTCATGTACCTTCCTCATCTTATGATGTGATTGATATAACCTGTATTCTCTTCAGTATAGGTACATTAAAAGCAGAATAATGTTTTGTGACTGTGTTGTTGAAGTCATTTGTAGAACAATCGCTGAATTCCTGTGACTTTTGCATGAAATATTTCATCTGTTCCTATATCTTAAAATACTTTGCAAGAAATGAAAGCACTTCAGTTAAGTTTGATTCACAGTGGAATGGTTATTGGAACTTTTTGCACTACAGTGCTTTCATATAGATGAGAGGAAATGAGACTGCTAGAATATGAATTGTCACCATGGTTTTGAGATGGTGGAGAAGTAAGATGGAAGAAATTTTCTTGAGTATTTGTAACAGTGAAATACAGCCAGTTTTTGTGGGTTTGGAATAAAGTGGATTTGAAACTGGAAGTAAAGAGGTTATGACTTGCAGGTAGCTATAAACTGTTTACAGCAAATACAATTTTTCTATATCTTATGTTGCTTTTTGAGAAAAATTAAGATGTGTATTTGAAGTCAAAGGGATGGATTGATAAGGAGCAGGTGAGTTATACCACAAATCATTGTGAGTGGACATCTTTTGGAGTGCTGTCATTTTGTGCTCCTCCACTCACACAAGTATCTGTAGACATGTCAATTGTGGTAGATTGCGGGGAGTGTTGATTACCAGATTCACTGTTGTGCATCTTCTGGTACTTCTAAAAATGCATTACCAAGTGATGTGTTCTGGACAGTGTAAAATGTGTGATGATTTTGAAGCAAGTTTTTGAACACGTTACACATCTTTATGTGCTTCTTCTAGCACATACAACTGAGCTATGTGTTTGGAGGAATGTCTGACCATTGTCCCATACTCACAGTTGTTATTTGTTTATCTATACCTGAGATATTACGTGAAGGATAAGAACTTAAATACAATTCATTGACTATTTATCCCCTCTCTTTCTTTTCTTTCTTTCTTTCTTTTTTTTTTTTCTTCTTATTTTGTTTGTTTTCTTAATGATGCTTTCCACTGAGCAGCATTTCTGAAGAAAATGTGTTGTGAGTTTGGGCTGTTATTTTGTGTTGTGAATTTTGTACTGCTGTTTTGTGATGCTCCAGGCAGAGCAGATTAGGGACCAAAACATTATGTAACACAGTAGTTAAAACAACAGGTAAGACTTACAGCAGCTCTATTGAACTCATAAGATGCTATTCTTAATTTGTTGTGATTGCTTTACAATTTCTCTTCAGCAAACAGTGTATCTTAGCAGGGCAAATGATCTAGACTAAAAATTTATCTTATATTTGGAGTACGAGATGATTACAGTAGGATGAGAGAGGAGAAATGAGCTATTTTGTGTGGGGCCTCCTACTTTTGTAATATCCTGAACTCTGAAAGAATTTTTCTTAAATCCAGCTGAGATAATGGATATTCTTTAATTTTTATTAATAGTAATTCAACACTGTATTTTAGATAAATATCTCCAGTTCTGTCAGAGCAATTAATACTAATAAATTAAAAATTTCTAGTACAGCAGCAAGAACTCGGATAACTATTTGTTATGTTTTATGTAGGAAGAACTTTGGGTAGGAACTTTTTATTGGGGAGAAACTTTTTTTAAGGGCATGTAGCAACAGGACAAGGGGAAATAGCTTTAAACAGGAAGAGGGTAGATCTAGAGTAGATAACAGGAAGACATTCTTTGTTGTGAGGGTGGTGAGACACTGGAACAGGTTGCCCAGTGAGTTTGTGCATGCCCCCTCCCTGGAAGCATTCAGGGCCAGGCTGGATGGGGCTCTGAGCAACCTGGTGACCTGGTGTAGAGGGAGGCGTCCCTGCCTAACAGCAGGGGTTGGAACCTGATGACCTTAAAGGTCCCTTCCAATCCAAACCATTCTATGATTCTATATACTCAAATCGTTTTATAAAGATATTTGAGAAATTTGAGGAGTATGTAGTATAATGCATATAAGCAATCAGTCTTAATGATGTATAACTTATTTTATTAACACCTGTATATCTTTTTCATGTACTGCTGAGTGCATGACAAATATGTAGATTGAATAAATTTAAAAATTGTAACATTTTCACAGGCCTGATTTTGCTCATTAGACAGAACACTAAGACTGTTCAGGCATTAAAAATAACTGATTTTCTGCAAATGACTGAAGGATTTGTTGAAGGAAAATGAAGATACTAATGCTACCCTGACCATATATGAATTTGTCCAGTTTTCTCAGACAGCAGTTATTTGAAGAATACTGTCAAGGAAAAATAATTGTGCTTATTTTTAAAAAATCCTTCTGAAGAACAATTTTGTGATAGGGAGGACAACAGAAAGAAACCACATGTATTTACACAAACAGATTCTGTATAAAATGCTTAGTTGTTTGGGAAGGCTAGATTTATACTGTTGCAATTTAAAATGTTCTTCCATATAAATATATACATAAATGTAAAGCATTTGAAAGAAAAAAATTTATTTAGAGCATTGTCAGATTTTAAGTATTTCTCACATTCTACACAAGTGAGAAATCATTGTAATCTTGCAATCTCTGGAAGTTGTATTAAAATGTCAAAGACGTCCCCATAGTCCATGGAAAGCAGAGCTGAAAGTGTCAGTGAATGGGTCTTGTGATTTCTCTCTATCTTCATCTTTGTAACGCAGTTCAGGAAGGATCAGGTGAGCTGTAGCATTCCTTAGCAATCAATCATCCATTGTTTAGACACTTGATCCTGCAAAATTTGTTCTTGAGTAACTTTTACTTAATTGAGTAAATAATCTCTATGATAGAAATACATACTTGCTAGCATAAAAAATTGTGTTAATGATCCTTCAGTTTTGTTGTATGTACCTGAAGCAGGTTAATTAAGATGAGCATTGGTTATAATAAGAGTGTGTAAGAAAAATGGTAATACTAAAGTACACTCTTAAAATCTAGAGCATGGTTTTCAGTCACCAGTGACTGATGGTTCTGTGTGCCAAACCCCCTGGGAGTTTGAGTATGAAACAGAGATGTCAATATTAGGCCCCTAAAGGAAAATCTGGCCCTTCTGTCTATTCAAATGAGTATTTTATAATATTGCCTGAAGCATTCTGTTATAGGTGTGTTATTAAAGCAATCTCTTGTAAGTTAGCCAATGGCTAATAAATTGGTTACCATAGTTTACTGTGAAAAGTGTCATTCTGCAGAACAGAATAATTTTACAGCATTTGTCAGTTAGAATGTAAGCACTGGGTTTTGTCTTTAGAAATCTGGAATCATATTTCCAGAGAAAGGTATAATGCTAGTTAGACTTCTCTATCTCTTTCTTTATAGCCATTCTCAGTAATGCTAGCATTTTATTTTATGATTAATTTTGTATGATTTTTCTTGACTGAAAGATTAGTTTGGCTCTTGGAATTCTTACCTGTTGGTGAAGACTGTCTTTGGTCTCAGCTTATAGTGAGTGTGTTGGTCATGTGTTTCAAAATAAAGTGAATTTCTATCCCTAATTAATTCATTCCTTATATTAGTATCGTATCTTCACTTAAATTAGTAAAGCTGCATTTACAGTACTTTTTTTTCCCTATTGTTCCTTGTCATAATCATTTTATCTTAAAACTTGATTTATTTGAAGAGAAGACCCCAAAATTTAAACAAAATGAATATTCACAAATGTTTTCTTTGGATTGTAACCACAAGTACTAGAAGTGCATGCTGCAGTAGTATTTTACAGATATAGTATTGGTTTTGTATTATGAGATGTAACATTTTGCACATGCTTAAATGTAGGCTTGTGATGTATATTGAAAGAGACAGCAGAAAGACCACAGCAGGAAAAGAGCAGCAAAGCGGCAATGAATACCTGTCAAAATGCCTGGATCTTCTCATCCATCACATTGTACAAGAGCTGCCAGGAATTCTAGGTGAGTTGAGTTGGTTAACTGAGCAAATCTTATCTTTACTCACTTTTTTTTTTTTTAACTTACTTTTGAGAAATACTTCTGTATCTCCTTACATATACAGATGGAAAGATTGTGTTTTCTGATTAGATAAAGTTTGCATGTTGTCAACTTCATGAAGTTTCTTGGCTTTGTCGTGATCAGATATTTTGCATCGTAGCCTGGACTGTGAGATTCAACCCAGTCAGGAAAGGGGCCCGATTGTACAAGAAGTTTTATTGATGTTCTAATGGTATTCCAATGATTGGAAACCTAAAAGCAGACTTGCTTTATATAGTACAGAGCAAGGGGAGATGTAACAGCGTATCTACGAGTATGTTTTAAAAACTTAAACTTCAGGGAATGTCAGGAAAATTTCTATGGAAAGGATAAAGAGAAGGAAAGAGGGAAAAGGAAAGAAAGAAGGAGAAAATATGAGATTGATGTGGCTGGTCTGAATCATAGGTATTAAAATGCTTATAAAAACTTCTGTTGGGTGAGATCTCCCACAGAACGGAATAAGAAAGATAAATAGCAAGATGAGGAAGGAATGCTGAAAGTCTTCAAGAAGAGAAATGGAGCTAAACCAACCCTGAATGTTTATGGCTTGTCTTTAAATGGTAGGGGGGAAAAAAAAGCATAAATTTATTTTTCTGTGTGATGATTGGTGATCTATTTTTCATCATCTATGTTATTGCCAGAATATTGAAAATGAAATGGTGAAACTGCAAAGGTCATGTTGCTATTTTAAAAGAAACTAATTCCTATGTCAATGCAACTTTTGCCCTGTTCCAAACAGCTGATTCAAACTAAATACCAGGTTCAAATGTTGAGTACATTGTAGGAGTTGGAAGTCTCAGTACCTGAAAAGTGATATAAATCAATTATATAGTTACTGTTATTATTAAAAAATAATGCATCTATTTCTTTAACAGGGCTTCTGCTGCTTTTTTTTTCTTTCTTTTTTTTTTTTTTTTCCTAAAAAATTTTCTACTGATGTAGAAAATGAATGCATTGTTTGATTGTTTGGAAAATTGATATCTCAAGCTTAATTTTACATTAAAATTGCCTTTTCAATCTAGATTTGTGTTTTGATTGTTTTTATTAAGTTATCTGTCCATATCTGTCAAAGGCTTTTGCTTTCTATTTTTGAGAGTATAATGAAGGATCCTGTTCTGCTTGAAGAGATAAAAATTATGATCTCCTAAGAAAAATGACAAGATCTGTAAAGTGGAGCAGTTAAAAGCAGTTTAACCGTTGATTTAGAATTAATCCTAGCTAGTTTTTAATATGCATTTACTTAAGCTTCTTACTGATACCATCTTCTTCCACCAGATGTAGCTATAAACCGAATAGATTGACAAATTGTAGAAACTGCCATTAAAGATACATTGAAATAAATGAAATAAAATGATAATCTGATGATTAATTTATTTTTTTTTTTAATTTTTATTTTTTTCTAAGTTTTCAGTTGTTGTAGGTATGGGAGTAAATTTATTTTGGTATTTATGGTATTTAACCTATTTCTAGAAGATAAATGTAATTTGCTTATGTCAAACTAAGAATTAAAATAGCTATGTCTATTTATCGAAACTGATGAATCTGGTGAATACACAGACATTAAAACATACAGAGTGAAGTGTTCAGTGACTATTTATTGGTAAGCACAGAGATGTCTGTTAATTCCAGTTTTGCAATTCATTAAAAAATGCATTGGTGAAACAACGTTTCGTTTTACATATTTGGAGTTTAGGCAACGCTTTCATGAGTGTTATGTTATAGAATGATTCAAATCTTCAGGGCTAAGTGTTGTTACAACCAAATTTAGTTGCTTGTGTTGAAAATTAGACTCCAGGGAAGAAGAGGAAAAGCATTGTTATTTTTCAATGTGAGAAAACTGCTACTTACTTTCAAAGGAAGGGCCTGGCCTGGCATGAGAATTGTCTAAAATACTGAATCATGTCCTTTATTTGTTTCATATGTATGTGATTCCCTGTTTACAGTTCTGTGTAGTTCTCTTGTTAGGGAAGACATATAGGAGGTGCATTTTCGGGACAGGGTTTGACTTATAGAATTTTCAGACAAAATGGATTGGATTTTCTTTCTTTACATATAAGCTATGACTTTTCTCTTTTTCCCCCCTATTTTTTACTCCATGCAGAAGTAGTCTTGGATTTCTAGAACAATAATGTAGCACAAAGGAAGCATGATTTTACGTGTCTTCTGTGAAGTGTGAAGTACAGTTTTCACTATTCAAATTAGAATTTTGTTTCCTTATTGTTATGTCTGTCTTTTGTTATGGACCAAGTTCTGTCACTGACCTGCTGCTAACTCTTTCTATCAGAAGATGAAAAGTTCTGTTGCTTCAGGTAACTTACATCATTATTTAAACCCTGTGTACGAATTCACAGCTAGTTGAGGGCTTTTTAGGAAGCAGAGGAGCTTGCTTGTTTCTTTCTTCTGGTAGTACTATTGCTGCAGGAAAAAGATGCATTATATCACTGACTTAGGTGAAGCTCTTGGTCAGCTGGAAGATGTGAGAATTTTGCCTTTGATTTCACTGGAATTAAATTGTACTGATAGCATTTCAACAGTGTAATTCCATGCTGATATAATCACTGAAAGCCAGTACAAGTCCCATTGCTGAGAGGAGTAATTTCACTTTTGTTTCTACTCCTGCCTCATATTTCTAGCTTCAGCAGTTTGCCAGAGGTAGCATTCATGTGCCTATCCTTGTAGCAGGAGCAGGAGATTGACCTGTTTGAATACTAAATAGGAAATAAAAGTGTTGGATCAGCCTGATTTTTATCATCACGCACATGAACACAGATTTCATCAGGAGAGAGAAGATAGGCTTGCAGAGATATACTGGAACAGAAGTACTTCATTTGTCATTTTGTGTTGAGTAAATCAATTACGTTAGATCAATCTGAAATGTTGTTTTCTGTAGGTGACATTCTCAATACCTTAACTAATGTCTCTGGACGCAAACACCCATCAACAGTTCAGGCCAAACAGCTGAAGATGTGCCTTCCCATGATGCCTGTAGTGCTTCATCTTGTGACATCCCAGGTAGATTTTTTTTCCCAAACTCCTTCGGTTTCTGAGAATCTAACTTCTGTCGATTAAAATCAGCATGGATGAAATAGAACTTAACGTGTAATTTTGTTGTTGAGTATTTCAGCTAAGTAGCTGTATTAAAAATCTAACCTTGTTTTTCTATATTGTAGGATAACTCTAATGATAAAAGCAAATGCATATATTGCCTTCTTTGCCAACATGACTGTGAAATGCTCTTTAACTTTTTAAACTTTTGCTAAATTCAAATAGGTATTTCGTCCTCTCATTGTCACAGAGGAGTTTCTTTTCAACTATGGGACCTTACTTGTGAGTATAAACATTCAAATTAAATGGTGTTTGCAAAAAATACAGATGCATAAAAATTTGGGATTTTAATGCACAGAAATTACCTTAAATTTATACATTGGAGAGACATCTTTATTCTGAATACATTTGTTTAGTTTTGATTTTGAGCAGTTTTCAGTGGCGTGACATTCAATGAAGTTAAGTTCTGGGCTCTCCATCTGGGACAGAGCAATGCCAGACACAGATATAGGTTGGAGAACAAGATTCTTAGTAGAAAGGGACCTGGGATGCTGGCGACAGCAGGTTCAACATGAGCAGGCAGTGTGCCCTGGCAGCCAAGAAGGCAATCCACATTTTGTGGTGCATTAAACACAGCACAGCCAGCTGGCAAAAACAGGTGATACTCCCACTGTATTTAGCATTGATGCAGTCTCATCTTGCGTCTTGTGTTCTGAGCTCCACAATATAAGAAATATGTTAAAGTACTTGAATAAATCCACAGGAATGCGACAAAGCTGATGAGTTCTATGATTCTGTGGCAGAACTGGAAGGTGTATCCTCTGAGGAGGGGCTGATGGCACTTGGGTTGCAGAGAGAGGCAACCTCAGTGCTCTCTGCAGCTCCATGAGGAGGATGCAGAGGGATGTGCTGGCTCTGCTCTTGAGAACCAGTAGCAGCGTGTGCCACAATGGCACAGAGCTGCACCAGGGGAGGCTCAAACTGGATATTATAAACATTTCTGTCCTGTGAGAGCACTGGAGCAGGCTCCCTGCAGGGGTGGCTGGTGCACCATGTCTGTTGGTGCTCGTGAGACTTCTGGAGAATTGCCCTCCTTAACATGCCTCTAGATTTTGGTTAGCCCTCAAGTGGTCGAGCAGTTGGACTCAGTGATCTTTATAGGTCCCTTCTAAATGAACTGTTCTGTTCAAATCTCTTTTGTTCTCTTTTATTGAAAGCTATATATATTATCGAATATATATATTTGATATATATATTATATAAACATATAGAAAATGTCTTCTTTAGTAATCTAGTGAATTGAAGGGAAAATATGTATCTGGCTCTGTATCTCTGATATATTGAAAATTTTCTGTGTGCTTTATTTTACAGTAGATTTACCTCTGAATTGCACACAATATTATTTCTAGAAATTTTGCTGAAACCAGGACTAGAAATGAGACATAAATTAAGGTTGCCTGTACTTTTTCTCTGTATTTAGTTGATAAAAAGCTGAGTATTACAAGCTACAGAGAAATTAGTCTTGTAAATCTATAAATTATTTATGACATTAGTGATGGAAAATGAACTTTTAACTGTCCCATAAGGTAATACAGTTAAAATGAAGTAGTACAATTGTAATGTAATTTCTGTGTATAAAGCAGTTATTTCTGCTGAATGAGGAAGAAGCCAATTTCTAAAGTTGCATGTCAGAGTTTAAAAAATAAAAATAAAATGCTTTTAAGTGCACACGTTCTTAAAGGACAGCTATACATTGACTTCCACAATTGCACGCAGAAGAAATGCTTCACCATAAACAGCTAAGTAAAATTTTACTATTCATGTTCACTTCTCTTTCTCTTTTGACTTTGTTTCCAAGAAAATATGGGTTTACATTAGGACTCATGATCAGTGAGAAACTTTTTCTATAAAAATTCTCATTGGAATAAAATAAAAAAATGTAGAAACTGAATTAGAAAATCTTTTGTCACTATGAAGCGCTTGTAAATAGCAAGTAGATTTATTAATGATTTTGGATCAACCTTTTAGAAGGTGAAATTTGTCAACAGTACAGGTACAGTAGACCAAGCACAACATAAGTTTTCTTTTGACATTTCTTCAAATTGCTTGAACAACTGACTAAGGAAATTAGGCTGATCATGTTCATACAGCTCTCCTCTCAGATCAAGGAGAAGAAAATTACTTGATGGACTGTTTCCTGTGTCTTGTCTCCATCAAAGTAGGCAATTCAGGAGCTTAAATATGCTATTTCAATTTATGCATAAAAATGGTGGGGAAGTAATACAACTGGAAAACGTATGTGAGAGCAGTCTATTTTATATAATTGTGTAATTAATTCTGAAAGAGTAACTATCCATTCTACCAGGGAGCAGTCTGCTCTGGAATTTTGCTTACCAACATTCCCACTGACATCCATAAAAGGACATTCGATCTTCAGCATGTAATTTTTAAAAGTACTGTGTTTTATGTGAGGCCTCTAAGTCTTGAGCAAGCTAGTCCTTCAAGTTTTGTTTTTTATTTTGCTAATTTATTCCACAATCTTACTCATTACAATGAGAAACGATTAGGAGTGGAAAGATGCGTACTTGGTATTTGGAAGGAAAAAAAGTATTGATTTTCCTGTAACTGTTGTTCATTGAGAAATATCTTTTTTCTTACTGCTTTGAAGTTATTTCTATCATCACTGTAATTCTCAGTGCTCCCATGAAAAGAAATTGAGAAGGAATTGGGACAGTCTTTTCATGTTTTCAGCTGTAAATAGAAAGACACGGAAGAGACTTGCTCTGCCCCAAAGGCTCACCTAATAGTAGGCTCCCAGTGGAATGCACTGGGGAGACTTGCTTGTCATAGAACACGCACAGTTCCCCTCCATTGCTCAAAAAAACAACAAATGATACATAAATGCACCTTCTTCTTGGTCTTAATTTCGTAATAGAGAATTAAGGAAATAAGCAAAAGTAGCCAAAACAATTTTTGCACCAAATGTGTTGATTTTTTTTAGATTGGTCTTAATATTATGCTTGTAAGTGAAGTGGCCTTAAATGAACAAACAATGTAATTTGCTCTCTTCCAAAACAAATTAATTAGATCGTAACTGATACCTTTTTTTCAAATGATTAGGAAGATAAAACGCCTGCTGTTTTATAGAAGCGATTGTTTATATGACTTCTGAGGTACTTTTATATTATGAAATATACAGTTAACTTCTATCAGAATTTCTAATCAGAGACGAATCCTTTAGATGTCTGTTACACACAGAGGAAAAGTAACCCATATAGGCATTTCTGCTGTTCTAATATGTAACAACAAAGTTTTAATTGATTGTGCAGTATGAAATAAGTGGTTCAGAATGAACATTTTCTTGATGTTTTACATCACGTAACCATACAGAGATATGTTTGCACATTGAAAATTGGAAAGGTGTTATCCATTGTATTGTCATATATCCACATAATGCATTCACTCTATATTAAATACTGTGTAAGTAATTAAAAACATGATAAATTCCGCTGATATTTTTCTTTCTCTAGCAAGTGTCATTAATGTGTCTTTTGTATCTCCTGTTAAATAGATAGCTATGCATAAAAGTAGAAGATAGAGAATGAAATCAAGATTAAAAGGCAAAAGAATAGCAGGTGTACTTGTACAATATATACTTATCTAAGATTATTCATACTTCATTGTTCCTGTTCCTCAATGATGAGTTATTTAGATGATACTTCGTAGAAGGCTGTGCCTTTTTGTATGTTTTGTATGCGTGCAAGTCTATCTTATAAGTAGCATATGCCATAAGTATGGCATAGCAGCCATAGAGATCAAAAAGATGTCCAAATAACAGAAAATTGCATTTTCTAGGAGAATCTTTGGTCTTTTTAGTGAGTTATTTTAGCATAGCCATATCTAAGGTAGTTCAAAGGCTTTTTAGAAAGTACAGTTTTCTGTTAACAATAAAGTAAGACATTTAATTACTGCCTATTTAGCTAGAAATGCTGTCATTCCTTACATAAGTCAAAGTAATGACCCTTACTGTACTCTATGTTTAACTGTCCAGCAGCATTAAAGACTTGCAAAACTATTTTATAATTGCCAGATTATGAACATGTTGTCTTTCATATCTAAATTATTATCAGAACTGCAGGTGCATCAGTATTTTGTATTTGCTCAATCCTTCAAATTTCATTTTGCAATTGTTCAGTGATTATGCCTCTTAATTTTTGTTTCTGCCATGTTTTGAAATAAATGCTTTTTTCCTGTAGAATTTTATTAGATCGATAGAGTCAGGAGAAACAAATTTGGATGGAGCAATAGGTAAGTTAACCCATGGTATTTCTTGCACTTTTACATGTAGGCATTGCATAGAGGTTGCGTTTTTTAAATAATTGTAATGTTTTTACTAATAGGTCCAGCTGCATCAGAAGAACTGATTAAGAGTACTTTATCAACGTTTGAAGCAGTAACATTGCATCCTGCCTTGTTGACGATCCATCACTCGACTGTAAGTCTGGCAACAGATTAAATAGTTGCAGGGTAATTGGCCGAATCCCATTGATAAATGAAATATTTTGAGGATTTAGAAGCTGTTCGAATTACCGCTTAAATTGTATTGTGGTTCTACTTGACAGAAAAAAAAAATATAAAAAGATTTATTTTCTCAAAATCTAAGACATTCAGACTTGGTTTACTGTATGTAGAAATTACAGAGAATAAGGAGGATATTTGCTTAAGATTTAGAAATAGCACTTCTTAAAATTATTTTCAAATAAATATTGTACCTGATTCCATAAGCAAGGATTTTGTTACACATCAGTGTAAATTTTTCCCACTTAGTTTGCTGTTGAACTCTCAAGATAGCTTGGAAAGACCAGCTGGAGGGTTGACTATTCCACTTCATGAATTCTATTCTTGCTGAAATTAATAAGAGTAACAGTTTGTAGCAATTACATGAGTTATCGTTGTCATGTGTGCTTTTTTTTTTAAATATCTTTAAGCTTAACTGTTTGCAAATTGTATTGGAATAATAAAATCCGTGTGCTTTAAGCCTTGCCTGACACTAAGGATATGTTTTGTTCAAAATTTTTTGTTTGATTGATTACTTTGAGCTTTCAGATAGGCAGGTTAAAACCAGAATTGTGTTGGAAAATAATTGTCAGCAAAAAGGGAAATTAAAGGGCTTGATTTAGTGACTGACAAATCCTTGTAACTTGTCCCATTTGTTTGTGAATTCTCACTGAGAGTATAATTGGAATGGGCATTTAATTTAAATTGAAATTTGTGTGTCTGTACTGAAATCAGGTTAAAGGCACACTGAATATAGCACTTAAGTCAGCTTGACTGGCAGCTTTGTTTTAGCAAGTTGTGCTATTAAGAATGAGCGATCCTAGGGATTGTGCTAGAGAAGAAAGGTTGACCATAGAAATGAAATGAAATATTTTTAGGTGTTGCATCCTGTTTGGTGTGCATGTTAATTGGATGCTTAGCTAGTAAAGCATAATTAAGTTAAAACATTAAAATAGAAAAAAATTTAAATTCAAATAACATAGTGTTTATTTTCATTAGTTCTCACAACCTATGAAGAGTATTATTTGAATCAGTGCATCTTATCCACAAAAATCTAACCAATTAGTAGTGAGCAAATAATACAGAATGGAGCAGTTTAATTAACTTTAATATGGCAAAGAGTGTTCTATAAAAGGAAGTTAAATGTAGATCATAGAATCATAGAATTACCAAGGTTGGAAAAGATCTAAAAGATCATCCAGTCCAATCGTTCACCTATTCCCAATAGCTCCCACTAAACCATGTCCCTCAACACAACATCCAGCCTTAGATGAGGTATGAATGCCTACTGATATTTTCCTACATGTCTGTCAGCCTGAAATTTGCTGCATTATAACATCATTCTGGAACCACCCCAATTTTTAAAAATAATTGTTTAACTTCTGTGTGTTATACGGGTTATCAGTGTGACTTGTAGTGATGGAAAAATGTGCTGTTTTTTTAATGGAAGTCTGTCAGCATTTACTAAAACTGCAACACCTTTTCTGAGTGTATTCTATTAGTTGCTATTTAAACTTTATTACTTGTATTTATTTACTTTATACCTAGAAAAAATCAAGGAGAGACAGCTCCTTTTTACAACTTATCTCTCCTACTCCCATGATAACATTCAGCAGAAAATTATACTGAAGCTAGGGAATGACTGTCCTGCTCTATTTTAAGTAACCCTTGGCCTAGAGATAGGTGAGTTTTATTTACAGATCTAGATTTTTGAGGAGCAGTTTACTTCATCACACGTGTTGAAAGTTTTAGATGTTGCTATAAAGTCCATCTGAACAGCTCCAATAAGCTCATTTAGATGTAGATAAAACAGCCTGCCTGTCCAGTGATGTAGCACTTAAGTAGAATAGGTTTCCTGATTCACAGTAAGTCTGTATTGAAATTTATTCTTTAAAAAATAACTATGTCCTTGTCAATGAACAACTTTTTTTCTTCATTTGAGAAAATAAAACCTATTGCTTTGTTCATTTTTGTAAATAGCAGCTCCTCCTGGCTTAAAAGTCCTCCAGTCGCTCAGCAAATAGCCATTCAGACACAAAATAAAGTGGAAAAAATGCTTTCCATTTGGTATGTTAAATTCAGAATTGTCCACTGTAATTAATAATCTCTAACCACATCTGCCACTAGTGGTGCAAACTGTAATTAGTTTAATACTATTTACGAAGTCTAGTGTGCTAATTATACTTGAATGTACAGCTTACATTACTTTAGAGGAAAGGGGTACTTCATCTTCTGTGATGCATACAGAATATTTTTAGAAATGCTGTTACTCGAGGGATGTCTTCTAATTGCTGCTAGCTGAGCATGACTGGAATCTATGAATATAAATGCCAACACCCAGTGGAACTTAGTGCCTTTAAAAAAGTTGAAGCAAGACATGTTCAAGGTTCCAGATCAATATTAAAGTGTGACAGCAGCTAATAGGAGACTCTCTTACCGGAGAGAAATGTGTTTTTTAGCCTGATCTCTGAAGCCTAGATTGCTCATTTAGATACAGCTGGTTACAAGCAGTGTTTTATGAACGAGGCAGGGGGGAAGCCATCACCTTATTGAGAGGATGTATTTTTTCATTCTGTGGCAGTTCCTTAAACTTTCTGATCAGAAATGAGATGCGGTGAATTTAATAAAAAGTGAAGTTGTTTTAAGCAAGCAAAACCAGTAAGTTTTCAGTTCAGATCTGATTTTATTTAGCTGCAATTAAAATTCTGTAAATTAAGAAGAGTTTAAGAGTAGCATTTCAGGTTCTTTCTCAACACGTGAAAAAAAAAGTGCCTATTCTAGGTTTTACTTCATGTTTGATTTGTCTTTTCATTTGTGTCTTGAACAAAGATTGAGTAATTGATTTTTGAAACTCAAGGAAGTTTCTGAGAACATTCATTTCTGTGGTGACTGATTGCATTATATATTGCCAAGTATGGGAAAGTCAAGGGAAAATGATGTAAAGTGTTCAAAGGAGAACCATTAGTGAGCAGTAGTCTTGTATGCAATTGTGTGTATTTTTTACCAGATGCAGAGACAAACTCTGAGCAAGTGTGACTCAGCAAGTTTGCACAAAACTCTGTACTCAAATGTCATGATGGAGGCCTAAGCGAATAATCTCTATGGGCTGGAGTGGAACACAAAAAATGGTTTTGTAAATCAACATAAGTCCAAGTGTTTGTTTCCCACTGTACATGAAACAGAAAGCTATTTAAAAGTCAGTATAGTAAATTTCATAAATGCATATTTTAAAATTTGGGTAACAGTTCAGACATAATTAACTGGAAGAATTCTGTGCCAACCGTATCACTTATATTTTTCTTCTTTTTCTCTGTTAAGTGTGTTTATTTTTGCCCAAAATGACCTGTGGTAATTCAGTGCACTTCGAACAGTGATGAGGTTCATGACAGCAGCCAGCTGATTTCTGTGGGAGTCCTTTCAATATTCTAACTAGCTCACAAGAGGCTCAATATGTTGCACAGATAATCTCTTACCTGAATCACAAAAGTTATTCTGTAGTTTAGGCAAAAGTTGTCAGCAGCGATTCTCCTCCTGAAGGTTTTGGAACCTATTTTTAAAAACTGAGCCTAAATAAAAGCACCATAAGCCTGATGATTTGCTTGATGAGAAGTCAAGGGAAAAGCAGTGTGACATGGAAATCTGCTGACTGACAATATAAGAGTTATTATTCGCACCGAAGATGACAACGCTGGGGATTGAAACTTCAGCAAGTGCTTTTCTCTGCTCGTTTTAGTCTTTTCTTGATTCAGCATCAATGTGTTGTTCTTCATCCACAAGCTGTTCTCATCTAACTACTGACACCTTAATTTTGTCAGCGTAGGGCATAACTGTATGGACATATTATACAGCATTTCATCAATCACTTTCCCTTTTGAAGTAGATTAAAAATGTACACCCCATGTGGCTTTCTGTCCATTAAGCTAATCCACATGACATGAGACTTTTTCTTGTGTGTGAAACCAGTTCTCTACTAATTGACGTATTGAGTCAATCAGTCAAAGCTGTCTCTACCCAGAAGTAAAAAAAAATAAAATAAAAATCTCAATAAATATTCTGGATTTCTGAAGATTTTTCAAAAAAATAAGGTTGCAGAAATGTCATCCTTCTCCCTGTTCATTCTAACATTCATTAGATTGTTTCTATTACATTCTGAAAGATTATTGGGAATATAAAATATAAATATTAGGAATATAAAAAACATTGAGAATCATGCTGTGCCCTCCAGCAGATGCTTAAAGAAGTTTGAAGGCAGCATGATCCTAATCCCATGGTCAATTTCAGCAGCAACTTTGTATGTGAAATTTTAATAAGAATAAATGTCAAGATGATGTTAGTTGAGGATCTTACATGTGCCTGGAACAAAGGTTTTGCAAGTTGATAATCTTTGCTTTGTTGCATTTAACTTGAATTGTGGATTAGGAGAAGATGTTGGTCAGTAGTTGTAAATTAAACATGCGTGCTGAAAAGGATAACAGGCTTCCATAAAACTTTGTGAAGATAATGTATTTAATTTGTTGCTAGTTTGGATAGGATAGCTTCATGGAATGGTTTCTTCTTGTAAATTAATTCCTGAGTGTGGTTTTCACCTGAGAACAGCATGTTACAGAAGTACTACTGGACCAGGCTTTAAACCTGCTTGCTCTTTCAGTCCACCCAGTGTTACACCAAATGTCAATGCTTTGTCCATGAACACGGATCTGAAGATCTCTGAAGCCCTGTTGTAAGCAAATTAGAGACTTTTTTTAGGCAGGTAACGTTGGCTGTATTGAGGCAATTCTGTGGCCTTGAAAAGAGTGTTAAGCTGTGCATCTAAGCATACCCTAAGTTGCAAGTGATAACAGTCAAGATTGATGATATGCTTGTTGTTTATACACAATGGTTTCGCGTATATGTTGTGTGAATTCAGCTTTGCTGAGTACACATCCTTGTTGGATGTGCAATACTCTGTCACAGGGTACTTTACCTAAATAGGAATGTGCTAGTATTGGATTTTTCTGCTGCAGGCTCTTGTAGAGTTTAATTGCTCTTTTCTGGATATCTGTGGGGCTTGGACTTCATTTGGTGAGGCTGAGTAAAAGCCAAGGTGATGTTTCTTTGTCACTAACAAAGAAAGAACATTTATTTGGTATGCAGGTCATTGTGTGTCTAACACACATGATCTGAACAGTGGAGACAAAAAGAGTGCAATCACAGTTTTCTCTTCCAAACCTTTTCACAGGAATGGTCGAATATTTAATTACTCTGAAACTATGGCTTGCCTCTCTTTCTCTTTTCAGAAACAAAGAAATACAGAGATTTTGCAGAAGAATTTCTGTTAAAATTGTACTTTGCTTCCTACAGATCTGTAAGTGATTTGTTCAGCCTGATTCCCTGAGTAAATGGGGTGAGAGGACGGACCCATGCCCCAAGATAGGGAGAGGGGGATAAGAGAACGTAGGGAGATTGGCCTGAAAACAAAATAGCTGCAACGAGCTAAGAGAGAAAACTAATTTACTAAATATGATACTGAAATGCAAGATAACAGTGTAATACAATTTGATTGGAATCAAAGCTGGTCAATCAAATAAATGAAAGAGAGTGTCCAAAACCAAAGGCCTTACGCTAATGCCGAGGGCGAGATGGCGAGGGAACACATATCACAGAGATGAGATGTAAAAGAAAGGGGCAATCTCGTGACTTCTGTTCAGAAGGAAAGGTAAAACTGCTCAGAAAATGACAGCAGAACAATGAAGTCTTTTGGGAGATGTAGTTCTTCTTCTCTTCTGAGAACCAGGTACCCAGAAATACTGACAACCCACGGAACTGAAGCATTAACTCCCCATGCATTTTACATGATACTGTAATGTGGAAGAGTGAGCACAGCTTCTGCTGGGTGCTCAGACCTTGCTAGTAGAGTTTTTCTTGAGTTTTTCTTGCAGGAATCTGCGTTAAGATGGTGTTCTGATTTTGGATATTGAACTTGTATTTCCAAAAAGTTTTTAACACTCGTGCACCAAAGAGTCTTAAAATCCACCAGTGAACCTTCCCTCTTATCTTCTGACTCATCAGTTATTTTTAGATAGTTAAAATTTACTAAGTAGAGAATAGAGATCACTGTTAAAAATTTAGGTATGTGAAGGAAAATGCTTTACAGGGATCTGTGTTGTAGCATGTGCTATTTATAAGTAATAAAGAGAAAGGCATGAGTTGTGAGGTGAGGGAGCTGCCTGATATTGCTACATTATTTGCAGTAGTGAAAACCAAAACTGACAGAAGAGCTGCAAAAGGTTTTCAAGATACTGACTGGAAGGATAACATAATGACATGCAATTCAATACTGATCTGTCTGTGAATACTGTCAAGCAATGCATTTAAGGAAAATCATTCCAATTATGCATACATAATGTCAGGCTCTAAACTACTTATAACTATTCTGTCTATTTTTGAGCATAGTTTTTTCTATGAGAACAGTGACTTAATGCTCAGCCATAATCAGAAAGATAGCTAGATTACGAGAAATGATTGGCAACAGACCAGAGAGAAAAGCAGAAAACATCACTGTGCTAGGGCAAGTCCATGGTGCCTTCAGATCCTGGATGTTGAATACAGCTGTGGTCAATTGTTCTCAAAGGGAACAAGAAAAAGTACATCTTGGTGATGCAGGGCAGAATTGAATAGATAAGAACTTCAGCTTGTAGCTTGTTAAGTGGAAGAAGGAGTATATAAAATAATGAACGGACTGAGAAAGACAAATTAAAAATAACTTCATGATTTTCTAGTGGGTATCAAGTTAGGTAACTAGGCAGATGTTTTAAAATAAAGAAGAGTCTTTTGGTAAGGCACTCTTATAAATATCTGAAGGGCAGGTGTCAAGAGTGACAGGAAAGCAGCAGTGGACACAAACTGGAAAGCAGGAAGTTCCACATGAACACATTTAATAACTTCTTTACTGTGAGGGTAACAGAGAAAAGGCTGTCCAAAGAGGCTGTGGAGTCTCCTTCTCTGGAAGTGTTCAAAACCTGCCTGAATATTTTCCTGTGAGACCTACCGTAGGGAATCTGCATTAGCAGGATGTTGGACTAGAAGATGATCTCCAGAGGTCCCTTCCAACCCTTTCCATTCTGTGAGTCTGTGGTCTATGTAGAAAGACTACTGCTAATACTGTATGAAAATGAAAGTTTATCAAAATTCAAGTTGTATCATACTGCTGTGTGCTGCCATCTTAATCGGTGTAATTCTGAGTTCATGCTGCTGCTAAATGATTTTAATATTCCGCATTTGTATGTTGCTTCAGAAAAATTAGAGATGCTCTTTCGCTTTTCTTCTCTGGTTTACTACTTAAATTAACCTTTTCATTTGAGAAACTTTGCAGTAGATTGAACAGATTTTTGGATTAAATGACCTGAAGTGTGTACATTTTTTGCCTCACAGGTTTGTTATATAAATGATAAATTACCATTTGCAAAACAGTTTAGAAACCTGCACAAATGGATCTGCTAGAGTGCAATGAAGTTTTATTTTTTATCGTATTAGGTATTGACTGAAAGGACTGGGAAATATTTCAAAATGATAATGTTTACAAAAGCATCTATGCTACATCTATGCTACATCATTACCTATATGGATATTAAGGCTATCTGTGCTTGCAAGTGAAGATTGATTGCCATACCTCAAGCAGAGACCTTTACCTCTTTTATTGAAAGTATGTAACAAAGGCATCTTTTGGTAGTTTTGTCAGAAGTGAAAAAAAGCCAAAGACTAAATGAATCCTTTAAAGCTGGGCCTTCATTTACCAGAGACCACCAACTAACAAGGAAATAATTAACTAGAGTGGCTCTAGCTACTGCTGACTGGAGTCTTGTTTCATTTAGTAACCCTTCTTCATTATGTTTTAATTTTCTCTGGCTTTTCCTTTATAGTAGCTGCATAACTCTAGAGTTGTATCTTCTAGAGGTTAATCAATAAATCAAAACGTATAGGGAATTATAAGCCATACATTGCACCAAATCCTATTTGTGGTGTAGTAAAAGCCTACTTAGTAATTTCATGTATATCGATAATTCCAAAGGTAAGCTGTGTATCCATGATGCTTACCTTTCTGAACCAATATCAATTGAAGATCTGAACTGATCATTAACAAGCAGCAAGGGATGATCTGTATTTTGATTCTAAACCTCTTAATTCTGCAAGGCAGTGGAGACTGGCTACCCTCGAGAATTTAGGACCTATCCCTTCAAATGATCTCTGTCTGGAATTAACAGAATTAATGAGCAGTATTTTCCATAATATTTCTTTTCTTTTGCTTTTGAATTCTACTTCAGGCCCCCAGAAGTAGGAAAAACAGTTTTCTTCAGATTGTGGCTTTTTACTTGATCTGAAGGCTGCCCTAGACAAAGGATTGGGTCTAAGTCATCACAGTAAATGTCTTGACATTGTAGTCATATGGAAATACGTCATTCCAATTTTTCACACAGTTATTTAATTTTTTGCTTCTCCTCCATATTGAAATCTCTAAAGCCTGTCTGATGTAAATGTTATTTCACTGATGACTTAGTAATGTATCCTATTAGATAAAATACATAGGTACTCTCTTTATTTATTTTTAAATATATAAAACTGATCTGATTTCAAATGTAACTAAGCTGACTGTGACATATGATTAATCAGTAATTCAGATTAACTCGCGATTAATAAAGAATTTACTGAGGTTTTTTTTCCTCCGTAGTTCAAATCTTGACTCTGTAAACTTAAATTTTAATGAAAATCTGTATATTACCTGAAATGAAGAAGTTAAAGTTTTCTCAAGACTTTCTACTAAGGTTGACTATATTGCATTAGAGCTAGTAAGTCTTTCCTGATACGTTTTAGCTGTACACAGGTTTCTTTAAGAGGGATGTTCCTTAAGGTCATAGAATCATTTGAGGTGAAGGAGACCCTTGGTCACGTAGTCCAAGTCCCCTGCAGTGAGAACAGGGACGCGCACAGCAGGGACAACAGGGACAGGTCGCTCAGAGTCTGCTCCAGCCTGACCTTGGGTGTCTCCGCGCATGGGGCTTCCATGACCACATCTCTGGGCAAAACAAGCAGCCGAGCCAGCCAGGAGTCGAACCTAGAATCTTCTGATCCGTAGTCAGACGCGTTATCCATTGCGCCACTGGCCCTGCTTCATATTTCTTCTTTGTTCTACTTGATTTCTAGCTTATGGATTAAAACACTGGGACTAGTAGATGCGCCCATGCTCTTTTTGGTTACTTTTTTTTGCATCTGCACTGAATCTGATATTATAAATTAAAATTCACTCTCAGTAAATTCTAGCAAACGCACTGTTTTTTTTTCTGTGTAAGTACTTTACTGCCTGCAACTTTACAAACCAGGGATAAAATTACTTTGTGGCTTTATAAGTGTGATTATGGATGAATTTCTATGATTACTCACCTCTTTGATTAAGGACTCTGACAGTGGAATGAATACAGATACATCTCTTTTATTCTTTTTTTTTTTTCCTCTGTGAATAATCTAAGCCAGATTTTTTTTTAATTCTCTCTTTTAGGTTGAAGGCTGCATCCTCCCACCACTAGTTTCTTTGGTCCACAGTCAGAATGGTAAGTATATAGCCACGTCATCTACAGTTTGCATGAATTCCACATTTTGTTTTAATTAAACTTCAGTGTGGTCACATTCTTGGCACCTTTATTTTCAAGTGGAATGGAGACTCTTCAGTTTGCGGTTGCTCTCAGAAACCACATCACTACTCTTAAACCACAAGGTTATGGCTGAGGAGAAAGAGGAGAGCCTCGACTCAAACAGGAAGCTTCTGTCTCTCATTAGAGATTCATTGCTGCCTCAGTAAGTACAACATTGCTGTTTCAGTGGGAGAAAACTTGATATTCAATCCATTTTGACAGCATATTTGTTTTAAATGCCAGTTTCATGTTTAAGTGGCAAAATGAAAAAAAGGAATGGCTTTTAACTACTGTCAGAGTTCTCTGCCCAGAAACATCTTTCTCCTAGGTTTATTCAGTACTTGGTTGTATGTAACACAAACACGGTTTCTGTCTGACACTCATTTTTGCATCTTGGTGATACTGTGCCTCTGGCTACTCTTGTAGTGAAGCAAGTTTCCCTAGCTGTGATTTAAATATATTCTCCTTGTTCAACTGATGAAATTGGAATAATTCAATTGTATTTTGGATACTGTGCCCTCCTGGAAGATGTTGAGAGATCATATGGAATGGCTTATAACTTTGGAAACGGGAAAAGAACATGATGGATTAGTCCTCCATGATTCACTCAAAGTTTATTGCCTCTAAATTGCTGCCCTTCCTGCTGCCCCAAGCAGGAATAAAACCCTACCCCAGTCTATGAAACTACAGCCTGTGGGCCAGCTGTGACCTGGAACTTGATTTATATGGCATGCGGTAAAAGGAGGGCTGTCATTTCAAAATGACTTGCAGGTGAGCATAAAGAGAGCTCCGTATGTTATTCTTGTGTATACATATCACATCTCAGTAGAGGGAGAGAAAACACAGACATAGGATGAGTACAGTAAAGATGAGCCTTCAGTTATCTTTCACGCTATTCCAGGATAATGTTACAGAGTATTTTAATGTGTGGTCCTCAGAAGTTAGTAGCTGTCAGTACTTCACTGCCTTAAATGAGGAAATTGTTCCCCACCCTTATATTAAGTAAGTGGTAGAAGGGCGGAGGAATGGATGCTGGATTATGATCAGAAACTTAGTGTCTTCCATATAAATGAGGCTGTCTCTTGCTAATTGACTCACATTCTTACAGTCTGAGGATTAAAGTTTAGTACATGCAAGATGTGTAGTATTTCCTTTGTGAGAGAATGGGAAGTCACAGATGTATAGAGAAGTTTATTTTCACACCTTTTTCACACTATTTCTTCACTCGAAAACATGGGATTTATTAAAATGGGTTAAAATTGAAAGTAGAAATATTATTAAAGTATAGAGTTTTATGCATTATTAAAAGCTGACATAATTTTCTTCAGATTGGGAAGAGTCTGAGTCAAGCAAGACCAGCTTCTGTCTGCTTTGAAACTTGCCCTTTGAAGATGTGCCCATCTTATAAAATGTTTTCTCACTGAACTGAGGGAGGGGTTGTCCCAACTGCGAACTAGAAAGAAAACAAGCAGTGCACTGCAGTTTCTTCTGCTCATTAGCTCGATTGGGTGGCAGACCTTTCCAGTCTGAAACTAAATGCAGTTGTACTTTGAAGAATACAGCTGTGAAATGTCTTTGGATATGTATTGTAGATGTGTAAAAAGGGTCTTGCAGTAGCTCAGAATCTTGGTTCCAGGCTTGTTTTAAATATTTCCTGAATCAGTTCCTTTATGTCACCAGTGGAGATGATGATACTTGTATTTGAAAAGCATTTAGAGATTATCTTAAAAATATTTAAGGTTATGATAATTTAAATATATTGGAACTAGTTATAAACAAATTTTACCTCAGTTTAGGAGCACAGTAAAAGAATATATAATTCAGAAAGAATCAACTAGTGTTGTTGTATAACCAAGATGTTATAATTGCAATATAATCAAAAGAGTAAGGCAAAAGCAAACAAGGATCGCAAAAGAGAATAAGTAGAAGAACTTACCCTTGGGTTGAGCTCACTAGAAGATACCAAAAGAGGAGGATCTCCAGAAGAGATCCTTCCCCTGTGGTAGCCAGCTCTTAAATAGGTCCAGGAGGGGTGGAGCCTGGCTCCACCCCTTCCGGCAGCACAGGTGAATTGCCTTCACCTGTGCTCCTCTGGCTGACTCATGGCTCGCCTCAGGTGATCAATCAGAGGTTCAGGCCGTGACTCAGCACTTCCCATACAGTTGTGTACAATACATTACTTGAACGTGTAGGTTGAGCTAATGCTTAGTAAATGCATTCAGCTTTGGGGAGCAGGTAATCAGTGCAAGAAAGCACAGATAGAACAAAAAGCATTGAAAGACTAATGGAAAACTCAGTTTTGATTTGAAAGTCTCAAAACTGTTTTGAGAGATATTAGAAAAGGAGACCAAGAGAAGATCAAATCAACTGCTTTGAATATCAAGAAGATACTAAAGATAAGTCTTGTTCAATAATGTTTTAGGTATGGATCAGAAAATATTTATGGGAGGTAGGAATGAATTCTTGTATAGTATCTACAGTTCTCAAAAGAATCTGAATGCAAAGGGCACTGGCTCCAAACTACAGAGGGAGGTCTAAGATTAGATTCAGACTTACGCTTAAAGATATAACATAAATCTCTACCCCAAGAAGTAAGAGTTGCAGGAAGAGTCTGGGATAGAAGGTAAAGAGAGTGATGGCCTGTGTTTGGAGACTGAAGAGGTGTTTGCTGAAGTTGTTCAGCTTTTCTGTTCTTGGACAAAGGATGTGACAGAATGTGACTCAGCTGGAGAGCAATCAGAACATGAGAGGAGGAATGCAATGGCTGTACCTGGGCACTCTGGAACCCTGCTTTTTAATAACTGAGAGCCATTGAGGAGCATCTAAGCTTAACAATGCAATTTGTTTAAATGTAAAAGTGACCCATGGAGTAGAATTTTGGTCACTCTGCATGAATATAAATTGTATCTTTTTGAGATAAATGCAGGACAAAAAAGCGATTACTACTTTTTTCACATCTTTGCACAATCAGTAAGATAGTTCTTCCACTGAATATTTGTACTTTTAAAGATCAAAAGATTAACTTGCTCATAGGATTTTGTTCAAGTGAAACTGTCATTTCATCTCACCTCACTGAGCAGTCGTTTTTCTGAGCATCCCTTAACCAAAATGAAACTTTCTTCTATAAAAAGAATGTCCTCATTTATTTTCTATTTCTGATCCATATCTTTTTTTAAATCAGAAATTCAAATGCCATCTTTTTCTCATTTAATTATTAATTTTCCTACTTATTCAACATAGTTAATTTGAGCCAATGACAGGAGAAGAATGTGTTTATTAAAAAAAAAAAGGTTTTATTTCATTTCTAAGGTTATGTATCTTGTTCCAAGCAGACTGTCAAGCCAATTCTGCAAGTAGAAAATACTGGATATTTGAGATAATGTGTAGATAAAATGTTTAGTTTTTTAAGAGCTTAAGAGAATCCATATTTTACAACCCTTAGGTCCGCTTGTCACTTGTGGAGAAGACTGACTAAACTCTTTGTGGTCATATTGCTAGGAGAACCATTATAAAATGCTCTTTGAAACTGCTGTTACTCAGTGAGTTTGCATTTTGAAGGGGCTGGAAAACCACTGGGTGAACTCATTCATTTAATAAAGTCTTTATGCACAGAACATTTCCCTTTCATGGCAGATTCACGTATTCATAGTTGATAATGACCTTTACTCAGGAAATGTGTTTACATTAATTGCTAAGAAATTCACTTTAGTAATCTGTGCTTTCTCAGGTGGTGTTTGGTTTGTTAGATCACTGCTCCTTCTGTATTTTTTTCTAATTATCTTGGGGGGAAAAACAGGGTTTGATGTAAGAGGGAATTAAATAAGACTCATTTTTTGAACTCCAAGGAATTCAGATGCTAAGTGTGCAGAATAGTAATAATCTCTCTCAGATGGAATACACAGATGGCTTTAAAGAGTTTTAAGTGGACTCAATTTAGAGAAGATATTGACATAAGAAAAACAAGTGTATTTATATAAACATACATGTTTGTATAAAACAAGTAATGTCAGAGTTTCAAGCTAGTATGCCTGATGCATTATTACTGTTAAGAATTAACATTTTTGAGTGCTAAATCTTCATCTTACTAAGTGAGCCGAAGACTTCTGATTCCCAAGTCACTATATAGCACCTTTGCTTATCTCAGAACATTTTGTTGTAGATCCTGCAAAAAAAAACAAAACAACAAAACAGATAATTCCTTCATGCTTGGTAGGAATACGTACTGCACGTGTGCAGCGTTCCAGCATCAGTGTTTACTAATGCATCATGGTATCTTCTCCTTTTATGAGGAAAGGGAATCTTTAATTACCAGTGAGAAGCAGTTTTCCTTCAGTAGCTGAAATCTGTTGTTTATAAAGGAGAAATTCTGGTTGCCAGAAACATGAAGTAACATTGTCTAGTCATTGGCCAGTAACATAGGTTCTCCAGCATGTGAGTGCTTTACAAGTCTTTGGCAGCACATTTAGGCTAATACAGAGAAGCTGTGATGCACTGCTTGTAGGCTGTGTGCTTGTGTGGGAATATTTGTCTCTTCTGAATGAAATCCCACAGGCTGCATCAAGAGTGTGGAATTGGAGTGCTCAACCCTTCATGTCTGAGAGTCATCCAGATGAGAGATGGAGCCAGAAAGTACCACATCTCATTGTAGCCTTCTAGATTTCTTTCCTGTGCAGATCAGAGTGCTGAGGTGCAAAGGGGGAACCTTTGTTCCATGGAAGAGCCGGCATACCATAGAAAGTACGTGCCAGCTTGGTGACAGGTGATGCAGGTTCCTCGTTCAGTCATGATGAGGAATTTCAACACGTGAAGCACGTTTCTCATCAGTTTCCTTGATTTTTACACCTCCTCCTCCCTCCTTCGCCAGAACCCAAGGAAGGAAAAACGTTAGGGAAGCATTTTGGTGCACAAGATATGATGATCTACCATTATCTTCTTACAAATCATGATTTATTGATTAATTCTTCATGTTTTTCTCTTACAAACCAACACATCTGTGCTTTCTCTTCTGTTAACTCCCACATGTTTAGAGTAGCTCTGCTTATAATCAGATTACAAGTTTTGATATGGTTGCATCTGTCTCCTTTAAGCTGTCATCTCTCTCTCTTCCATCATCATCCTCTTGCCCTCCAGATACACTATGATTTTAAAAAGATAAATACAATCCTGTTTATTGAATGAGCATTATTGGAAAACGGGCAACAACAGCAAGGTCCATTTTGTTTATCAGCAGCCTGTTTTCCTTTTTCTTTACCAAGTGTAGTGGAACTGCTGAGTCACAGCCTGGACCTTGATTGAACACCTGGTGGGAAGGCAGGGCCAAACCAGGGGAGCTCAGGTGCAAGTAATGAACCTGAGTGATTGGAAGGGCTGGAGCCAGGATCCACCCCTTCCCAGAACTCATTTAAGGGCTGGCAGTGGAGGTGAGGGTATCTTGCTGGAGACCCCTGCTTAGCTGAGGCCTTCCCAAGGTAAGCAGCTTTTTTTCCTTTGGTTCTGTGTTAATGGCTGCTGCATTTGGGCTTGTCCTTGTTTGCTGCAGCTGAGGACTTTGCTTCCCTGCTGTTATTGCTGTGTTTTCCATTATGTTATAGCATTACATCAAGGTATCCAGGAGATGGTATTTTGAAATGTTTAATAGGTGCTTATCTTGTAGTATTATCTTGAATACTATGGCTCTTGGTAAATGTTATTTTTGTGTTGTTCTGTTCCATGTCACTTGGGTAATGCAAGTATGCTATAGTTAAAACAATATTGAATTAAATTTGAAATAAAATACAGAGCTCAATGCAAATATTCCTCAAGTAAAATATTTGAGAAAAAAATAAATATTTAAGCAAAAAGTAGCTATTAATCATGTGTGTGTTGATTGATGGTCCTTCTGGCTAATACTGTGAGGCTTGGTTATCTCCATATGGAAAAACCCGTTAGTTCTTTTATTAATGCTGTTTTAAAAGTTAATCTGAAGCTGTTTTTAAATCCTACTTTTAAGCTGGTCTTCTTTATTGTTTCATGAGCTTTCTAACAGCGTTGTTTTTCTACTGTGGCTATTATGAAATTTGAAATATGAAATTGTTGCATTTGTAATAAACTTATTAACACACAGCTCTTGGTGCTGTGTTTTTAAAATGTTGCTTCACTTTCCCCCTTTAGGTATGAGCATATCCTGATGACTCCAGACCCAGTACCACTGTATGCTCTGAAACTGTTGGTGGCCCTGACTGAACACAGCCCTTCTTCTGTGAGGTGGTATAATTATCTACTCTTTGCTGTTCTGACTTATTTGTCTCAGCGTAGTTCATTCAATTAGGACTTAGCAGTAATGTAGATCTCACTGTTATTACTCTGTTGACTGACACTGAGGAGATGTAGAAAATGTATAGGAAATTTGAGATAGAACATAACCTTATGGCTTTTGAGCTTCTATTATATAAGTCTGATTGTCGTTAATGTTTCATATGCTAAATCTGTATTAAAATCATAGAAATCTTAACATGTTAAAAAAACACTTTAAACAATGACTTTAATACCTTTTAAGTGACTTAAAAGATATTTAGTTCCTCTGCAAATACACTATCCTCTTTAAGTTCCTGAATATCTAAGATAATACTGTGAGACATTTAGTATAGGCACACTCAGTATGTTTCAAGACGTCTTAAAGTCTCCTTCCTATTGTTCCACTGTTTAGGCTGTGATGGAACACATAGCTATTCATTTCCTCTGATCTCCCAGAAAATGGGGTCCTTTTTGCATTCACTGATTTCATGGTGTCAGATAGTGTTACAGTTTAGAAATCACAGCATGCCATACTGTCTTGTTTTGATTGATTAAAATGAACACAACATTTAAAAAACAAGAAAAGCATACAAAAAAGTTATAATTGTTCTCCCACTGCTTTTATTGCAAAAGATGAGGACATCATTTTTGGTCTTTTATGGTATTATTTTGGTGCTTTTAGTGTACTGAGTAGACTAAAAATCAACTAGGAAATTGAGTTGCTTGAGATTTTAAAAAGCTTGAATACAGAGAAGGTAGTATTTAATTCTGTTTTTATCGTATGCAGTCTGATTATGCTGCTGCAAGCTTTTATGCTTAACACAAATAGTAAAGCTTTCTATCTTTAGTATTAACCTACAGATATTCTAATTATTTTACAATAAAATATTTCTGTAGCCAGAATGCTGGATGTGATAATAGCAGTCTTCCTCTGTCTAATGAATACTCTTTGAGAGCTCTGTGTGCCTGCCATTATACTTAATATAGATAGCCAATGGATGCGTGCTCATCAAGGTATAGCAGCCAGGAAAAGTTCTTTTCTTGGTATTATTAAAGATAACTGTGGGTATCCAGTGAACTACTAATAATTTTAGCTACTACTGTATTTGGTACTGTTATCTAAGGATCAGCTATTATCCAAGTAATAACACATCAGTAATCATTCTTGTGTCTTACCAGCCAACTTTCACTGAATAATTTGTTTTGCTCGATTTCTGAGTGAGCAAAGTTTCTGCTGTTCTCTCATCTGTTGTTTTCTGGATTCTTTGGCTTCTCTGAAATTAGCCCATACACCAAACCTGTGACAAAAATGCATCATATATTCATGTTTCCACAAAATTCTACCAAAGAAAGCTGGAAGCGTGCACATGCTGTAATGAACACTGGGTGACAATTGATTCTATGTTGGTTTGGTGGCTAAAAAGTGGGTACATGTGTAGCTCAGTGAACATTTGCTCTCTTTTGCCTTTCAGTAGGCATGTGGAAAGAATCTGCAACTATTGTAATGGGTAATTTATGAGTAAAACTGGACACAAATCTTTTGGGGTTAAATGTCTCTGTGAGGAAAGCTACTATATTTTAGTACTGTTGATGGTGATGAAGGATCACTTCTTATCAAGTCTGTTTTCTCTAACTTCGTACTTCATCCATGTCTTTCTACAATGAAAGCTTTTTCCTTTGACTTCATTTAATGGGGGGAAAGAAATGGTAGCAGCAAAAAAGATTGCTGAAAAATGATGAAAAGTTAAATTAGCACTTAACAGCTATTTTTAGATGCAACAAGTTACCTTATTTCAAAATAAGAGTGAATTGGGATGAGGGTGAGGATTATTGTATTTGTTTGTGCCATAAAGTAGCTAAGCTAATTCATTTTTTTTCTCCCTCTCTCTTCTTTAATCTTAACGTATTTCTTGCTTGCTCCTCATGTTTATCTCTTTTCTTTTTTCCATCATTCTCAGTTTCCTATATGTTTCCCAATAGAGACATGAACATTTGAGGAATTTGTATTTTAACATTTTAACAAGAGATGCACTCCAATGTTAGTCTCATTTGTTCATAGCTGACACTGTAAGTCAACAGACTTGTAACAATCCCTGTGGAAAAGCTTCAAATCCTCTTTTGAGCATTTTTGAACACTTCAGTGTAACAACAGCACAGATATTCAAGTATTGTATTTTCATGTCTTAAGCTTGTAATGATATACTGTTGCATACTAAGTGTATTTTAAATGTCTTCAGTATTTAGCATTTGTAAGAATACAAAAAATACCTTGTAATATTTGTTATTGCTCCACTTTTAGGGTTATTTTTAACACTGTGTAGTACAGGAGACATTTCACTCTATTGCTTTTCAATTTAGCAATGGAGTTCTAGCTATATCCCACTAATGTTCTGCAGAATTATATCTCTCACAAAGGTAAGTTCCAGCACATGTGAGTGGTAGCTGTAAAATCACACAAAACCCAGCTAAAATAACAAAAAAACCCATGACCTTTAATATGTTTCAATAAGGGCCTTTAGTTTTTGAATATATGAACATCCAAAGATACAAAACTCTGTTTTGTGGGAAGCGAGTGTTCTGTTGTTGTTCATTTTTCTTCTCAAGGGTTATTTATCCTTATTCATGAATCTAGTGTATTGCTTGTATACCTTTTCCCTTTTATACCATGTAACAGCAGTTTTATAAATACTTAGTATTTGTTTAGTAAGAAAATGCCACATAGTGGAAGGATGAGTTTTAAATGGAATTTGTCCCTTGATTGCTGTATAATTAATGATGTGTTATAATTAAGAAATAAATAAGAGAGCTTGGCTAAGTAGGTTATTACAGCAAAAATAATAGATGAGGGGCTTACGCTTGTCCTGGGCTTACTGGAATACTCCAAAGGAGGGATCTTCCCCCAAAGATCCTTCCCTACTAGTATCCAGCTCTCAAATGGGTCTAGGAGAGGTGCAGCCAGGCTCCAGCCCTTCCATCACACAGCTGAATTGCCTTCACCTGTGCTCCATGGCTGACTCAGTGCTCGCCTCAGGTGCTCAATCAGTGCTTCAGGCTGTGATGCAGCAGTTCCCATATAATTGCATATTTTATGCTTGTATTAAGCCTACTAGTCTGGCCTTAAGGATTGTTGATAGTATTGTTACAGCTCTTCTAAAATTCTATTGCCTTGTATTTTTGATAATTTTTAATATTTTATGTTAAATATTATGTTAAAAATATTAAAATGTTATTTTAATATTTTATGTTAAAAATGTGGACTTCAAGGCCAATATGGTAATTGTGGAGTTTGCTTTTAGCTATTTTAAAATGGATGATTTTTTAAAGAAATTGCTGAAATTAAGGGGACAAATAGCTTAAATCATGAATGTTTCTTATCTAAATTACTAAAAATTTCCATTAGGTTTTCTTTTCCCTTTGGGTGTTACTTCTGGTATATTTTACTTAGATAAGAAATTGAACTCTTCACTGTGGGAGCAAACATCTTCAACAGTATAAGATCTGATTCAAAGAGGTTGCTGTCATTAGGTACCTTGTCTTTTCTGTGTCTGTCAACTTGCCATATACATTATATGTACTGATAAAAAGTTAGTGTTTTTTTCTTTGGCTTGAGGTTTTTGTTCCTGCTTTGAATCCTGCAGTCACTTTGTTGTGTTCTGTACTGATCAGATTGCTAGAATTGTCCTAGTAATAAGTGTTGATGAGAATTTCTTAGCTTCTATTAGTATGGCACGTTTTCACTCTTAAATTCTTACCTAACCTTATACTTGCTTTTAAATTCTTACCTAATTTAGAAAGTTGTTCTTATAAATGAACTATCTCAGGAAGCTTATACTGGGTCATGATTGTTAACTTGACTGTCTCACAGGTGAAGTTAGAAGGCATAACTTTACTATGTGCTAAGATAAAACTATTTATTTTTCTGCGTGTTCTCTTATGATGATACTTGACTTGTCTGTGGTTCAAAACTCAGGATATTTAAAGATATGAATATGTCTGAGAGCTGAAACTCATAGATTTCATCAGACAACAATTGAGATAGTGGGGCTCCTTCCAGTATGTATTTGATTCTAAATTGCTTGATCTTTCAAATTTGTTTTCTGTAATGAATATGAATAAAATAATATGGAGTATTTCTAATAATAGTTGGACTAGACCCTGTAGGCTTACCTGAGCTGAACAGTGGGAATTACGTTTTGAAAGTGTACAACATCAGTGAGAAAATCACAATGTAGATAGATTGAGAGACAGTTTTACTAAAACTTTGGTCCATATTTATGTGGATTTTGGATGTGATCCTTATTGCACTAGTTTAACATCTATGGGCTATGGAAAACCTTATTTTCTTGTTAGATAAATAATACTGATACAAAACAGCAAAGAATTCATGTGATATCTGTGATTTCTATACTTTGCTATAAGATTTGCATATGCACTGCTTTATTGAATAACTTGAGTCAGGAAGACCCAGAAATAGACTCTGGAAATGAGCATCAGCTAATAACTCCACTGTCAGCTCACACATCACTGTAATGCATATCAAAGCCAGTGGTCAGAGTTCATTATTGCAAGTGAGTTCTCATAGTCTAGTCATGTACTGACTGCAATGCTAATCACCACCTTTAATGTAAAACACAGCTCCTTAGTGTTGCGTTTTATTAGGGCTTTCCTTTAGTAAAGAAATGAGCTATTAACCTTATACCTGTAATTCTGTTTCCTCTTTATGTATTGCTGATCAATTGCTGACTCTCCATTTTAAAAGTGTGAAGTGACTCTTTGAAGTTATTATTGTGATGTCAGCTGTTCAAAGATGTCATACTGTAAGGCTCACCTATTTGCTCTTTTAACATAAAGCTTTAAATGGGAGAAAATGCCATTCATTTCCAGTTTTTTATTTCAGTAGGAGATGTTTGGTATGTAAATAAGAATTAAAAAAATATGTAAATAATGAGGAGTTGGCTGGTTAGGATAGTAGAATTGGAGTTGTAGGCTTCAGCAAATTCAGTTCTACCTCAAACTCCCTGTTCAGCATGAAGCAAATCTAAAACATGGAAGACAAGGAAAAAGAGAACACTGACACATGCTTACCTACAGGCTCTTTCAGCCACCTGTGAGTTGTTCTTTCTAGAAGCCCTAGGAAAGACATGTTCTATAGATAATAGCTACTGTCATTTCATTTACGTGGCTCCGAAAAGATACTTGACAAATAACTTACAACATTCATGAATGTTCCATAGCATAACCAGCAGCATAGAAAGATTTGTTTTCGTTAGGGTTTTCCTTTGTGTTTGTTTAATCTGGAGCTTGCTGCCCAATTCGATGCTATCAAGGTCTTGCACTGAAGAAGATGGGCACACTACTTCATAAATATCTAGCATACTTTTGACTTTAGCAGTACCTTTTGCCATCTGAGCAGTCCTGTCTATATTTTAAGAGCCTTTGGTAGGGGGCTTTATAAAATACATTTTGAAAGTCCAAGGACATTGCATCTACTAGCTCTCCTTTGCCCACATGCTGACTGACTTCTTAAAAGACCTGTTGTGGATTTTTTGCTTTGTTGCTTGAAAATGAATGTCTTGCCAGTTGCTTTGTGCTTGCCTACTACTGTTATTCTTTAAAGTAGTTTCTACTCATTTGTTCAGCTTAGAATGTCTGTAGCACACAGGGTTTTCTTCATTTCTGGCTTTTCCCTAAAGAGTACTCGATGTCATGTTTTCTGCCTTTTAAATCTTTCTTTAAATGAAAGCGGGGTGTTTTAGATAAGGAAAAAAAAAGTACATAACTACCTATACATTATCACAGTTTATCTGTTTTCTTCTCCAGTTCTTTTTCAACACTTGAGTGAATGCTTTCTCATTCTTATGATGCCTCTGTAAATTTTTTTTTAATTTATTCTATCACCTCTCCTACTGACACCTCAATTTAAGGCAAATCACATTGTGTTCCTTGCAAACAAAAATACTGCTGTTTGAACCCATCCAAGCTTATTTATTATAGGAATGGATGAAAGATAGCTGTGTTTATTTTTTTTCTCCATTGGAAAATATGAATTATGTACTGCAAAAGTCCAGTTTTACAACAATAGATTTCAGTGCTTTTTTTTATTTGCAGAATTTACATGAAGTTCTTTTGTATTTAAATTATATCTGGAATCGCTGGTGAAATGTATATAATTTTGTCAGATGATGAACTAAAAAAATCAAGTGACAAAGTCATTCTCCCTCTGTGTGGTCTGATAAAACTCTAATTCCTTTTCAGTAGAGCAGCATCACAAAGAGAGGTTGAAATGTAACCCACTGTGGGGAGAACACAGGCTACTGGATAGCTAGATTTCTCTGAAGAAAGGAGGCTAAGGCTAAAGAAGAGATTGGAACCTGGGTCTCCCTTACAATTCTAAGGAAGACATTTGATAGCCATTAAAACAGCACTGGAAATACTCTTTTTAGGATGAGAAATAAATAGCTGACTGATGCATGAGACTGTAAATCCTAAATGGATATTGATTTCTGAGCCTGGGTGCTGGGAGGATATTGGCTAGATCAGTCTGATACCTGTTTTTAAACACACAGTCTCCCTTTCTTTTTTATGACTGGAAATTCTAGGACCATGAGGGCACCTAAATCCCCATGCGGATCCAGCACAGAAGTGCTGCTATTCCCAAATGCCTTCTCGACATTTTCCTTTTTTTATTACTACCTTTTTTTAAAGACAAATGATGTATTCTAAATGGTAGTTATCTTCTATTTATTTTTATTTTTTATTTAAAATGGACGAAGTCTTCAGAGAGCTGGAAGATGACCTTGTTAACATAGCATTGAGTGGTGGTGTGCTACCTGCTTAAAATTTTGTTGAATGCTTACTGGTTGTTTTATAGCTATGTAGTGAGTATTAATTTAAAAAAAATATATCTTTTTAAATAATATATATATATTTATTATATATTTATATATATATTTAGGCTTTGTATTTACCTGGATCTTCTTCCAGTGGAAAATAGATTTACTTGTGTTCCCTTTCTCTGAGCACCAGAAAATGGGTTTGGATTTTTAGTAACTTCCATAGTATTTACTAAGCTCTTCCCTAGAGACTCTGCATAGAAAGAACAGTTGAAAGTAGTCACACGTGCAAGACCTGCAGGTTCTACAGAAATGAGAAGCTGCATTGTTGATATTCTTTTTCAATTCAGATTTTACTCCTGACGTTGAATGGATGGCTTCGCTTTAATGACTCTTCTCCTACATATATTCCTTAATTGCTCTTGTTATAATCTTATGAAATGCATAAGTGCTTTTGTGGAAAAAAGAGATCTTTCTTTTGGAAATCTTGCCAGCCTTCTCTTGTATCTCTCTCTTTTGAACTTCAGTTATTTTTCAGAGATGGTGACATTGTTCTTGTCGTCATCCAAAATCCGGGAGGAAAGTTCTATAACTCCTTGTGGTGTTAGAAAGTAGCATTCCATTATTCTTCATGATACCTAATAGGCAACTTGACAAATCAAACTTGCGCTCCCAGATTTCAAATTCTACGCTTAAACAGTTAAAATATACATATGAATAGATCAATATACATATTCATTATTTTCAAAAACCTTGTTAGTGCATACCAATGTCCCTCTGGACATGTGCAGTTGCATCTGAGGTGGCTGTACTTCTTCCTCCCTTCTATTTCTCCTTCAACTTCATCACAGTGACTGTTGTCTTACCTTTAGCTGTTTTTCCCCAGTTTGGCAAATTTCTGTTGCTTGTTAGGCCGTGACACACAACTTTCTGTCTTAATGCACTCTAATCTAAACCAATATATGTGTAAACCAATGTATGTGAAATCTGAGGAAGAAGACTTGCACCTGATGGATGCAGAGACAAAAGTAGTCTATTATGACTCCTGTGCTTCCGTGAAGCAGGATTGTTGTGAGGGGAAAAAAGGCTGTTGGCACACCAAGTGAAGTAAACATGGGAAGTTTTAGGACTAGTACCCATTGATTCCTTTTGCTAAACTAATCTATTAATCCTTAAACTAATATATTGATCTCTTTTGCTAAATCATCCTACATCAATGTTTTGTACTAGAATGGCATTTCGTAGGAATTGAAAATGCTTGAAATCAATGTTGTTCAGCTGCCTGAAGGAGTGATCTCTGCTGTGTGCGTTATGACCTCTGCTTTTACGTCACCTACTCTCTTCCATTTCCTCCCAGTCAATCTTGTTGTTGTTTCACATTCAGTAAGAATTTTGTGTGCATGTGTATGGGAAGTATGTTAGAAGTCTTAAAGTTACAACTGACCATATTTTAAAACAAATCCAAACAACTCTGTATAGTGTCCTTTTTCTGCTTCCTTGCTTTGTACTATGTCGTGATCTGCAGGAGATGTAAGAGAAAGGAGTCTCAAAAGAATTACATTGAAGACGTAAACCTACTTTATCTTATTTAATGCATTGAAATTTTTGCTCAGTATTTTAGGGGAGGGATGCATTTATATTTAGAGCTTACAGATTTTCTCATCGTCATTCCTGTTTTTATTGCTAAGAAGTTATAAATGCGTTAAGTTGCACTATTGTATATTGCATTTGTAATTTCTTAGGAACAAAAATAATAAATATTTTGGTCTATATAGGAACTTAGTTTTCCCTTGAGTTTAGCTTTATTTATGCTGTGGAATAATTCAGTCTTGCTATCCTTATTTGAACAACTATCTCTACTGGTATGAATGCCTAGTTATAGAAGGCCAGAAGCAAGAGAAGAATTGCTTAATGTACTATTGTGTTTTTCAAATAGGACTAAAAGGTCTTGCAGAATTGTCTGAGGAGGTTCTTTTCATGTATCAAACTAATTAAAATTTTTTTGTACGCTTTAATTTTAGGTTTAAGGAATTGTATATATCTTGGGCTGAAATCTCAGAATTGAGGGGCATAAATGTATAAAGAACTTTTTTTTAAAAAAAAAAAAGCTGTGGAAATGTGTATAAATATCTACATATGGTTGAAATAGCTTGTTTGACCTGCCGTTGATTTATTATACAAGATATAATTCTGTAAAACATCAGGATATTTGTTATCTGAATGAAAAATCTGAAAATTGTTTTTAAAAATCAATGATTTTTTTTCTTCAATGTAATGTTGAAACATGGAACTTGAGAAAGGGGTATCATTCTGCTTCTTTGCCTTCAAAAAACTCTTTAAACTCAAGAATAGTAATTTTTCTTATATTCTTGTTGAACAAAATTAGTCTTTTTTTTTTTTTAAGTCTTGTACTGTAGAAGTGAACTTTCTCTTAATGTTTAAATAGCCATTGCTTGTATTTATTTGTAAGATGTTAATAGTCCATTAGCTATAGATTTTGAAGTTGACAAAATATGCAATCGCAATCTGACAGAACCTTCAGGAAATACTCATCTTCAAGACTAAACAACAAAAAAAGCTCTGCTAAAATATTTTGGGATTCTTGAAGAAAGTAAGGTGTATTAAACTTCCGGCAGTTCAATTTGTGGTGATCATTGAATTGCATCCCTATGCTGAAGAATTTCATGAGTTGTAGTACTCCTTAAAATCACTTTCTAAGGTATTGTAATTTATATTTTTTCATTTGTGTAATTCCTGAACTTTAGGAATTCAGGACATAAGTAGAGTTATTAAAAAAAACCCTATCACTTGACCACACTCAAAATTCACTTTAATTCGTAACTTTATGAAGATTTTATGGACCTTCAAACAGAATGGTGGCAAAACTGTTTTTTTGTTTGTTTTAGTAAGGTTTGCATTTATTTTCCATGGGATTATTGCTGTCTGTATTGTTCTTAAGCGTGCGTTTCTTTTCGTTTTGATCTCATGAACTCTTAGCAAAACTTCTTATGACTTGGTTTTCTTATTTTATACCATGCTATAGGGTTGTAATAGATGAAGCTGAATACTCAGGCTCTTTTTAATTTTAATACAACTTTCTTGCTTTATTACAGTTACTGTTTCCCTGTCTGGGAACCATTTTATTATGATTTCAAAAATTATGTTTTAAAAATGGGACTTATTTTAATATTATTGGTTAGGTTATTTTTGTGCTGCTTGTAATTAGGCAGAGGCAAAATTATAGAACATAATGGGAAATCAGCAGCAGACAGTATGCCGGGTTGAAAACCTATTGAAAGACATTTCTATAGAAGTATGGATTTTGAAGCTGGAAACTGATCAGGAATTGAAAATAAAACTCTGTTCTCCCTCCATAATCTGACTGAGGCTGCTGGATGACTGACTGGCATTGCAGTGATGCCCTTCCAATATCTGTGTTCTGCAGTTTTTTGAGCCTGTACTGGAACTGAAAGTAAGCTCTTTCACCACACAATGACTGAAAGCTACTAATGATTTTACTGCTAATATGCAATAAAAAAACGCCAAACTGCTGTGGATCAGTACTTTCAGTGCAGGTCGTCATGTTCTACTTCCTGAAAAGTGTTATCCATGGACTTCACATACTTTGACAGCTGTGGTTAAGATGTTTGAAAGAAATATCCTACTTCAAATATTTTTCTTACAGTAAAGATGTACTTTTACTTTACTTCTCAAATCTTGTTTTGCTATACTTATGAGTATCAGTCAGCCTTTCCTGTTTTAGTACTGATCATACACTTTTGAAAGTTCTTTAAATTACCATCGTATAATGGAGATGCATTGATTTTACAGTGAGATCTTCATTGTTGTGTTTATTTCCAGTTTCTGTCTACTGCAAAAAGTGAAGCATTAAAAGAAAAAAAATCCAATTATTTGACATCCAAGATAATTTTCTACCTGCACACTCTTTTCATCCTTTTTTTTCCTCCTTGCCCCCTGGGTTATTTGAAATGTAAACTAGAATTACTGAGAAGGGTTAGGAACTGGAAGTGAAGAATAACATTGTTCAAGAAAATTGACTCTGAAATAATTGGAAGCCCTAATAGATCTTCTCCCTGTTGTATTCGATGGTAGACACTATTGTGAGTTGCGTCTTGGTATAATATTTCTTAAAAATCAATGGTAAGATCATTCTTTGTTTTTGGACAGCTTCTGAAGGGCATGACATGAAAGTATGGCAGTGAGATGACTTTGAACCTTTCCATTTCAGTGGTGGGTTTTTATTCTGTGGAGTTCACCAAAAAAAGATAGATAAATTTATCTGAGTTCTGCTCTAATTTAAGCTTCCAATGGACCTGGGAGGTTATTTTGTCAGGAAGACTTTCTAACATTTAGGGACAGCCGTGCTCCACCTCCCTTTTTTTCCCAGCTGATAGCAATGAGGTTATTAGCTTTATTTATATTCATTTTATACCAAATTCTGAATGGGACAAGATCTTTAGACCAACTTTTTTTAATGTACTAGTAGATATCGTCCATGGTCTTTCACAAATATTCCTTTTGCTATGTTCTTCTACTTTGGTCTATTTAAAGGGGACAAAAGTATTTCCTTTTTCCCTTAACATTCAAATGTTTGGGTTTGTTTGTTTTTTTTAATGTCCTTTGGCATCAGTGTCATTTGAGTCTACTGTTGGCTATTACCTAGGACTTTGGGCTAAAGAATGGTGGTTTCAACAACTACTGGAATGAAGTTGTTGTCATTTACTGACAAACTTTTCAGAAATTCACTTCCTATTTAAATAGCAAGGTTTAAAATTAAGTCTGCTAGTAATTTTTTGAGAACCAGCAATTTTGTTTTCTAACAGGCAGAATCTAGAAGTCCTAGCTTGTTGTGGAAGGGCACAGTGAACTGAATGAACTGGTTTGCTTTCCACATGATCCCTGCTCGTTTCTTTTAAAATTATACAGCTGCATCTTGAGATATGTTATGAAGTTTCTACTTGTCATGGATCATTTTGCCTGTATGAGTCTTTGAGTCTGACTCAATAGCATCTGCTGTGGAAGTGCATGTTTAGCAGAGGTGTGTCATTGAATTCTTCTATACAGTAATCACTGTTCCCCACTGACATTCACCAACGCTTACTGAACATTTCTGGATAGCAAACAGCACATGACAGCACAGCGAGGCAGCAGTGGTGCCTTTCAGCAGTGGCAGCAGCCACTGAGGCTCATCTCCACTGGTACAGACCTCTATGAGTGAGGCATGCAGGCTCTCGTTCATTGGTGGCTTAAATGCATAGCTGAAATGGTGGTGACTGTACTGAAACATAGTGTTTTGTAGCTGAGAACTTGCTCATAGTGTTGTTGTACTCTTTGTATCTATTGTAGTTTCCATGGAGATAAATAGGAAGTGTTACTTTCAGAGTGACCTACCTATAATTCTGTTGTCATCATGTTGCATGTGACAGAGATACACATCTGCTTTATTCACAGGCATAAAGCTTTTGGAATTTTTATTTATTTATTTTTGAGAATATTCTGCTTTCTTCTGAATAGACTTTGAAATTCAGGAAAACAGAAGTAAATTCTTTTGGGTAACCACTCCTGAATTCTTTGAAGGGAAGTAATTGCAAGTGTGTCATATATTAATATATGTTAAACCCGAGAAGTTAGTTAATGTAACATGCTTCAAATAACAACACACAGCTTGTTTGTAATTTCACCTTGTGTGCTGTGAATCTCTTAATTCAAATTAGTTGATGATGCACGGTGACTGTTTCATAGTCTGTACAGTGTTGTATTTCTGAATTTTGATTATTTTTTGCCTTTTAAAAATACTAATTTACTTACTGTACCGCTCACTTGAATTGCATCAGTGAAGCAGATCTAGAAGTAATTTCCAAAGCAGCATTATGTTGCTGTTTCTATTTGATAGCTAAAAGGGGAGCTCATTTTTGTTGGAAGCTAATCAAAGACTGGGGTTTGGGGTCATAGATTTTGGCAACTCTTATTCTACTGTTCTCCTCCTATGTGTTTAGTATATTAAATAAGAATTCACTTCCTCTCTTCTAAAATAAATCTTTGTGTTTTTACAGCCTTGTGGAAGAAAACCATCTTTTTCCAGTTCTTTTCCAAGTCATCTTGGTAAGAATTTTTATGTATACGTACACTAATAGGTATATATCATATCTCCAATCATGTCAAAATAGCAAGCTAAATAAGGAATATTTGTAAGCTGTTGATAGTGAGCAGTCTATTAATTCAAAGAATCTACTAAATGTAAGCATGTATGTGGTTCTCACTGGCTATTTGTATAAAGCCTTTCTTTTATACAGTAAAAATTCCATTTTTTTGTTTTCTATCCAAATAAAATTCTGAAAAATGGAATGAGCTTTATTCTTAAATAAAGCTATGTATTTTCCAATCCAAGCAACTAATAATGAGCAACTAATAATGAGCAACTTATGTTTTATTTAGTAGAATCAAACCAGAGTTTGGTTACGATAAGGCAAACTACTGCTGTTCTCTTTTAGAATTTCTTCCAATATCAAGTGTCGATATGATTTTCATAGTAACATGCTGGATTTCCATCCAAAACCAGAACGCACTGCTTATGATAAGTGATCAGGAAAAAATTGGAGGAAAAAAAAATCAGAGGAAAAAAACCTCTGAAATGTGGCAAAACTATTCTATTAAGAAAAAGGAAATCTGTGGGATAGTTTAGAAGCTGGGCCCTGTGCTATAGTTTCCTCACTGATCGTTTCCAGACTCTTGTTTATTTTTTCAAGCCTGTTTCTTCATGAACCTGTCAGGTAAGTGTTCTGTAGTGTAAGCCTGCTCCTGATGAATACAAAATGTGAATGATGCATGCAGTGCACGTGAATTATTCTTCCTATTGCATCATTTTTAAAATTCAGCCATATTCAGGGTAGAAGGTGTTCATAAACATGATTCAGAATCAAATTTGAATTTCAGTTTTTAGCTTTAAATATTTGAGTTTTCTCTTTTCCTTTGCAGTGATTTTTTTGTTATGTGTCATCTTAGATCTGTTACAAGATGACTCCTTTTTTTATTTAACATACCTTCTTTGGCAATGACATATATGATATTTTGTATGCATACATGTACAAATTTGAGCTCTTCTGATGAGCATTCAGAACAAAAGCAACACTTCAGTGTTTCATAAATAGATTTAACCTGAGATAAGTACTGCTTATAGGTAACAACAAGGGAGGAACACAGTAAAATATGAAACTTCACTTAGTGTTGGTATCATGAGGTTTAACTGCTGAAAAAGTACATGTATACTTATGTTTTTTGGGAGGGTGCATGTGAGGATGTGTTGAATAGAAATTTAGGTGATTTCTAGAAATTATACTGGATTTTAAAAATTCTTATCCAACCTGTTCTTTGTAACCACTATGAGTCAGCAAGCCCATCATTATAGGTTTCTGAAATCATTTTCATGGTTGTATGGGTGAAAGGAGCTGCGTATCATTTGCTTTTCAGTGCTAGTCCATAGTCTAGTTTTTTCTTAGGTTTATACTTCTATTTGTTTCATCAACTAGGGTACATCAGTAATGTTGAGCTTTCTTTTGTTGTTCAGGTTCTTATCAAATTCTAGGTACTATTCATTTTAAATTATATTTTCTACTCAGTGCACTTTGTAGGTACGCTCTCAGTAAATAATGTATAGCTATCCACTATCAAGTTCAGAAGTATCACTTTTTTCATAATTTTCTATGCAGAAACCAAATGTCCAGTGTGTTTTCCCTGTATCATAAAGTGCAGTTCACATTACTACTGACGATGCAGCTGACCTTGCAGTGACTCTTCTAGAATGTGAAAGGAAATAGGATGGGCTCTGAATTGCAAAGTGTCTGTAGGTGCAGTCTGTGTTTCTGGGCTGTGTGGTATCTTTACTCCAGCTCTCAGAGCAGCACAAACGTGGTGGCTTGCAGACACAATTCACAGGAAATATCTTTTAGCATGACTGCCTCTCACTGTTCATTGATGTCGAGTTGCCCTACTACATACTGCTTATCCTGGATTGTGATTTAAAACCTAAGACTGAGTTTTGACAATTTCTCATCCTGTAGCAAGTATCTGAACCAATTCACTCTCAAAACTCCTCTTAATTGCACCGAGTGTACCAAATTACACCAAAGTTCATGCCCTTTATGTCTGCAACTCTGTTACAGTTGCAGAAAAAGCAACCTCCGGCACTCATTAATCATTTTAATTACATTTAGTAAATGTAGATTGATAGTGTTCTTTGTCAGTGTGTGAAAGACCTGTTTACAGCCCTTTGTTGCAAAACTTCAGAGGGGAATTTCACATTGCACCTGAATGCAAAATAATTTTATCAGCACCCTCATTCTAGATCCCAGCACTAGCTGTTGTGTTGATTAGGAGTATTTCTACAAAGCAATATGAAGGTATGGCTGCAGTATGGGTGAGCATTTGTCTTGCTGTAATATCTAATGCAGTCATTGAAGGTGTAGTGATGTGTATTGGTGTAAGTATTTCATATCCACAGAAAGGAAGATGGATTAACAGTAAGCAGGAGTGTATTCAGAACAGTATGGGATTGAAAAACATAAGGAAATTTGGCAATGTAATGTGCATAATTTAAATGGTGCAAACTCCCCTTAGTAACAAGATTAAAAATAGAAGCAAATTGTACAATGACGTAAATGGTACCAAAAGCTGGGCTGATGCAAGATGTAAATAGAAAATACTAGTGTTGATTAAATCGATGGGATTGCAGCAAAGAGGTTGCTGTGGAATATATGTTATACTTTCTTATTACCTTTTTCTGCTGTACCCTTAGTATTCCACTTCTGATACTTTCTGTTTCACTGTGTCAAACCTGTGATCATCTTAAATATCAGTATATTATACACGAAATATTATTTTTGAATATCAGTGTGCTGTTACATGGAGCTGGTTGATAGAATTGGAAATGCTCTTCTGTCAAATTTGTAGCTTATGTATGTTTGTATTTTAGGCTGCTAGTCTAAAAGTAGCTGAAACTAAAGTTGACATCAATATTATTTTCTGTGCTATATTGCTTTTGATTTGAGTGGATCTTATCTGCTCCTGGGGAGGAACTTTTCACGCATCGTAAATGTTATATAGCTTTTCTTTAGGGCTATCTGAATCTAAGCTGTTGCCTGAAAAAGAAATTGTCTAGTTGGTGAAATGCTATTTTTCTGCTGATAAGTTAAAAAGCTGAAGGTAATGGTTCTTGTGATTGGAAGCTCAGTGGTATCCTCTTCTTAAAGCCTAATAGTCCATTCTCTGCCCATCCTACTAAAATTTCCTGTGTATTAACATGCCAGCATCTCACAGACTTCAGCTTCTGTTGTCAAAAGATGATTTTTTTTTTTTTTTTTTCTCAAAGTCCTGTACTTTAAAGGTCAGTGATACCATGAAAAATGTGACAATTTGGATTTAAGGGCTCTTCCTTTTAATGCAAATTACTTGCTAGTAAGATTGGAAGTAACTGCACTTCTAAACGGTATTTTATTATTAAATACCATTATGAAGGTTATGCCTTTGGTATCAAAAAATTCAGCAGTACATGATACTAGCAGGTCCATATTTTGATCAGAAATTTGCTTTCTACATTTTTTTTTTTTTTTTTGAAATAATTAAACTTGTGCTCAAACACTCAAAAAAATGCTTCAAAGCCGTTGTTATTCTGACAGCTGATGATCCTCTTGGAAGGTGTACTTAGCTCTCTTTTCTGTAATCTCAATTCAAAATTGAGTTCGTTATTCCAAAGAAGGGAGCGTGAGCTAGGCATGATAATAGGAAAAAATGATATGTTAAAGTTAGCTGAATATATTCATACTTCAAACAGAAGAGCCCAGTTTTATTTGGGTAACACCTTTTCAAGAAAGCAAATCATATTGTGGTAGACTTGTCTGAATAAGGATATATGTAGCACATCTGCTGTAAATGAACTTCAGGCTGACGTTCCTCTTTAAACTGTGTGTTTGCGAGGAGTGACTGATAGTGATGCTAAAAGGCATCTGTGGACAGGTTGCTCCAGTTTGCAGTCATACACAATAATTTAGCTTCAGCCTCCTATGAAAAACCAAACCTGAATGGTTAGGCAACATCCACTTTAAAGAACAGGAAATGGCATTTGTTTTATTAGTTTTTTTTTTTTTTCAGGTATTCCTGTTTCTGGTTGTGCATTCAATGCTGTACAAGAAATTGTGAAATTTGGTGGCTCATTCTGGTGTAGTTTCTCTGTTTGTTCCTGCTTGTATGGAATATCTGCATTTATAAGTCATCTGAAGTTAGATTCTAAGAGTGATTTTTGAGGTTTCTAGTGACAAGTAGTGTTTTTGCATGTGGATGGTCAAGAAGTTTTCCTTTGTATAGGCATTTGGCTGCTAACATTAGTAAGAGCAAGATTTGGCTTTTAAGTATAATTGTAACTGATGATAGGCTATCAATATGTTTACTGTAGCCAAGAAGCTTAAGGCTTCTCTGTGCTGCGGTGTGTGGCAACAATTCAGAAAGGCACTCCCACCTTGCTTTGGACTAGCAGTTTAGTTTACAGCAGCCATGTGGCTGCAGCAATGGGGGCTAAGAAGATAAGAAGCTTTCTCCTGCAGCTTAACCAATACTTGGGCATTTTGCTGCTTCAGGTCCCATAGCTGGTTCCAAGTAGAGGATATCTTCACAAATGGTACATGGGCATCCTCCCATACATGCTAAGACCAATATGGTTTGAAGAAACATCATGCAGATATGAGCTACAGTGCCAGAAGTGGTTGTAATGTGTTGTGATGGCTGGGGACCATGTGGCAGCAATGTGCTGCTCCATGTGAGAGCTGCTTTCTGTATCTCCTAGGGAAAGTATGCCACTTGTTTTGTGTTCTTTTTACGCAGATCATGAGCTTGGAATAGTGAAAGAAATATTGTATAGATAAAACTTGTGTGCATACAAGCTTTAAACAGACATGGGATTACTTCCTTTCTCTATGTGACCTTGAAAGAATTATTGTTGGGATTTGTTTCTATTTTTCCAAGTGATAAGAACTGATTTTCATCTGTTCTCGTAGAGGTGCTTGAGTCAAATACTTTTCACTGATTTTAACTCCTCTTCTAAGGTTAGAGGTCAGAACAGTAGTAGTTAAATGTGCCTTTGTGATAAATGACAAAACTTGACGAGAGACTGATTTTCAGAGGATTTACCAAATTATCTGATTAGTGGGAAGAATAGGCTTGTTTGGCAGATTTCTGAGAGAGTTTAGAGAATTGCTTCCTGTTTTCATTGCTGACACTTTTTTTTTTTTTTTTTTTTTTTCCTGGTGCTTGGGCAAATTATATAAACCTTCTTTTCCAGTCAGTGTGCTTCTGTCCTTTGTGTGTCAGCTAAGGACGTTTACTCTTAGGAAAACTATCAGAACTTGGTGCTCGTTCTGAAACTAGGGCTGTTAAGGTGCCAGCAGGGCCTTGTAAGGTTATGTATGAAGGCAAGGGCCGCTCTGAAAGTAATGCCTCCTATTTTACTATGTTGGCCCATGATGTCAGAAGCAAGTGTTGTTGGGGTGGCAGCAGGGGTTGAACCTTCCCACCAATCTTCCATTGCATTTTGTTACCATGTAATAGCTGGCAGCAGGGGAGCAGTCTGACAAGTGGCATCTGGCATGGAACTACATCTGAAGCAAAGGAGCGGGATTGAATTCTTTCGTGTGGGAAAAATGACACCCATTGATGCTTGCTGAGCATTTATAAAGACCGTACAGTGGATGTGTGCACAGTGAGACAATGGGTGGTGTGTTTCAGCAGTGGTGACAAGCCACGTTCCAGGCACATATGCATTTCTGTCACGCTGTAAAATGAGGTTTGTCAATCAGCTCATCTCTAAATTGGCAAATGGCAATCGGGAAGTGTATATTGAGCTGAATATTGGCTTCAGTGTGTTGGAAACAATGGTGGCAATGTTGAAATAGCAAAGTTTGCACCAGTTTAGTCCCGCATTTGTTCACGTGGGAACAGAAGAGCACCATATGCAAGCTTTTCAGGACTTCTGGGACCAACATGAAGCTGAAGGTGACGTTTTCCTGGATCACATCAGTAGGGGTGACTAGATGTGGTGTCTCCATTACAAGCTGGAGTCAAGATGTCAGTCCATGCAGTGACAACATGTGCATTCCCATTGAAGAAGTAATTCAAGGCACAGCCCTCAGAGGGTGATGTGCACTGTTTTTTTGGGATGGTAAAGGTGCAGTGCTTTTGGATTTCCTGGAACCTAGATGAACCACCAGCTCTGACTGCTGTATCACAATGCTGACTAAGTTGAAGGTTTGAACTTCTGTAGTCAGACCAGAGAAGAAGAGAACACTTTCTCTTGTAACATGATAACAGCAGGGCCCATAACAGTTTGAAGACCACAGAGCACAATGCAATCTTGTCTGTGCTGTCCTTCCACACCCACTGTCTATTCCAATTTTGATGCCTTCTGGCGTCCATCTGTCTGGGCCAATGAAAGATGAATTGTGTGGCAGCCTCAATGCTGCCACTGCATCTGTGAAACAGTGAGTTATTTCCATTGGTGCAGATTTTCTGAGTGTGACATGCAAGCTCTTGTTCATTGATAGTGCAAATGCACAGCTAATGGTGGTAACTGTTGAAGAATAGAGTTTTGTAGCTGAGGACTTGCTCAAACAGTGATATTGTGCTCTTTGTACCTGTTGTAGTTTCCATGAAAATAATTAGGAAGCATTACTTTCAGAGCGACCTTGTGGTATCACTGGAATGTAGTGCTGATTAACTAATTAGACATTGGAAAGTATTCAGACATTGTTATGAAAAGTACTGTACAAATTCTAAACAAAAGTGAACATTCTATGTTTTACTATACATCTGAATAGATGTAATACCATAGGATTGCTGGTGGAGGAGGGAAAATATATGATGGGAAGCAGAGTTGTCTTTAAATCACTCAATGTTACAGACTGATTTTGTGAATAATAAAATGGATTTTAAAAAGGAAAAGATATTACTAACGGGTATTCTTCTGTCACTTTTTCTTATTGGGAAATATGTTTGTAGCTATCCCTCCTGCTGGAATAAAGCTACTTACAAAATCACCTGAAACTTCACTTCTGAGGGGGAGGGGGTTGGAAATCATAGAGTGCCCTGGGTTGAAAAGGACCACAGTGTTCATTGAGTTTCAATCCCCTGCTATGTGCAGGGTCCCCAACCACCAGACCAGGCTGCCCAGAGCCACATCCAGCCTGGCCTTGAAAGAGTCCACAGCATTTCTGATAGCATTATGTTATTTTATGAGAAGGGAGTTCAAGTATTTTCATTTAAAAATAAAAAATTGCTTTCTATCGCTAGGCACTAATATTTTAGTGTTTATGTTTAGACAACTTTTTTTTATTTTATGTTCAGTGCTAGGCAGTCTAAGAAAACTCATGTATAAACAATATCCATAAGTGTTTCCAGGTAGTTTTTCCTTATCTTGTTCTGGTACAACAATGTTTTTATGGATAATAAATGTGAACATATAAATACCTCTTCCTTGGAATTGTGCTGCTTTAGTGATCATGTTGCTCACTGGTTTTTGTGAAATGGTTATGTGTTGGTTTGGCTGTGCCTTTAGGGTGCTACGAAATGATAATATGTTGTTCTTGAATAGGCTGTTCAAATAGACTTACTTTTGGATTCAAGGTAAGTTAGTATTTCCTGTATCCTGATTAGTGCATTTGAAATTTAGAGGTGTCACAAGTCTCTGCTTTGGATGGGGGTGCTCCCTATTTTTGTGTGCCAGTTGTAAAGATGAACAAGTCTGTTTCCAGAAGCAGTAGCTATGATGAAGAAAGAATCAAGCCTAATTAGCATAATTAAGGGCAGATCAAATTCAATCTTTGGAGTCTGTAATCATGTGAGTAAATAATTGGTGTGAGAGTAACATGATTGATTAAATGATTTGTGTGTTCTCAATTGAGACTTCATGATCCATCAAACTGGAAAATGTAGAGCAGGCTGCTAATTCATTTGATGTTTTTCACTGCACACAGCTCTACAAAATGGTTTTTGCTCTGCAGCAGTGAGTTGGCTATTGGAATTCAGGTGCTGCCATTACCTTCCTTCTTTGTAGCCCAGAAATTAAGTTTTCTGGTATGAGGGTTGTTGTTTTTTGTGTAGTTGGTTGTTTTGTTTTTTTTTTTTTTCCAATGATCTCTGATGTCATGTAAGTTTTACATCTCTGAACCTCAAATTGCTAATTATTTTATAAGTTTATACATAAATATAGTGAATTTTTCCCATATGTTTTGTTTCATGCTGTCATTGATAGGGGAAAAAAAAATGGACATGATTACTGGTAATGGTCTTTACAGGGTCCAATTCACTGTACTTAAACAGATAAAACCATGATGTTCTGGTAGGTACTTCCACTAGCTTAGGCCAAGTTGGCAACGTGCTTAAGGAATCAAAGCATCTTATCATAGATTTTCAGGTTTAGCTGTGGTTGTGGCTGGTATTTTTGTTACTTCCCTCTCCAGCCCCCCTGCTAAACACTCTTGTCAGGTTCAAGGGACAAATTCAACCACCACTTTTTTTTTTTTTTTTTTTTTTTTCTGAAACCAGCCTCTTCTTCTATAGGCCTGTAGATTTTCTGTGTTTTTAGACTTGCTGACTGCTGGTAAATGGTGTCTGCTTTTCTGATAGACATCCTTGGTATTGTGTGGTGTTCTGTAGCTGCGAACTTGTTCTATCAAATAGTGTTATTGCACTCTTTGCTGTTGTTTCCATGGAAATAAATAGGCATTACTTTTGGAGTGACCTACATACATAACAGATGAGGATGTGTGCAGTTTGTGTGCATGTCATTTTCCCACATAACTTTGTTTCTTGCTGTCTTATTAGCATGTTCCATTTTTAATATATAAATGTCTTCACATTTTGTAGCAAAAAAGCTTCTTCTCCTGTATATAGCTTGAAGTTTGACTCTTTCCAATAGGTGTTGCTGTTGATTCCTAGTATACCATGCCTTCATTTGCTTGATCTAGCTTAATTCAGCAAATAACTGTGGATTTTCATATTCAGGAGAATAATCTCCAGTGTATACATCTCATCAAAGCTAAAATGCTTTTGTAATGATCCATAATGAATTATTTTCCTTGTGTTTGTTGTGTTTGTGAGACATTGATAGAGAAACCCCATATGTTGAGTTCTCCCTGAGGTTAGAAGGAAAGGTTGATTCTTGAAGTGCAGTAGGTATTAAGGCAGCCCTACAAATGGGCTATGGGGAAGCAATAAAATGTGATAGTGAATGAAAACAAGCCTACTTATGTGTAAACTAACACCTATCTTTATAGGTGTTTCACTTTTTGAAGAATTAAGTACATAGAACATCTGAAATAAGTACTCAGGAAGACAAGCATGTTTAGAAGAAGAATAGGTGCAAAAAGAAAAATGAAGGGGGAATTAACTTAATAATAGGTAGTTGTTTAAACTAACATGTTAAGTATTTTCATAGTTCTTCTCTGCAGTTCAGATATCCTTTAAAAACCTGTGATTTCCTCATGTTATGCTTGAATCAATCCATCAGTAGTTCAAAAGATTTTTTTTATAAAATTTAAAGTAGTACATTATTTTTTTTAACCTTAAAGGGAATTTTTATTTCTTTTAGGTTTTGTTTCTGTTTATAGCTTTATTATATTTTGTACAACTTCATCTTATATGAGTTTATATAGCAAGTTCCCCTGTCTAGACTATTCCAGGAAAATCTATTACTGTTTGCCTGCTCCAGACTGAAAGGAGGTTCTGACCTTTTGGTGGGCACTTAGTTTGTAATTTGGTTTCTTAGCTTTGGGAACTTAAAGCAGAAGTGTACTGAGCTATGTTTCTTGATGGAGGACAGCAGCAGCAGTGAGGGGGCAGGACTGTTTGCCACTGGAGACTGCCCCAGGACTTGAAGAGGCACACAACTGGTGTGCAGTCTCTTCTATTTTTCTCCAAATTGCAAATGTTTAAAGTTTTAAAAAGTTTTCAGTGCAAAGTTTCCAGATGCTTCAACAGTTTTGTATTTGGTCTTTTTTTTTTCTTGTAATCATAAAGCTCTTTAGTATTCACATACTCTTTCATCACAGTCTGTTGCAGCTTTTTTAAAATAGAAGTGTTGTGCATAACCTTCAGGATATCATACCTTTGTAATTAAAATCCTCACAGGTTTTTTTGACACTCGCTTCCAGTTTAATTTTCAGAGCAACCCTGAAACTCTACGTGTCCTGAAGCGCTGAGCAGATTCTGCTGTTGGCACTGCTGACTCTACATAGGCGGTGATGTAGGGCTGTTATCAATCGGGAATGAGATGCTGTGGTTAGGAAACAAAAAAAAATCTAAACCAACCACTTTGTGCTGGGGTAATCCGTCTGTGAATTTCAGATTTCCTGCCTCATAGAGGTTACAAAGGAACTGCAAAAATTGCAGAAAAAAAATGCAGGTGATCAAAAGTCTGGACAGGCCACTGTAGACGAAATTATTCTTCAGTGGACTTTGATCTGGAAAGGTGATGACTGAGGGGGAAGTATGATAGCACGTAGTCATGAGAGGCTTGTAGAGGTGAATAGGGAACTGTATTCCTGCTCACTGTATCGTCTAATGTAAGAACTGTATTATAAGAACTAAAGGAAACTTGTAGTTGGTATCTTAAAAAATGACAAAAGCAGACACAGCTTCCTGTAGGGTGAAGATCAGCTATGAACTCAGGGTGCATGAATTCTCCAGAAGGCTAGACAAGTTCATGGAAGAAAATTCCATTGGGATCTATTTCCATTCAAAAGATCTGCTTCTGGATTAAAGTCCTTGGGCTGTGAATTCCTGGAGGCTGGAGAGTGTCCTGTGTACCTGGTTTGTGCTGTAGGACTGCTATTGCCGAAGTGCTGTAGATGGGTTGTTGGACTAAGCAGACTTCTAGTATGTGTGGGAACCTTTTAGTATGTTAAGCTTTCAGTTATTAACTATAGAAGGTTGTCTTCCCATTCCTTCTTCTGTGTGAAACTGGATTATTTTTAATGACTTAAACTGATTGACTTATTTTCTGAAGGAACAGTATTTCTTTGATAAAATAGCAGATTAAAAGTAAACAGTGCTAATTTTGATTTACGAGGGTAATTTTCCGTCTGTGCTGATTATTTGATTGGATTCAAATGTGTTGATGTTAATGAGTACATGAATTACATTCAGATCAACAGTCATTCTGAGAATTGACAAACAAGTTTTGTCATAAAGTTTCTGTTCAAGTTCTCACTTCTACTGGCACATAGAGTATTTAATAATGAGCTTTTTTTTTTTCAGTCCTTTAAATCCAGCAGGGCTTACGTGTGAGCATTGACATAAGTGGATGAAGATTCATTCCCAATTTTGTAAATCTCAAATTCTCATCTGCTTTCTAAAACCATTCTCTGAACTCAAAAGCCATTTATTACTCGAATGTTTTAAAATGGAAGCAGTTCAACACTTTCAATCGTTCTTGTTGCATTCTATATTTCCCAATTTCTTTTTACTTTGGTCACCTCCCTCCCCTTCAAGACACGAATATTCTTCAGCATTTAGAATTGTAGAATCATTTGAGTTGGAAGGGACCCTTATGGGTCATTTAGTCCAACTGCCCTGCAATGAACAGGGACACCTACAGCTACATCAGGTGCTCAGAGCCTGGTCCTTGGATGTCTTCAGGGATGGGACTTCCACCAATTCTCTGGGCAACCAGTGCATCACCACCCTTACTGTTTAAAAAAAAAATAAATAAATAAAATTTAAAATATATATATATATACACACACACACAGTAAAATCTCCTCTTTTAGTTTTCTGGTTTTCTCCTGCCTTTTAATTCAAACAATGCCACAAAAGTAGTTAATCTTCTGGAATGTTAGCTGATTCCACTGTGAGTAAAATTATCAATCCTTTATCCTCTGTCCCCTGATCTGCCTGCATCAGCAATTGGTAATTCTCACCTACTGTTCTGTAGGCTTTTTTTTTCATTCTCAATATCACAGTGCCTGCACCTTGGACATGTTTTGTATAATTCTTTTCCTATAATCCATTTGTAATTTTGTGATATTACTTCACTCACATATATGCGTATGTGGGTAACTCCAGAAGTAATGCCTCCTATTTATTTGCATGAAAACTACAACAGATACAAGGAGCACGGTTTGATAGAGCAAATTCTCAGCTACAAAACAGTATTTTTCAACATACTTATGTGCATTAGCTATGTATTTTTGGAAGTGATGAACGAGAGCCTGTGTGCTGCAGTCACAAAAACCTGTACTGGTGGATGTGACCCACTGTTGCCCCTGCTGAAACGCACCACCCCTCACTCACTGTGCTCACATCCACTGCTGGGTCTCCATAAACATTCAGCAACTGTCAACAAATGCCAATGGGTGTCATTTTTTCTACATGGAGGAATTCAGTTCCACACCTTTGCTTCATACGCACTTCTGTGTCAGACACCATTGTATCAGACTGCTGCCATCTCTTCCACAGCAACAACATGCAATGGAATATTGGTGGGAAGGTTCAACCTCTACTGCCATACCGCCAACATCTGCCTCTGATGTTGTGGACCATTATAATAACATAGGAAGTATTACTCTTGGAGCAGCCCTCGTAGGCATAAACCAATATGTAGATGTGTCATTGATGTATGTTAGAATTCTCAGCACTTTGTGAGCTGATAACGGTGCTCTCCATAGTGAATCATGGTGTAAAAGGGAAGAAATGTGCCTGGTCACTGGAGATACGTAGTTGATTTTGAGCCCTGGATGAGGTGGTGGAGCAGGGTGATAATGTTGCAGGGTAACAGGGCAGCTCATTTACAACTGCTGCATATCCTGAAGCTGGCCAGAGTGCAGCCCTGCAGCCTTTCCTCCACATCAGCGTGGCCGCTTGCTTACACATGGCATCAAGAGGCACCTTCAAACCTTGTGAGTAGGAGGGGCTGCAGCACTGTGCTGGAAACACATGAAGCACAGATGCTGCAGAAGGTGTAAATGACACATCTTCCTAACTCATGATACTTCGCAAGTCTAGCACCCAGTGCATCTTTTGTGATTTAGAAATTACGGGGGGAAATCGTGACCATACCATAGACATTTTAAATGGGTCATTTAGAAGTGAATCAGTGTCAATGAAGATGTTCACCCAGTTATTTGTTCCTACATTTTTTTCCTTTTTGGTGTTGAAACAACACTGAAGCAAAATCTCATACCTTCCAGACTTTGTGTCTGTCATTCTGATTAAGAGCAGCCTGGTGATTTACTGTTCCTACAGCTGTAAGGCAAAGAGAAAGCATTTAGAAAAATAGATACTGAAGTAAATCTGAGATCCTTACTTTACAGAGCAGGAGTTATTGATTGTGTGACTGAAATTTTACGGTGACGTTAACGCTCTTCTGCCAAATAACTGGTGTATCTCCTGCTTTCATCTGAACAAAAATTGATGTAAAAATGAGGCAGTTGCTGACTGTACATTTATTGACCAACTGCATTTTGATGACTAATGTAATAAGTGATTGTGTGCTTCACAATAGCACTTGCAAAAGAATATTGGATGTCTGTGAATGGCTTCTGGCTGGCAGAGGTTCCATATTATGCTTCTGAACTCTGATCATTTACCTGGAAATTTGTCTGTTTCGAGTTCAGTCATGTGAAATGCATTCCTTATGTTAATGTCTTCTCAAAGAGCTCATGTTGAGGGATGATAATTAGATTTTAGTGTCACTCTTTCTTGAAGTAAAACAATTTGAATCTTGAATATTCTGCTTTTTACTTTGTTTTTAATTACAGTCAACTACTCAATGGCTTGCATTACTTGATTACTAAATATATTTTGTGTTATAAAGTGTTTTTGTAGATAAATCTAAAAATCACCATTATGCTAAAATAGATCTGTTGTCAAATATATGTAAAAAGATTAAACCTGCAGTGATCCAATCTTAGTTTACCCACTGTAACTTTCTAATCACAACTGTAAGCATTAGCACTGTCTCAAGGAGTCAGCTGATATTTTTTCAACCTCCTTTTTTATTTCTAGGCTTGTCTTTCAGTTCTCTTATGCCCAATACAGGGTTCAGTTCCTGCCCCTTGCTTGCTTTGAGCAAGCTGTTCTCTACTATCCATATGGCTGCAGGAAGAAAGACTGTGCCCTAGAATGGTTTTCTTTCTTTTTTTTTTTTTTTTAATTTACTTGGTTGCTTTCAAACTCCTGCCTACCAACTGAAACAATAATCTATATGAGCATCGTGGTATTAAATATGGTGACTGACAGCTTTTGTTCTGCAGACTGAGAAAGTTACTCTCTGGCAGCTGTGTAAGCTGTGCTTGGTGGGTGATGTTGCTTCTAATTTTTCGTTGCAATGTCAGGTAATAAAACATCAAGCTTGGAATTAAACTGTGTACAAGGACAAAATGTATTTCTCTGAGGTACTCTACTCATTTGAGTAAGCAGCAAGCAAAGGGAGCTGCACGAGGGCTGGTAGTTCCTCTCATTGCTGTGGAGAGCCAAGGACTATTCTGCAGGCAGTCTATTATTTACATCAACTAAATATTGCAAAGTCCCACATTTGTTTGCCCTGCAAGAAGTTCTGGAGCAGGATTTAAATTCAGGGCACGTAGCTATCTTTAGGGCTCACATCTGGATGGCACCGCAGGAGCATATTGCTGAAAGCAGAGTAGCGGTTCTGATGGTAACAATGGAGTCTGAGAAAATACTGGATGCCTGAATAAGATGCCATTAAAAAAAGGGGGAGAGAGAGGGATGTCTAATGCAGTCCATTTAATGTAGAACTCTCCAGAGAGAGAAGTGGGGATTATTCCTGCTGCCCTCCTTATTAAAGACTGGTAGAGAAGATGCTCGTTGGGCAAATGGCATCTCCGTAACAGGCGCTCTGTTACTCATGAATACATTTCTAATTATATCTTAATGATCTCAGCCACAAATAGGAAAACAAAAATCTTTGTCTCCCAGAGTGGTTACCTTAGTGGCTGCCGGATTGGCAAGGCGTAGGTTATCCATCTCCTCACACTAATCCCGGGGGACTTCATTGTGAGCAATGAGATTTGTTTATGATGGCGAATTAAATTGCTGTAAAAGGTTATTTCAACAGACAGTTGGGAAATCATAATAAAATAATTTAGTAAAAATGGGAGCTAGAGTATGCTTAATGAAACATGATTAGATTTAATTTTCTTGCTATTTCAATCATTAAAGGTACATTATCCATTCTCAGACCTCATTTGGGCTCTTTGCCACAGACCCACTCTCAGTAACAAGCTGAAAGTTGCATGTTCCATTAGGGTATGAAAATGGCTAATAACACCACTCTCCTCTCTGCTTTTTTACCAGTTTGTATGATATATTTTAGCTCTTTTCCTCTTTCAGCCTTTTATTTCTTCTCACGTCTATTGTACATATTTTTCAGTGAGAATAACTGTTCATGAAGATAGTTTGAGTGAAATGAAGTAAAACACTAATGTCATAACCTTAATTACTTTCAAATGAAGTATGACTAATTAAAATTTAACTCTTTTGTTTATTACAAGCACCTAACAAAATCAATGTGTTAGTGAGTTCATATAAAACATGTTTCTGTGCTATCTTAATCCACTAGTGCAATTTTATTTTTTTAATATTCTTTTCTATTATAGTGCAGTGGGACATTGTGTGACATTGTATATGGGATAAAATTTCTGTCTGGCCCCTAGTGATAATAAAAGTAATTCTCAATGGTATTTTATGTCTCTCTTAGCATCAAAATACTACTTTGATCTAAAAGCATCCAGATCCTTTTCAGGCTGTGAGCTCGTATGAGAATAAAATTACCCTGTCTGTGGATGGCTTGGGAAGAGCAGCAGCATCTCCCCAGTGGGAGCTGGTCATGGTTTTGTGGTTTTCAAGACCTGAATGTGGTGTTGGAAGGAGGAGGTTGTAGGGCTGTATGTTTTGTGATATTATTCCAATTAGGATGTAGGTTTCTCTGATGAAGGCATCTTGAGCTCAAGGTCAAATTTCTGCACAAAGTGTCAGGGTTGCAGACAGAGGAGAAAGATCTCAGTTAATGAGGAATCTCTCGGGGGAAGGGGCCAAGTGCAGACCCTTGTTCAGCACCACCCAGAGGGAATGGTCTACAATGGATCTCTCAGGCTCAGAGAAAACATTTTGACTACCAGGCATGACGTTTTAATTGCATCTCTCACCGTCTCCTACTGAAGTTGTGTTTATTAAATTTTTCTTCTTAGCACAGGCTTTTAGGCTTTCACTTACAATGTGGGGAAATGGAATCATAGAATCATAGAATGTCCTGGGTCAAAGATCATCTAGTTTCAACCCCCTTGCTATGTGCACGGTCACCAACCACCAGACCAGGCTGCTCAGAGCCACATCCAGCCTGACCTTGAATGCCTCCAGGGTTGGGGCATCCACAATCTCCTTGTGCAACTTGCTCCAGTGTGTCACCACCCTCCAAGTGAAACAGAAGATCTTCAGTCTCGCATGCTTTGTATGAGGCTGTGAACCACTGTGGGGTGCAGGTATTGTGGGAAGTTAGGGAGCGTCTTGGTGTGGACACTGAGGTGGAAATGTGTTGTGAAATGTTGAACATCAGAGGGAATGGAAAGTCTGGCTCTGTTTTGAAATGACGTAGAATCTCATATGGTACATTTTCAAATATCGCTGAACTCATTTCATTTGAGTGTTGTACATCATAGTTAAAATAACTGACAAGAAAGTGTGTGTATATATGTATATATTGGCATATATTATAAGTGTTTTGTTTCTCGTCTTCCTTGTAAAGCAATAGACATAAATTATCATCATTAGGTATTTGTTGACTACTGAAAAGAGCTAAGTGGAGGGGCAAGAAAAGCTCACATTCCTTGGCGCTTGAAGGAACCATGTTTGCAGTGCCTTCTCAGTGTATTTGTCTCCTGTATTTCCAGGAGTAACTTCCTAAACAACGACCAAAAGCAGGAAAGTTTGTGAATGCAGCCTGTGCTTGGAAGACAATGTGCTCTGATGACTGGAGAATCTCTCTATCATGACTAGAATTTATTTTTGTAACCTGTACCAATTTTCAAACTTGGATACCTGAAGTTCTTTTATTGAATCGATGCAGTTGGCACCTAAATAGATATTCACTGGAGTGAGTGGGGTGAGAATATGAGGAAAATTAAAATAAATCATTTGCAGATTGCCTTGGAAAGATGTGCAGATTAGAAGTGGAGTCCAACAAATTGTTTACAACAGTAATAATAAAAAGCAGAAGAACTTCCTCAGAGAAAGAAGTGAGGCTCATTTAGAACAGTTTCCTTTTTGCTAATGTTATTCTTTCTTGAATCTTGTATAGGAGATTAAACAATGGATCAAAAGGGAATAAACTATGTGTGAGAACATATGTGGCAACAAGAAATATACATTCTTTTAAGTCATGGCACCTGATAGTGCTTTCCAAATGCTTTTGAGAAGCAGAATTGTTATTCTTCTCTTGTATTCCTGTAGGTCTGGGTTAGTCCCAGCATTTAAATCTAAACTTGTACTCTTGCTCCTGTTTGGAATGTAGGAACCAAGAGTGAGTTTTTGGAAGTGGTGCTCAGCTTATGTTGGTCAATACACAGAGTGCTTTGAGAGTACCAAGGAGCAGCAGCTGATTGTGTAGGGCTGTGAGAATTCTGTGCCATGAAATCTGCAAACTGTGTGCTGCCTGGCACGATTGAGATTGCCAGCATGGGAGCAAGACTTAGGCCACTCCAAAATTCATTGTGCTAGGCTCTCTCAGTTTACTTAGTGAAGCTGTTTCTATTTTCTGCCTTTTTCTTCCAAGTTTATTATCCTAAACGATGGGGACTATTAGTGCTTTATGTCTGTGAGTTATATATATTGTAGCTGCTTTGTGGGAACATGGATGTTGTTACTGATGACTAAACACGGATACCTTTTAAGTTGATAAGAATAGTAATCTATTACCACGTATAACACTGTTATAAACCTCATATTGCAAGTTGGATTTGATTATTATTTTTATCCTTGTTAACTATCATTTCTTTCTCTATTTAACTTTCTTCTCATCAGTTCCTGTTTAGATGCTATTTCATAGTCAGCATTGCTAGCAGACCACTGCCAGCTAAGGAATCTGTCGTTTTCAAATATCAATGAATTCCAGTGGCTGGACAACATAACTTCCATGGCTGAGGCTATGAATCCAAATTGTGCCTTCCAGCTGTTCACCAGTGCAGTTTTTGTTTCTCTGAGAGCAGTGAGGTTTCTGATGCCTGTCTTTTAGCCTAGATATCACAAATACTTTTTTTTTTTTTTTTTTTGTAAACTGACATTGAGAGGTAGAAAACACCTAAAGCTGTCCACAGTTTAAAGACACGTGTGCAATCCACATAGGAGAGCTTTAATCAGAAGTTTCACAGAGGCATACGCACAGTTAGGACTACTATAAATTCCAATCTCAACTTCAAATTCTGAATCTTTGCCCTGTTACCATAGTTCAAGTTGGTTCAGACCATTGATTTTTCACCATCATGCCAGCTCTTTTTTTCCTAGGCTATATAGACACAACTTGGCATAAGATGGTGATGATTCCTCTTTGAGTTGAATGAGCACCAAGATAGCACTGTAACATATGGGCTGTGAAGAGTATTTGTGTAGCATACATACTGTTTACCAGGGTGCCTTAACTTGAGATGGTTGAGAGTAGAGATGATATACCAGTAATTTATGGAAGAAGAAAGTCCACGGTTTCCACGTAACCTTTCCCTGCGTTTCACAGAGATACTGTAATACACCAAAAAATATTTTTAATTTCCTGGATTTGTAAATATTTTATAATTCGATTACAGTGAAGATTTGAGTATGTTTATAGTCCTAAATTAGATCATATTGATGCTTGTTTTCACTGTCCAGTCTTCTGAAAACAACAGTGCTGAAATTGAGGAGATGCTGCAACCTTCTGCAGTGTCAGCAGGGAGACTGGTGATTTGAAAGGGAGTTGTTATAACTTATGTGTTGGGCCCTGGCGGGTCGTCTTCCCTTGACCATGGATATTAAAATAAAGAAGCACCGTGATTGTATGTAGTTGTTTAGCAATTTTCTATTGACCCTTAACCACTGTTTTATTAGATGTAGCTTTCATACACAGCTAGCAAACAGTTTATAATTTCTCTTGCCTTGTCTATGTAGTACCATAGTATGATTATAGTTTGCTCAGAGCATAATTGCTTGTCTGTCCAAGCCCATGGCTGGAACATGAAAGAAATGCACACTGTCCTGTGTGATAACAGCGCTAGCTGCATTTCTTTTCAGTACTTCTGCCAGTCAGTTCACTGAGGAGCATTGTTTGCCCTCACTTGTTTCCTGCCTGGTGGCTTGGTGCCTGGTTATCAGCTAACAGGAGATGAGGCTTGCTGTTACAGGAGTACCTTGAGAGGGAGGGGCTGGGAGCTGAATTTGCTAGAACATTGGTGCATGCAGTATATATCCTTAGGGCTGAGTAAAGTGCTGCTAGCTCATAGTTTGATTGCTAAATGAGTTTGTTTTCTAAATATGCCCCTCTATAAAACACAAAACCCTGAGGAACAGGTGTCTGGGATTAAAAGGGCTGCCTTAGAAAGGTAGAGAAGAAGGCAGAATATGGCAGCCTGTTCCAGTGGTCTGTCACCCTTACCTAAAGAAGTTCTTCCACACTGTGTGGAAGTTTTGGTGTTCAAGTTTTAGGCTGCTGCTCCTTGTCCTATCACTACACATCAAGATGAGCCTGTCCTCATCCGTTTGCCTCTCACTCCCCTTTAGATATTTATAAACATTAATCCGATCCCTTCTCAGTCTTCTTTTGCCCAGGTAATGAGGTTGTCATCTCAGTAACAGAATATTCAAGAGATGCTTCCTTTCATTGGAACAGCTCCTTATTTTTTCAAGTAGTTTGAATTTTAAAAATTATCAATGTTTTCTCTTGCTTTTACTATGTAAAGGTGAATTTATGGAAAAAAAAGTACTGTGAACTAAATAGTACTTCAAGAGCAGAAAGCATAAAACAAAGGGTAAAATAAAAAAGGTAGGTATGTTAATATATCTTTCCTGCTATGTTTGACATCTCCCGTCAACCAAACTAATTTCTTGTAGGAAAAAGCATCCTTTCAGCATTCAAACAGGTTCAACTTCTCTGTGTTACTTTGTCAGCCTGTGACTTCACATTCAACACCTTTTTCTACAACACCATTGAGTTTTAAGGTAGTCTGTGAATGTGAAGAGTGAAATATTCAATTTGAGATTAAGACCATGAATATTTTTCCTTTCCTTTTCTACTTTTAAAGAAAAGTCTACTTTTTTTTCTTCTTTTTTTCTTTAATTTTTTTTTTTCTTTTTTTCTTTTGTTAAGGAAAACGTAGCTGGTATTTTAGCCTGGATGTTGCACAGCTCCGTGGGTGGTATAATCACAGAGTCATTTTCAGTTTCTGACTTAGCTACTAATTTAGCAATTAGTTAGGTGTAGAAAAGTGAGTGGGCTCCAGGGGAAAAAAGACAGTGACCTGTTCCTTAAAAGCTAATGATGGATTAGGGGACTCAGAGGATAGGAGACCAGTGTAAAAATCCATGGGTAGCCCAATTTTCTGTGTCTGACATGAGTGCCTTATTTTAGTGCCCTGTCCTATTATCTTAATCAGGATATGTCTCTTATAATTTAAATAAACGATTCCGTTCTGAACACTTCAAAACTTTTCCAGTCAAAAATTTTAATGCGATCCTTTGGATAAGTCTAATGAATCTGTGTTTTCCAAATTAATAACATCATCAACAAATTCCCTGAACTCAGCTAAGCTTCTTTCCTTGCAATGTCAAAGAGGCTGTCACTTACATCAAAGCAAGTCAGTGTGGAAAAGGAATGTCAGTTGATTGGTATCTGTCTGTTTTCTGAAGTTGTTTAAGAAGTAACTTTGTATTGATGCTGGAAATGTAAGTCTGAGAAGTGAATATTTTGGAATGGACGCTTCTTGGTGTAAGGGCTTGTTGCAGCTCCCAAGTGACTTTGTGGATCAAAGACGTCGCTGATACTGGGGGATCTCCATGGCATTTACAAATGTACGGTGCTAAATATGACATTACTGCTTTGTTGGTATCAGTTACTTTTAGGGGGCTTGATTGCTTCAAAGCATGAGCACTTTCAGAGTGCCAGGATCTTCACTGATTGGATGAAGCGTCTTCCTCCGGAGTAGGATATCCATGTTGCTTCTTTTCCACAGTCTCTTCAGAACAAGTTTTTCTTTTAAAAGTTTTGTTCACAAACATTATCTTTAATGCTTAGGAGGTTAATTGCTGTAATCCTTTTTAGATAATGGAGAAAATTATGTTCTTATAGGAAATTCTGACAGTTTATTTGAAGTAAAAGAGCTTGGCAGTACTTGCAGAGAGGAATCTCAAGCCCCCTCTGTTGATAGTAAAGAACTTTGCCTCTGGGAACTTGTTCTCCTTTCTCTATGTTTTTCAGAAGCAGAAAGAGAAGCTTTAAGGTGTCGTGGGTGTCAGAAATTTATGTAAAGCTCTGTAGGAAGAAGAATGGCATTTAGTTTAGAGATTAACCGCTGAGTTGCTTTGCACCTATCTGTATATGTGAATGTAGGATTGCATGGCTGGTTATTGTGCAGCAACAAAATTTATCCTATGCCTTTGTCCAAAAATTAGACCAAAGATTGTACATTAAATTTACTGAATCAGATCAGGAGTTTCTGTGCTCCCTTCCTGCACCCCCATCACAATTTGATTCAGTGAAAAGATCTAACAAACTTCAACACCATAACTTACTTGTTCTTTTTTGTTTTTTTCTTTTTTCTTTTCTTTCTTCCCTGTTTTGTTTTTGTTTTCTTTCTTTCTTTCTTTTTTATTTTTTTTTTTAGGATTAAAGGGGGAAGTTTTTCACTGAGAGGATGATGAGGCACTGGCACAACTGCCCATAGAGGCTGTAGATGCCCCGTCTTTGTAGGTGTTCAAGGCCAGGTTGCATGGGGACCTGAGCAGTCTGATCTGGTGCAGATGGCAATCCTACCTGCAGCAGGGAGATTGGAACTTGTTGATCCTTGTGGTCCCTTCCAACCTAAGTCATTCTATGATTTTCCTTTTCCTTCTCTCTCTTTCTCTCTCTTTCTTTCTTTCTCTCTCTCTCTCTCTCTCTCTCTCTCTCTCTCTCTCTCTCTCTCTTTCTTTCTCTCTATTCTCTCTATTCTTTCTTTCTTCTTACCTTTTTTCTTTTTTTCTCTTTACCTAGTAAATATAAAGCAAAAGTAGGTACCAAATGCTTAGGATTTGGGACCCTGGTAGTGTCTGCTAAAAGTATTACATTGTAATTTTACAAGTACATCGGTATCCCGGAATCATTCTCCTTTCATCATGTGAAAAGTAGTGTTGTTGACAAGTCTTCATATGGTTTCCCTCTTAGTAACTTTGAAGATGTCTACCTCTAATTCTGAGCAGATTTAAGCATTTTTCTCTTTATATTGCTTACAAACCTCATGCTTGCTGCCATGGGGCAGATTTATGTTCCTTAGCCCACTACTTACATTTTCTTTCTTGGTTTAGCGTGATTTATTCCACCTCCAACATGTTGAAACATGAAGGAGGAAAGGTATTTACTCTAAGAAGCACTTTGCATGATCTTGACAGAAACTGGTTTTCTAAAAGCAACAAATTTCATCTTTTCATTCCACAGAGGCAACATTCCTTACAGCTCTGTTTGTTTAAATATCACCTTTCCTCCTTACGCCTCGTGAAGTTCTGACCATTAGTGCAGAAGAATTGCATGTTTGTCTCCAAGATAACAAGGAACTTGGGGAGATGAAAAGGAGGCAAGAAATGAGTTTCAGAATTAGAAAAAGGAAAAAAAAAAAGATTGTTAGATGTCTGAAAATATGAACCTGTGTAAGATAACATAGTAGTACATTGATGGACTTCTGAAAAATATTGTGTAATTTTATATCACCTGCTGCAGTGGGTGGGAGAGTAAATTCTATGGCCATCTCTTTCTGTTTGCTGATACCTGACACTGTGGGATTTTATTAGTGGCCTCCTATGTCCTTCACTTCTTAAAAATTATTCCTGTTACACTGTCCCCAACCAACTCTCCTTGAGCACTTGGTGACTAAGAGTACAGCTTTTATTTTTTTGAGTATTTAAGCAGCATTCTTTTTGAAAGTTACAAGATTTCTCATCTACAGGTGTGGACTGAACATATCACTGTTGTGACCCATCCAAGAAGCATGGTTATTCCAGAAATTGTTTGCTAGCTTTGTAGTAGCTCCTTATGGCATGTCATAGGAAAAGGTTTATGAACACCAGGTCTGTAAAAACTACCCTTGAGCAAGGCTATTTTTTGAAAAGCATGATCACAAGAGAGATATCTATTTTAGACTGTTTTTGTTGTTGTTGTTTTGTTTTTCCTGACTTTTATCATGAAAAAGCAAAATAGTGCTGGGTTAAAATTAGAGATCTGTACTTAAATGCTTTCAGCTAATGCATTGACTGGTCTTTGCATCGTAAGTCACAAAACGTTCAAGGCCTGTTTAGTCTGTTCATAGCTGCTTTAAATTTGTTTCTCAGTGAACTTTATCATTGTCTAAACAACAGTACGTAGGCTACTGTAAATGTCCCTTGTAGGCTACATGCTAATAATACTGCTTTCCTAAAGATTGGTACCACTGTTACATGCCAAAAAGTTTTTGATCCTCTATTTCATGCATACAAAATAATACACTGTATCATAGTAATCTAGGTAGAATGCAGTATTAAGTTGTGCTCCTTGTGATGTCCTCGTGAGCATCAACGATGGTCAGTCAACCATCAAGTAAAAATTGTATCTTTTAGTACATGTAGCTAGGCTGTGGTTCACTTCTGTAATTTTCATCTTTCAATGGATTTCCTGTATGAAAATCAAACCTCCTCCTTGTTATGTCCTCTTTTCTTCCTAACTCACGTTCATAGCTCATATATAAGCTTGGGAAGGAGAGTCCCTGTACAGTTAATCATTCTGATTACACTGAATGAACAGTGCTGCTGTGGAACACTTACATTTAATTACAGCATATCTGCAAAAATAGCATTTAGAGCCTTTGTTTTTTTTAGATTCTTAGTTAAATGAGTTGGAGAAAGGTATGTGAAGTCTCACAAATTGGTAACTTCTTACCACAGTTGCTATCTGATCTTTTATCTAAAATGTAATTAAAATACCATAGTCTACCTAAGCTGCCCTAATATACTAAAGGAAGAGAAGCAGTAGCTTTAGACTATAGTATCTTAGTTTCATACTCCTACCTTGCTAATTCATACCCTCTTACCTAACTGACTTTAAAAAATACTTCAACTTATGTCTTTTGTTAACATGCAACCCTTCAAAATGAGAATGAAAAGTTTAATGGCCTAAATACAGCGCAGTCCCATTTGAAAAGCCTGATTTATCTTCTGTGGCTCTTTTTTTATACTAATATTTCCTTGTTGTGCCCTTGATATTTTATAGCTGTCCTTTTTAAGCACTGAAGCAATTAGTTTTGAGAAGGCTGATTCTTCAGGGTCCAGTGCTTTCCTGCCTTTCATTTGCTGAAGCTGTACATTTTAATGAAGTTGTTTCATCTGTGTTGCCAAACACTAGAATTTCGCTTCTTCAATTCTAATTATCTCTGCTGGCAAATGCTATGTTTTATTAAAGCTGTCAAGTGCACTGTTCATTAAATATCCAGTCTGTGGTGCTGTGCACACAAATTAGATCAGCTTTGCTCCTTGATAGATTATGAAGAAGTTACATATATTTTTTTATATTCTAAAATCTACTCTATCAGCAATCAGTGACGACTTAAGTAAGTAAAGCATACCTGTAGCTTCTTGAAACCCAGTATCTTGTCACAGTGTATCTGTGATACATACATTAAAACTCTAGTATTCCAGCTGAGTACACTTCTTATAAGATTATTTTATTCAGTAAGTGACTGTTTTGTTTTCACAATATACGTTTCCATCTTGAATTCTAGTCTGTATGTATTTGGGGTAATGTAGGTTTTTGTTGCTTCTACTTTAGTACAAGTAACAGCTTCAGTATCAGTCTTTCACTAGAGGGTTGTGTACTGTAATTGATCTTCACTAAAAGCAACGTTGGCTTCATTTTAACAGAAGTCACCTGATAAATGCAAAAGATTGCTATCACAAACAACTACCAACTTTTATTATAATTGCATATTTCAAAGGGGAATTCTACTAGAAGATGTTTACTTCAGAAATATATGAAGCAGTAGCAAATACTTGCAAGAGTCATCTCTTATTTTGGCACTTCTAGAGTATTTTGTTTTTATTAATTTTGTATTTTCTACGTATGTGTGTATAATTATCTTGTACAACACCAACTGTTTTTGTTGCATCTGTGAAAGGTATTGTATTCCAAATGTCCTTTTTGAGAGTTAAGAAGATACTCTGATGATAGATGAACAGGTGAACATGTTGGTCTTTCCAATAAATGCTTTTCTTACCCTTCAGCTATCTGTAAGCAATAACTTCAAATTTATTTTTAGTATTATGACTTTATGGTATCTCTTTTCTATTTTCCAGATTTATCTTCTGAAGAATGTGGTGTTTATGCTTTCCAACATAGCTTTTAAATGTATCTGGCTGTGTTTTAAACATTCATAGGGATATAGAAGTCATTAATGATGTGTTGGAGTGCTATGTAAAGTGAATAGAACTTCAGATATTCATATTCTTTTAGTGTTTGGTAGAAAACTGCACTCTTCCTCATCATTTCTCATGATACATTTGAAGAGCTCTAGTAGAAGCAGAAAATTCCTAGGGCCTTAAGTTGAATAGTAGGCTGGGAATGCTTCTATATTTCTTCATGCTTTAATACACTACACCTTATCAGGTATGTTTCATGGTATTTATAGTAAGTAATAGCATTTGGTTTTAGTTTTGGAGTGCAATAACAGAAATTAATTCCCTCAAAGCAAATGTCTGAGTCTCTGCCTGTAAAAAAAATCCTTCGACTGATAAATGTTTAAAGGAAAGCATTTGTTTTTCACATAGCATGACCTTTTCTACCACTGTAACAGTACTTTCTAAAGAGGCACTGAATACACACTTTACAGTATCCTAAATTTCGTCAGACTGGGAAAGAAAGAAAACTCAGGAGATTCTTGCTTAAACATTTCTTACAGCCACAGGTAGGGATTTGGGTAGCGTGGCTTTTCCTAAATGCAGTGCTGTTGCTGAGTCCTGACCCAATGTAGAAAGTGACTTTTAAAACCAGAGATATCACTCTGAAAGTCATTCATAAGTTGACTTGGTGTGAATTCTTGGAAGAGTAGTAAAACATGTTACTTGTGATTGCTGATGGCTGACAGTCAGGCTAATTCTGCGGAAGCTATGGCACTTAGATGATCAATGCCATTTCCCCAAAGAATAAATTGCTGCTGTTTTCAAGAATATATCGGAGACAGAAGGTCATAAATACCTGAGCAGAGAGCTGCAGAAGATAAACTGTTCCTGGCCACTGGCATTCATCTTCTAAAGAAACTTTCAGGGAGGAGGTTTGTTCAACTGTATTCAAGGACTGAAGTCACTTTTGGCATTAGAGATACTTCACTGAACTTTAGATCAATAATCTTCTGTCTTGTTCAACTTCAAATTTGAGCTTTTTTTCAAAGAGCTGCTTCAGGAAATGGCTCAGAAGATACAGCATGTTCTGTGGCAGTGAAGTAGTCAAGTAATGGCAGTATATTGAGAAATTTGACGGGACAGGGAAGCCTGGAAGTGAAGATTCATGTGAAAAAGCTGCAATATGTGAAATAGGACTTTTTATTAATATTATTTTCACTTTGGATGTGTGCTTCTATTAAGATTTTAGTCTGAAAAAATTGGATCCAGTATTTCCTGAGCCCCCTGGAGAGATCTGAAATCCATTCAGGTTGATATTTATATCTAGACTCAGATTTGTTAAAACTTGCCCTATTTTGGGTATTTGGAAGCTATATGAGTTATTACGGTGACTAGCATGAGTAAATAAATGTTTTGTTCTCACTGCCTTATCCACTCCTTTCAAACTAAGTGTGCAGGTGTGTTAAGTCCAACAGCAGCAAAAGAATCATGGAATTGTAGAATATTTTGAGTTGGAAGAGACCCTTGAAGACCATTCAGTCCAATGCCTCTACAATGAACAGGGGCACCTACAGCAAGATCAGGGTGCTCACAGCCCCATCCAGCCTGACCTTGATATAGAAATAGACACCTGATATGTATATGGAATTAATTTTATACTTATGACAGTGTACAAACAGAGATAAAGGTTGACTATGACTTATTATTGGATATCGAGCTGAAACTGATAAGAGTAAAGTTAATACTATTACTAGAAGTGATGTTGTATAAAGGGAAATGTTCCTGGTTCTGAATATATAGAGATTAGAGACTGGTAAGACTCGATAATATTTTTAAAGTCCTAACATTTTACACCTAACTATGAATTCTTCTGATTAAAAGGAAAAAGTTTTGGCCCAAGTTTTTTATATTTGGCTATATTTGGTTGATATTTTTAAGTTTTCTGGTATTTTAAACATTGAAACTCAAGGGATTTAGAGAGTAATGCTTTTGTGTTACTACATTTTTGGAAGGAAGCAGTCTTTTACTAACCTTTCAGAATAAATACTAGGGTTTTTTTTATTTTTAATTACAGGAACATCAAGACAATATACTAGGGAATACAGTGCAAACTGCAGTTGCCTTACTGAACAACGTGGTCGCCAACAAAAGCACAAATATGATGTCACTTTTTGCAGAAGGTATGTCTTCTTTACCTTTGTAGTTATTCTACTTCATACATGTCTCCCAGTCAGTTGTGTTTTCTCCCAGTCAGTTTGTGATTTTATCCAATTCTGGTACTCTGAAAAAAGCATAATAGATCTCAGCTAAGCTCTGATCCATTGCCCAGAAACATCAAAACGTGAGGTAACCAAAATCCCTAATAAGAAGCAAGACTGATGTGCCAGACATAAAAAACCTCAGCCTCTTCCCCATCTGCCATGGCTGCTCAAAACTGACAGGAATAAAAAGCAGTAAAAAGATAGTAGTTACACCTACAGAATTGAGAAGTTATGATTCCTATACATACTTCTGGGGCATAACTTTTAAGCTAAGATTGGCTCCCCCGTCACCAGCACCACAGTGATGAAAGTTGCGCGCTGCAAGAAGGGAGAGAGGGCACGGTCAATCGCTGTCCCAGGCTCAGGCAGAGGAAATATGCCAGTCCCTCGGCAGGAAACCCTCCTGGTTCCATGCCTGGGCCGCCCACACCCCTCAGGGTCAGGCTTTGGCCCTGGCAGCTCCCCACATCCCAGCGCTCACCCCATTTCCACCCAGCTCACCTCTGCTGCTACGCGTGCGCCTCGTGGGACCCCGGCTGCCTGAGCCAGACAGGCCAGGGAAATGCAGGTGATGGCTGTAGGGATGGGCACTGAGAGCCGCTGCCCGCAGTCCCCAAAGCACAACCCAACACCCAAACCAAACGCTCGTTCCACCTCCAAGCCTCGCACACACGCTCGACAGGAGTCCAGGCACGAACAAACTGGACCAGGCTCTGCCCACGCCCAAAGGTTCTCAGTGAGGGTGATGTGGTCACAGTCCTTCTCTTGAACGTGTCATCGCCTGTTGCTCTGTGATGTTACCACTGTCCCTGTGCCCACGCTGCACTTTGTGTCTGGATGCTGTAAAACTCCTCTATAAGTCAGGAATTCTTGTGCAGCCACTGCTGTGGCCATAGTTGTGTGACTGTCATGATGCCAAAGGTTTCCAGCTGCACTTTTCTGTAGACGATTGCACAGAAAAAAAAAAATAGTAGCAGTTAAAATAGGTCTAAAACCCATGTGGAACCCAGATTTGTTGTTGCTTTGGGTTCAATTTTAGATTATGTCCAATTGTTGGAGAGCCCAGGCTGGAGTTAATCTCAGTCACTGATATCTACTAGACATCAGTACTCAAAGAATGGATTGGGAGAGATACTCCTGCCATTACATGACTAATGGATAACCTGGCAACTGTTGTTCAGGAAAAGATGAACATGTGAATCGTTGAAGGTTATTTATGACTGGATCAGCTCCAAGGATGAAATCCGGGGATTCATTGGCTTGCAGATGAAAAATAGAATAGAATGCAGGCAAAAAGTACACTTTTGTGCAAAATGCCATGCTAATTCAGAACCCAGCAGTAACTCCCCAGATAGGTCAGAATGCTGGAATGAAGCACTGCATGCTTCAAGACAGGCCAGAATATTTCCAACCTCCATTTCCTTTCTTGAACTGTAATCTTCCCTGCTCCTACTGCATGACTGTCTACTCTAGCCAGCTGCATTCATCCGCCATGCATACCTCCGTGCTGTGCAGAGGGCTGTGTAATGGAGGGAGGAAGAAAAGTAAAAGTTTCAGAAGAAATATTCTCCCTACCTCCAGCAATGTGTTTTGGAAGGTGGCTGTAACCAGGCTAAGCCTGGCTTGTATTTTTCCATCAGGGTTCTAAGTGTGGTGCAGCATGCCAAAGAAGGGCTTAGGGAGATTGGTCAATAGCCTGAGCTGCATGCAGCCCGTGCCTGAGCTCCTCAGTAAGCCTGCGATAACTGGGAGAACTGGGAAAAGTTGGCAAACCAAATTATTTGGATATTTCCAACACCTCCATCAGGAAACCCTGCTGGAATAACTACTCTCCAGCATACCTTCAGCAGTCACTGTGACTGACCAGGTCTGATCCTCCTCCTTGCCTCCCTTATCATTTGTTGGTCAAGACTGTGATGCAATAAGCTCTTAATTATGACTTTCTCCTTTCCCTACTATTTTTTTCTGTGTTCTGACACTGCGTGAGATTTTGGACCTGTATATATTTATCTTCTGTAGTGGTTTTTTAATAATAACTTTGTAACTGATTGGTACAACTCCTCACTTCATCTACCTCACTTAACACTTTTGGTTGAAAATTCACCTTTCAGAAAGCTGTTTCTGTGATAAAATGTGTTCCTATGAGAAAATTATAAAATTATTACTAACTGAAAGTTACATTACATCCAATGAAAATTGGCTTTAGAAAGGAGCGGGCCAGAACATTGACCATAGCAATACAGAATGCAGGCATGGATTCTTCAAGTGCTTAATTTTCCCATTGTTAAAAAACTGTGAAAAGTTGTTATGTAGTAATTGTGGACATCTTAAAAAAACAGGCTACTGTTCGAGTAGCGAGGACTGATGGGATGGAGATCAAACTAACTCTGCAGCCTTGTTAGACGAACCATCTACATCTCATTTTCACTGTATTTTATTTTTGAAGTCACCTTTTATTTACAGCTTGGTTCTGGCTTACAAAATGAAGAGAAAGCTTCTGCTGTTCGAAGTCTGTGTAACTTTGCTCTTACTTATGGTTAATGAGTAACTGAAAGCCGGCAGTACAGATCTATAATGCCAGTTGTACAAAATAAATCAAGGACTGATGCTACTGGCGTAGAATATGTGGAACGCTCCAAAATGAAAGGGAAGGAATGTGGGTAGAAAGGCAAAAAAACAAGTAAGTCTCTTCTGAAGCCAAGAGTTGAGAGGAAACCTTTTAGAAGTCTCTACAAAAAGACTGAGGAAGGCAGAGGTGGGATGTCACTTCCTTAGAGTTCAGCTTTTCTGTTGGTCATCAGACCAGACAAGGAGCCAAACAGAAGTGTAATCAGTGGTTTATGTATTTACACTGATACTGCTGTGCAGATTTGAAGATTTGAATCTGCATTAGAAACTCTTTTAAAAATAACAGCAAAAAAAAACGTGTGAGAATCATATGCCAGAAGAAAAGGAAAATGTAAATGATTTAGAGGGATGGTTTGTAGGGTTATGGTTGTTTCTCAGCAAAGTGCTATCATCCTTGAAACCACGGAGAGTTTATAGGGGGTTAGAAGTAAGTGTTGCTTTTGCTTTTTCTGGGCACATCTTCCGTGCATTGGCCTAGCACCAATCTGATCTTATCCTAAGCTAGCAGATCTGAGCTGCAACAGGATACCTTCTTTAAACTGCACAATGATAAAGGAAAGTTATCTCAGGTCCTACATGCACTGTAACCACATAATTGGCATATCTTACTCAAAGTAATATGCTCTGCAATTCTACGTGGCAAAGTAGGTTCAAAACTATCCAACAGCACAGCAAAACTGACACCGTTCCCTAAACTTCAATTTATTGTTTTACAGAGCAAACTCCTGTGTGCTTTTTCTGCTGCTGTTAGTATGTCAATGGTCTTTCACATCTTATCTGCTCCAAAAGTAGAATGCATCCATTCCATCATGATAATTTCCAAATTAAGGAAGTGGACTCAGAACTTTGTAGAAGACTTTCATCTTTTCCTTGTGCTATGTCAGAACTTCAGTAATGTTTTCAGACTATTAGTGATTGGGCAACACCAAATTGAGAACTTCAGCATACTAGGTAAAACAGCACAGCAGCCAAAAATAATCTATCTAAAGTAAAATATCCCTGTCTTCTCCTATCCCTTTTACCAGTGGGCTATTCTTCAGAGTACTGAAACCTGTATTTCAGTCATTGCTTTATTGATTAAGAGCATAATTGTGGAGAACTTCTGAAATTTGGTTTGTAAGAATGTTCTGAAGCTATTAATTTCATAGCTGTAGACTGTAAGACTTTCTTTGAATGGAGTTGGGAGAAATATTCTTCTGCCTAAACTGAAAGGCTTTTTATCCCTTTATTTGCCAACTAAATATGTAGTGTTCACTACAAGGAAATACCTCAAACATCCTCTGCCACCATCTTTGATGTTCAACTTTGTCATTTATAAATGATTTTAGGGTGAGGGAAAAGAGCACGAGCCAGTAAAATGGGCATTAACGCCTCTCTTACAGAGGACCTTGGGGACCAAATGTAAAAGCTGAATATGAGTCAGCAGAGTCTTTGCAGCCATAAAAGCAAATCTGGGAAAGAATAACTGGAAGGTTGAGAGAAGTGATTATTATTCTCTGTTCTTTACTGGTGGGATCGTATCTGGAATAGTGCATTCTGTTTTGGGCTCCAGAATACAGGACAGTGAGAAACAAGAGTCACATCCAGGAAAGAGCCATCAGGACATTTGGGAGAGTTGAGCACACAGTGTGTGCATTTTCAGCATCTGTCTGCAGTATTACCTGAAGTTATTCCTTCCCAAGTACACAAGTTTGTATTAGCCTTTAATGAACTGTAGGAGGTTTCTGTCAGTCTGTTTCTTGAGCTTTTCAGCTTTCTGAGCTTTTTCATAACGTTGGCCCAACTCTTCACTGCATCAACCACTTGCCTCATTTTGATGACTTCTGCAAACTTGCTGAAGGTGCATGATATTCCCTCACATTAACACTCTGTGTTCAGGCTGTTAATTAATGCAGTCAACATTCATGAGCTGTTCTGCTATGAAAAATGCTGAAGTGTGGGATGGGATGTCAGTTTCCCTTATTTCACCTTTGCAGTATGTTGATTAACTCTTGCATATGTGAAGCTTTAGAAATTACAAACTCTGAATACATGCTAAATGTTGTAAGGAGCTCATGGGCGAGTCATGCCAAGCTTTAGTTTTCAACAGTCTGGACACAAGCAATGAGGATTTCTTTCCGATTCTTTGTATGCCTTTCTTCAGCTGCCATGAAAACAGTGTTTTCTGCATACATCTTTCAGAGGTAACAATCACTATTTCCCTTTGTGCCTCTTGGTCTTTGGAGCTCTCTTTGACTCAAAGGATCAACATTAGGTGACAGGGATTTTTTTTTAAAGGGCAGCAACTTACCTGTTGAATTTTTCCTTCTCTCAGGAGTGGACAGTCTAGCATTAATTTATCTCTGCCCTGATCTATGTCCTCGTGTGATGGGTAATGTAATGCATGTAATGATAATTGCCTGTAATGTCTAAAGGTGAAAAGGACAATAATATAATGCAACTGAAGTTGCAGAGGGAATTTAAAATAGGCTCTGCTGTATTATTAGCTGTTAAACATTTGTTCTGTTAACATTAACAACAATTTCCACTTAATAATCAGGGGGGAATTATATGATTCAGTTTAATTACTGAGACTGGAAGTCAGTAAACAGACTAAGATTAGTACATGGTCTCTTGTGAAAAGTTGAGATGAGATGCTAAAAAACCAAGACAATACCAACCATTTTTAGTGTGATCTTCTAAGAATGTGAAACTTACCCCTTTCCCTTTGTCTACAAGTCTCTTTCTTTTCTTCCCTTTCCCATCTTTTGAAATCGGTGGACAATTTTAAGCTACTTTGAGATATACAATTTTTTGTGTTGGTTCTGTAATGATCAACAAAAAGGAGAGAGATCCAAGTTAGTGCCATAGCTTGAGGGAAGGTAATAGTGTGGACTTATCTGTTCCTGGCTAACCTGCAGCAAACAAAGCAATGCGATGCATGGCATGTGAAACAGTATTAATGTACTTGCACATTTGGAGAAAGAAAGGAGTTCTAATACCCCACTTTCCTAAGGTAGAAAATCTAAAATATGTCAAGTTTGCAACCTGTTTTCTTAGCCCATACCTATGGAAATTAGCTTGTAAGGTTTCATTGCATCCTTAGTTTCTTGAGGTAAAATCTAAAGAAAGTGGCTGTGAGAAAGTGTTATTTTAAAACAGTATTCTTTCTTTGGTTCTGCTACAATGTGATCAAAGTAGAGCCAACTTTATATCCTGGATTAGGCTTCCTACTGATAAGAAGTGAAACCCTCTCATTTGTGATTCTGTTTTCATTAGAATCTATTAAATTAACTTGTAAAGTGTTAAAAGTGATCTTATGTAATATCCCATGGCCTGCTAATAGGGCTCTTGAGATCTATTAGCACTGCTATATCCTCCCTAGCCTTTTTTTGTATTCACTTTACGGTTTCTTTTCAGGATATTTGCAATCTTTTGAGTTTGTAACAACTGAATTCAACGGTGTGTTGTTGATCAGTGGCTGAGGCCTTCCTCATGCAGTGATGCTACAGGATCAGCAAGTGTGTGGAACTCATTCCTGCTATAGCACATCCTTGTAGTTAGGTGACGTAGGGCAGAGCAGTGCTAAGGCTTTAGAAATAAGGAGTGGGAGTCATCACTGGCAAAGATGGCAAGTTATTGCTGTGCAGATAGGCTGACATACAAGATGCAAATCTGTAGGAAATGAGGCGTTGTTAGTTCTACCAGTCATGAAACAACCAGCTGTATATTACTTGTGCTTGTCATGTTAAGAGGGCTAATGCTGTCTGCTGACTGCAAAATGAATCATCAGCTCTTAAGGAGAGATATCATAGGAGTACAGTAAATGACCATTTGTTTCTGTAGTTGTTGGGGCTTCCTAATGAAAAGTGTTTTCAAACTTTTAGGGTCCTGCTTGCTGCCTGGGACATGTTCAAAGTTAAGGAAATTAATCATTCCAACTGTTATATCAGTAACTTTTGCATATAGGTAGACTTTAGACATGGTATTTTGGAATGTAAAAATGTTTCCAAGGCTTCAACTGCTTTGTCCAGATCCAGCTTTTTCAGTATGTATAGAAGTAATTCCAAGTAATTCCAAGAAAGGGTTTCCACTGTAACTCAAAGCTTATCTAATAAATTGTTTGCACCCCAGTGTTACTTAGCAATGAGTTTACATGTTTTTTTAGGGCTTTTTGGAATCCCATTATATTCTGTAAGATGTTTATAAACATGTTTTCGTGATAGTCTGATAAGGACTATGTGTGTGAGGAAGTTCAGCTTGAACGACCTTTTCCAGGTTCTACTGCTGTAATTCTGCATTTGGCACCTGCCCTGAAACAACCATCACTAACAAAGTAAGCAGAAAACTTTGGATGTTTGAAAACAGTTTCTATTATATAGTACACAGTTTTACAAAGAATACAAATAATAGTACAAAAATAGTACAAAAGAACAAAAAATAGTACAAAGAATAAACTTTATTCCTTAGGTATTAATGCTATTGAATCTCAGGAATGAAAGTAAAAATGAAAGGGTACATTTTGATACCTAGAACAATAAAACATATTTAGAAAGCATGGTAAGCACTTAAAACAGGGACAATCATTAAAAAGGAAAAAATCTACAATTAAACTTTGTATTCAGATCACTATAATTCATTTTCTCTCATGAAAGAAAGAGATCAGCTTTCATGGGTGAAGTATCCTTTAAGAATTTGTGGTTCACTGCTTTGAATTCTAATCAAATGTCAGGAGATTGATTAGATTTCCAGTGTCTTTGTGTGTTGTAGTGTTCAAGACTGTGAAATGTTGCATATCCAAAAAGTAGCACTTGCGAGACCAGGTCTCTTTTTTTGTTGTTGTTGTTGATGTTGTTGTTTAAGGGGAAACAAACTCAAATCTTTAACTTAACAACAGTTAAATAGCAATGAATTCCGAGCTCTCTAGGTAGTCCCCAAAGTTTTCAAGCTAGATCTTTAGAGGATATTTGGTTGCCCAAGGAGGCTGTGGATGCCCCATCCTGGAGGCATTCAAGGCCAGGCTGGATGTGGCTCTGGGCAGCCTGGTCTGGTGGTTGGTGACCCTGCACATAGCAGGGGGTTGGAACTGGATGAGCATTGTGGTGCTTTTCAACCCAGGCCATTCTATGATTCTGTGACTCTATGATTCTCCCTGCCATGCTCGTCTGTGCAACAGTAGTTTGAACTGCTGTGAAGCATCAAGAAAGTGTTGGCATGATGTTGTGTGCAGTTTTGATTTTAGGAATTTAGGAGAATTGTTGGAGTGACTGGCTTCAAAGTTTCAGCATTTCCTTCCAAGATGGGAGTTTGTCTCCATTGACTCTAAGACCATGGTGAAGGAAAGGACTGTGGATTACTCTTACGTTGGAATTCTACTTACAAAGGAAAGGTGAATTACAGAAACCTGTAAACTGCATTACTTAAATCTGCCCTTAAAACAAACAAGCTGACTTGTTCTGTGTAGAAAACAAACATTTACACTAGTTCTAAAGCCATTTGCTCATCTTCCCTGCCTTGCAAAGACCGAATCCATACAGGTACGATACAGGGGCGTTCAGTGAGGCTACTGCCTTTTCAATGTAATAGGTAAAAAACGACCAGCTTATTTTTACTGTATTGTTTTTATGCTAAATAAACTTGACTGTATGGATTATTTTGAGTTTAGTCATTAACAGTGCTTCAGCTAAAAGTACAAGTCCTTATTGTCAGGAGTCTTTGTTATGATTTATTCCTAGAAAGCAGAAGTTTCCTGAAGAAGTTGTGCAACTTGCAATATAGGAACTTTTGTTCACTGAAGATAGAAAACTTTTTTTTTTTTTTTTTCCCATGGAAGTACTTTTTGCTTGCTTATTGTATGGTGCCTTGTGTAAATACATAGGTCAGATCATTCAATCATTCAAGGAGACATTCAAGGCCAGGCTGGACCGAGCTCTGAGCACCTGCTATGGCTGTGGATGTCCCTGTTCACTGCAGGGGTGTTGGACTAGATGATCTTTAAGGGCTCCTTCTAACTCTGAGGATTTCTATGATTCTATGATTATCTTCAAGATACTGCGATTCTAGATGAAAAGAGACAGGGGGAAAAAGATAGTGAAATCAATGAGAGTAAGAACACAAAAATGGCTTTTCTGTATTTAATCAACATCTAGGAGAAAACTGCTCTTGCTTCAAAAAGTATGTGTAAGAAATGAATTTTAAGTACAGAAAATAAATGTGAATAGACTGTATTACCCTGTTGGAGTAGTTGTAGATATTGCTACCATCAGGAAAGTGCTGCAGCTGGGAGCTACACGCAGCTCACAGCCCCTGCCATGCAGGATGTAACATTACACAGCTCTCTGCCAGCACTGCAGTTACTAGTTCATCTCCTGAGCAGAAAGACATGACTACGAGCATCAAAAGGTAATAGTCATGTGTCACTGCATTTGTTTGAGTTATGAGAATCTGTAGCGGTTGAGCCTGAAGAAGTCTATTCTATGATGTTATGAAATTCAGAATGTTTTTAACAGTACCGACATGCTTTTCTGACCCTAAATGACAGTCAGTCAGGTGCAAATGTATAACACCACATTGTTAAACTTACAAGTTTGATATCATAAAAGATAACTGGAAATCGTGTCAAAATAGCATGGTAGTAGCAGGGTCTTTGAGGAAAAAAATAATCTGTGTCTTCCTGTGATATTCACCAATACAGCTGTTTGAAAAGGATGAAAATAGCAACTGTAATCGCTGTGAGAAGCAGTTATGCCATTGAAGCAGAACCAAGCCTGTTGTTGGGAGCCGTACCCATAACGTGCAAAATGTCACAGCACGCTTGCTGAGACTTCAAAGGATAAAATAAGTTCATAGAAGTTCAGCAGGTTGTTGCTGGTGCCGCGCTGTAAAAGAGGACTGTCCTTGTCTGTGCTGGTATTGTCCTCACAGTCAGCCACAACAGACCATCCTGCAGCATGGCTGGCTGAAACTGCCTGGAGTGCCTCATGGGAAGGCCTAGATGCAATAAGGTGTTCAGAATGTTCTAAATCCAGGGTTTTTGAGTCTGAGGCACATGTAGAAATTTAGTAACACAGCTGATCAGCTTAGTTTATTGGTGGGAAGTTAGTTCAATAAATACAGCAATTTCAACACTTCAGCTATCTACATACATGCACATACATGTATGTGTGCCAGCTGTAATAGAAATTTCTCATACCTCTCAGATTCCTCAGCAAAATAAGGCATAAGTGATTACAGAGACTGGTAATATTTGGAAACAAAAAACTAATCTGGAAAGTGATTTTTCTGAATGTTTAAATGTCATTGATTTTTCATCTGAGGATGTGGATGTCCGAAGGTTCCCTGTTGAAAAATCTCTGTATTGAAAAAAAAAAAAAAAAGAAAGAAGACTTTAAAGCCTGAGTGCTTTTTCACCTGTTTAGCCATATAAATGATGGCTTTTCCTCTCCTCTAGAGGTTATTATCTTTGCATTCATTCCAGGTGCTACTTTTCCTGCTGTCTGATTTAGGCAGTATCATTAGGCATTCATGCCAATACTCCCATGAAGTGCAACTCAAATCATATATTAGGACAAGTGGATTTGATCAATTTGAGACAATGAGAGACTAGGTAGAAGTGTAGCTGTCATATTAGCTACAAGTTTAATATTGATGACAAAAACTAAGTTGTTACAGATAATAAATGAAAATCTAATTATGTGGGTGTCCCTGTGTAGCTTTCCAGATATAAATATTAAGCTAAAGATGGTTTTAAGATATGAAATTAGGTATGTAGCCATGTATTTGAAAAAAGAGCCTGCTCGAATGCAGCCACTATACCATAGATTGTAGAGATATCATTTATTTTCTGTTCTACCGTTCATATTGTTTTATTGTCCCAGTATGAAAGCACTGTATCACTGCCAATTTGAGGTAAGTGTGAAGTTGGAAAGGTAAAAAGTACTGTACACAAAATTAAACTGCATCAGTCTTTACTCTGTCACGGGATAATGGTCATCCTCAGATGCAGTTATTTGATCCTACTGAAATAAGCTCATTTTTTCAATTGCTGTAGAAGAAGCACCGTTTGAGGCAGGATCTATCTATGCGGTGCACAGATGTTCTTTGGATTGTGTGTGATGCCATCAACACACCTGAGGAACAGGATGCCATCCAGAGGGACCTAGACTGGCTGGGGGAGTGCACCCAGGGGAACTTCAGAAGCAGCATACCCAAATGCAAGGTCTTGCACCTGGGTTGTAGCAATCCCCACTGTCAGTACAAACTGGGGGATGTAAGGATGGAGCACAGCCCTTGCAAAAAGGACCTGGGGTACTGGTGGATGCCAAGCTGAACATGAGCCAGCAGTGTGCCCTCACAGCCCAGGAAGTCAACTGTATCTTGGGCTGTAGCAACAGAAGCATGGCCAGCAGGGTGAGGGAGGTGATCCTGCCTCTCTGCTCTGTGCTGGTGAAGCCTCACTGGAGTACTGCATCCAGATGTGGAGTCCACAGTACAGGAGAGGCATGGACCTGTTGGAGTGCATCCAGAGGAGGGCCACAAATACGATCCTCTCCTGTGAGGACAGGCTGAGAAAGCTGGGGCTGTTCAGCTTGGAGAAGAGAAGGTTCTGCGGAGACCTGAGAGCAGCCTTTCAGTATTTAAAGGAGAGAGAGAGCTATAAGAAAGAAGGGACAGACTCTTTAGTGAGGTCTGTAGTGACAGGACAAGGGGAAATGGTTTCAAACTAAAAGAAGGGAGATTTATACTGATATAAGGGAGAAGTTTTTTACAGTAAGGATGATGAGGCACTGGAAAAGGTTGCCTAGAAAGGTGCTGGGTGCCTCATCCCTGGAGACATTCAAGATCAGACTGGACAGGGCCCTGAGCATCCTGATGTAGCTGTAGGTGTCCCTGTGTGTTGCAAGGGGTGTTGGACTAGATGACCTTCAAAGATTCCTTCCAGCTAAGGTTATTATTTGATTCTATGATTCTATGATTTTTTTCTCACTGATTTGAAGAATATTTTGTTTTATTTAGAAGTTTTCAGTAGCTGTAGTAGCTGCAGACAGCTGTTTTCCTCATCTAAGTTATTCACATGAAAGTTACAAGCTAAACAAATGTGTTGATCTCTGTTTAAATCAGTTGTGGACAACTAAACTAAACTTTGAAATAATTTTCTCTTTAAAGCGGAAAGAATACTATAACTTAATGGAAAGTGGAAAATTAAGTTTTCTTTTAAAGTAGAGTACTTTGGTTGGAAGAGACCTACAAAGATTCATCAGGTTTAAATGCCTGACCACCTAAGGACTAACCAGCAGTTAAGGCATGTTGAGGGCATTATCCAAATGCCTCTTGAACACTGATAGGCATGGGGCACCAGCCATCTCTCTAGGAAGCTCACTCCAGTTATGACCACTCTCATGGTACAGAAATGTTTCCTAACTCCCAGTCTCCCAGCATGGCTTTTTGCCATTCCCACACATCCCAACATCAGTTCCCAGGATCAGATCCTGGCAACCTCCCTGTGCTTCCCCTCCTCTAATCTCCAACCTGAATCTCCCCCGGCACAACTTGAGACCATTCCCTTTAGTCCTATCACTACTTGAGCAATGGTATCCTTTGAATTTTTATTAAGAATAGGGGAAGAAAATAAATCTCTTTGTAAGGAATCGAGTTATTTTTTGGTCTTTCAGTCTTTTAGAACTGGGATTTATTATTTTTTTCACTACCATCCAGCTTTTGAAAAGATAAGGAAACATAAAGGTGGAAACTTCTTGTTCACTGGTATCCAATTAGTTTCATTTTGTCTTCTCTATCCTGAAGGCCATTCTTTTTTGCTTATCGCATTGCAGGTTGCTTACTCAAACCACTCAGCCCTGTTCCTGTAAAACTTGGCAAAAATACTGTATAGTGTTTTTAATGGATTTATCCATGCTTACATACATGTTTTTGCTGAATAGGCTACCTGCTCCTCTCCATACACAGGCAAATACTGAATATTTTGATTTCATCATCCAACCCAGAATGACAGGAATTGTAGGTTGATGCCGTTATTCTTCTTACAAGAAAATCTCTCTTGGACTATTACTTACTGTGTATTTTCATCAGAACTTACCCTGAATGTTGTTAAGGAAGCATATGGTTCAGACAGCAACACAAGATGAATTTAGAGACAGTATTTTGTCTACATTGTAAGTCATAGGCAAGAAAAGGAAAAAGCAGATAAAGTGTCCAAAAGAGCAGATTATCAGGGCAGGTTAGAGGAATCTTCTTTGACAGAAGATTTGGAAAGAACAGTGATCCTTACAAGATTTTACCTGCCTGAGAAATGGCTCAGGCAATTGCTTCAGACTAGTCTGTGTATTACAGGACCAGCCTGGATGCAGCCAGATTCTTGAACTCGACCCAGCCCCTGCAAGAAAATCTGTATTAATGGAAGGTGTGCATGTGGTCATGATTATGACATAATCACAGTAACACATCTAGAAGGCAGCATCTGATGGCCTTGTTTAGCCCATCAGCTAGCTCGTGTTGGGATCAAAAACTTAATAATATACATCTCTCCTTTCTGGTCTGTTTCCTGCAGCTTTCCCAGTTTTTGCATAATTCACTGGCAGTCCAGTTTCACAGATATTAATTCCTCCACTATTCTTTCCAGAGTTGCTTTTGTTTGGCATGGATCCAGACTCAATAAATGCAGTTTTCACTGTTTGTAGCCTACTTCCAAAGTCCCTAGTCGGGGTCAAGTGGCTGTGCTGATGGAAAGGCTCCATTGGTCTAGACTGTACTAAGTACTGGAGATAGTATGGGGTTGTAGTGGCAAATATTGGAGAAGGCACTTTTCGTGCCATCTGAAATGACAATATGATTACAGTACGATGGGTTTGAGCTCAAAGATCCTGGCGGAAAAGTTAAACATTGTGGTTATGTCAAAGCAAAGCAGGTATTGATGCAGAGAGAAAAAGACATAAACCTGAATCAATTAATAAAAGGAATAGTGATATTTGAGATGAAGAGTCTGTGGTTAGATATTAGAAAGCTAATTGGATATGGCCTGAGTGGTATGGCCAGATGACAGCAAATCTGAAGAGAATCTGCTGGTCAGAGTTTTCCTAGCACTTCAGAAAACAGCAGAGTAAGCTTGAGGCAAGAGCATTTGTCTGATCATAGTCACAAAACCAGATTTACTATCATGAGACATCCTGAATTCTGTTTAGGCCCTTTGATCGTGTAAGTGTAAACATACCGAAGCCACCTTGGACAGTTGCAGTTGCCTGTTGTCAGCGTTCAGTTTTGTTCTGAAGTTAAGTGATAAATAATGCAGGACATTACAGGAAACTGTGGCATAGTTTCAGTTTTGTTGCGATAAGCAGCAGTAAGTGGCACTCCGTGGATTCTCTCCCCTTTGCTCATGTCCTTTGGTCTAGTGGTAACAATGGCAAAAGGCTGGCACTTGAGAATCCAAGTAAAATCCAAGTATTTGTACTCTGTACATTTTCATCCTGCGGAAAAGTCAAGTAAATAGACCGAGAAGAGTAGGAATAAATATTTAATATCTCACAGCGCATGACTTTTCAGTAGGGAAATATGTAGCTTTTATACTTTGCCACAGATACGTGGAAATATTTGTCAACTGTGTGTTATTTCTGCAATTTAAAGCTGTTTGAAGACTTGAGAGAATGTTGTGAAGCCCCAGCTCATTGGTCCTTATCGCTTTCAGTCCAGGGACTTTGAGAGGCCGATAGCTGGAGCAATTAGCACTAGTAATGTCGTTCAAAGCTGCTGAGTGCTGTCAGCTTGTGACAAGAGTTCAGTGCTCTATCGGTATTCTGAGGCTGTTCCTATCTGGCCTGTACAGGTTTTGTCAGAAAGACAGCTCTAAAAGTTTTAAAGTGGTCTCTCAAGGATTTTGGTAGAAGGGAAAGTTGATGCCAAAGTTGAGGTATGTTAAGATTCTTGAAGCAGATAAACAGGGTTTAATCTTATGTGACAGGAAGTCTATTATTAAAATAGCAATCTCTTTAGAAGAATTTCTAGTTCTAAATTAAGCCCAGGATACAAATTCCCCTTGTATTTTATCACACAGTAATTATTGCAGGCTTGATCTATCTGGGCAGTAAATCAAAAAACTTCTGAATCTTTTCTGACTCAGAATCTTCCTGAATGAAAAGATTTCCTGATCTAAAAAGTAACAAAAAATGAACCCCACAGATTTTAACCTACTAAAGAATTTTTTTTGGTCTTTTTTTGCCATTAATATGAGGATTTCATACCCTTTTTTTCTAAAAAGCATACGCTATATATAGATTGACAGTATGCAAGCAAAAATTCTTCCATGTAGCTGTGGAGCAACACTTAGTATGTCAGACAGACTCTAAAGGAGTTTTTAAAGACAATTGCCTCTCCTCTTAGAGAGTAAGGTGCCTTGGTAGACATTCTTGTTCATGATGCAGGTATGAAAACATGCTGTTTGGAAAAACTCCTAAGCATCATTCAAGGTGTCTTTCAAAACTAAGAGATCTTTTTTCAGTTCTCAACTAGTAAGGTATGTAATTGAGTTTATAGGGATCAGATTTGAAGTCTGTGGCATGCTGTAGAATAACTTGTCCAGCTGGTGACCTGTTATGAGTGGTGTCCCCCAGGAGTCAGTACTGGGGCCCATTTGTTTAATATCTTTACTGATGACCTAGATGAGGGGATTGAGTGTACTCAGTAAGTTTGCAGATGACACCAAGTTGGGAGGTGGTGTCGATCTGCCTGAGGGTAGGGAGGCCATTCAGATGGATCTGGATAGGCTGGATGGCTGGGCTGAAGTGAGTGGGATGAGGTTCAACAAGGCCAAGTGCCGGGTCCTGCACTTTGGCCACAATAACCTATGCAGTGCGATAGGCTTGGGGCTGAGTGGCTGGATGGGTGTGAAGAGGAAAGGGACCTGGGAGTGATGGTTGATGCTCAGCTGAACAGGTGGCCAGAGGAGGGCCAGTGCCAGAGCAGGGAGGTAATCGTCCCCCTGTACTCAGCTCTGGTGAGGCTGCACCTCGGGTGCTGTGCTCAGTTTTGGGCCCCTCACTACAAGAAGTACGTCAAGGCACGGCACTGTGTCCAGAGAAGGGCAACGAAACTGGTAATGGATCTGGAGCACAAGTCTTATGAGGAGCAGCTTAGGGAGCTGAAATTGTTTAGTCTGGAGAAGAGGAGGCAGGGGGAACCTTATCACACTCTACTACTTCCTAAAGGAAGGTTGTGATGAGAAGGGGTTTGGTCTCTTCTCCCAGGCAACAAACAGGACCAGAAGAAATGGCTGCAAGTTGTGCCAGGGGACATTTGGGCTAGATATAAGGAAAAACGTTTTCTCTCAATGAGGCACTGGAATGGCCTTCCAGTGAGGTGGTGGAGTTGCCATCCCTGGTGGTGTTCAAGGGGCGTCTGGATGAGGAGCTGCGAAATATGGTTTAGTAGCTTAGTGGGTAGTAATGGTGATAGGAGGACAGTTGGACTAGATGATCTTGTAGGACCTTTCCAACCTTGTAATTCTATGATTCTATTACTTTTCTTTATTAAATGGTATGCCATCTGTAACCTATCTCTTATATATGGGGAAAAAAAGGTACAAATCAATAATATTAGGTCCACATAATGAAATTTTATCTACAGACTTTTCTTGTTTTTTTTTTTTTTTTTTTTTTTTTTTTTGTGTAGTTTTCTTTTTCTTACAATGGAAGATTGTGCTTGTAAGCACTGACATACTGAAAAACTGTATCAACAAAATCTTCTAAATCTATATGAACAAAATACGAGCTACATGTCTAATATATGTACAGTTGAGGACAGAAATAGTTTAAATGTGTTTCCTGTAAGTCATTATATTATGTCCACCTCCATTCCTTCCTGGATCTTCCAACTGGAAGAATCATTTGAGTGTGAATTTGCTTCAGGCTGAATGAAATAGATTAATGTAGGCTGCCCATCCAAACAACGTAAAGAAACCTAACACTATTTGCCAAGGAGACTAGGAAGACTCCTCAGGCACTCACACACTTGTGGGCGAGTAACCTCCAACAATTGCCCACTAGCAAACATCTGGGAAGAACTAATATTTGCAGTCAACAGAGCTGTTTACAAAATAAACATCTTATCAGGCAGCCTTACTTTTGTGTTCTGCTGTATTGCCGCTTGTCTCTTGGGATAGCAGCACTTGATTTCACATGCATCAAAGGCTTTTTGCTCCCCATTTAACAAAAAAGCATGCTACTTTTGATGCACATAACATATGCATTAGTGGCAGGGCTGGCAGCACATCTTATGGCTCTGCTGGATACTAAATTTTATCTCTGGAAAGCAAAACTTTAATTTCAATAAATATTTAAAAATAAATGTTTCTTTTATATCCAGTCCCACAAGGCTCATTCTTTCTAATATGAGCCTTACAATCCTGTATATGCATTTTCAGTGGGTCCTACCTTTTCGTTATGTTATTCACTTCTCTTTTTGTAGTAATTGACCAATTATTCTCAGCTATTACAGAATGTAAGAAGCAGACAATATTTCTAGAGACTGTGGTGCTGAGTGTGGTATCCTAACAAATCAAGCCTGACTGCAGAAATGAGGCACTATTAATGTCCTGTCAACACTCGTCATAGACCCCCCTGAATGTCATTACAGACCACAGTTATGCAGTATTCTCTCATATCAATTTTGGATATATATTTTTTTCTGATCATACCAAAAAGCATTTGGATGTTCTTGTGATTATTTTGGGAAGTACGTTACTTTCTGATCCTTCATGCATCCTGCTGAACCACTGTGTGTTCACATTCAATGAGTTATACTCCTAGGAATGAGGACTGTCTCAGTAAACCTCAAAACCAAAATTCCCTGCCTTCAAAACGTTGATGTTATATTACCCATGATGTTATATTATCCAGTGTGCTGTCAACTCGATTGCAGAAACATTGGCTGTCTCTTCTGACTTGATTATCATACGGTTGAGTCAGTCTGATGCTAAAGGTTGAAGTCTGTTGAAATTTTGCTAAAGAAAGCTTAATGAGATTCTAAGATAGGAAAACTCCTGTCTTTTCATTTTTTAAAAAACGTAGCAAATCTGGAATTCCCAGAGGATCAGTTATTATGCTTTCAGAAATTCTCCTTTTCTTTGTACGTTGCTCTAACCACATCTTTCATATAGAACAAAGAAGTCTTACCTACTTGGTATATTTGTTATGTTTTACAGCTTTTTTACTGACCACTCAAGCATATTCAGCAGTATGTGATTTCATTATTCCTAGATTTTTCAAGTTGTGTTATTACTATCTTTTTTATACTTATGCACATTTTTAAAGAGAAAATCAAGTTGTTTTCTATCTCTAGATAGTTGTGCTAAATGCGTGTTAGTCTTCATCACCTGCATGTTAGTTACACAGGCTAAATTTTATAAGAAAGTAAATTTCTGCGCTGAGAAGATTCTCTTTTGCTTAGAGGAATTTGGCATGGTTCCGTGGGGAGTCATCAATTGTGCGTTTTTACTTTGCTAGTGAAAGATGCTGCCTCTAAGCTGCCATTTAACACTAACTGCCAAACATTGCCAGTCCTGGAAAAGTGTAGTAGAGCCATGTCGTGTTTTCTCCCTTGATTCAAAGCAGACAAATCCTACCTCTAAGAATGTCAGTTGTGCATTTCTCGTAGACATCCCCACATTCGGGATAATAAATAGTTCCTTGTCTGCTTTCATCCTCATTGAATTAAAGCTAATGACTGGCTTTTCTTCCCCACTTGTCATAATCTTTACTATATCTGTTTTCCTGCACTGTCTGATATTCCTGGCATCATAGTCCATGCCCTACCTGCCTTGTGAGCAGGGAAGGTTGAGCCATGGACCCTTCCCACATCGTAAAGCTCTGGACTTCCTTTGCCGCTGTGATGTGACAACTTACAGTGCAACTTCTGTTCCTCAAATTTAGTGATTTGTTAAAATTCATTCACAAAATTCATTCATATTATCTCAGCATTAGGAACATGTGCAATATTTTTTTCTTTAGATGCTACTTATTTTTGAGATCACAGTAGAAAATAATTTTCAGGGCAGTAGTCATGCAATTAATATGTTCAGCTGCTTTGACTGCTTTCCACTGGATATGGTGTTCATCACTCATCAAATCTTGTAATCAGAGGTGACCTAATTTTGCATCCTCATTTATTCTTCCCTCAGCGGTATTACAGTACTAATTCAGACAGTCTGTAAGACAGAAGTGACAGTGATGAATAATAAACAAAAATAGTCAGCCTCCTGAAAAATGTCCTTTCTCTAAAAATATGTGTTTCCTGTTTTCAGTTTTTCAAAACAAAACACTCTGAGGACCCAGGTTGTAATGCAAAGAATGCAAATGAAGTTCAAGTTTCTATGGGTAAATGAGATTTTGTGAAGAGTCTTTATGACACGATGGGTTATCGTAAGGACTCAAGTATTGAGGAGCTTTTCCTATACAAAAGAACCTATCAGTCGTGTTCCTTCTTAGCAATAGTTTTAGCTTTATAATTAATAGTAAAAAGATTAAGAACTATGTTTTCTAGTTAGTCCAGCAGTGCAGTTTCAAGTTCCCAATAAGAAAATTGTAGTGAATTTATATTCGATAAGATCCCTGGGGAGTCGGTTGTGTAGGTGTGATACAAATGGAAAAAACAGCTCTCTGGAGAGCAATGTGAAGAAAGGAACAAAGAGAAACCTTTCTGCCAGGCTGAGGGCTTTGCTGCTGGCTGCGTGGTGGCATTGTTAGAAGGAAATGCACCTGCTCGAACATTTTCTTCAGCTAGAAGCAGACGGGGCTGTTGAATGCTCTAATTGCTGGTAGGCATGAAAGGATTGCCTAGAAGATTGCTTCTGAGGCTGTCCTTTGATGTTTCATGTGATTTGGAAGTGAAGATTTCTTTTTCTTTATCAATCTTGCTAATAGTTGAGAATAAAATGTCTCCTCTCAGCTTTCATTCCAGAAGGTATCACGACACATTCGGTCCGATTAGTGGTAACATGGGCCAAAAGGCTCCTTTTATCTTTGGAAAAGATTTGTAAAACACAAACATAGTCATCGCAGACCGCATTCATAAAATCCTATTAGGTGCACGTTCAGTTCATTGCAGAGGTCTCTTTGGGCAAGAAAAATACTTTGCTTTGAACACTGGGTTTCTCAAATTTCAAACACTAGGAAGCTAGCAATTTTTGGATGCCATCTTTTTACATCAGTTATGAATCTCAAATTGCAATTAGAGCAGGTGGTGGTTTGGTTTTTTTTCCTGTTCCAGCTATGGCAATTTACAAACATAATTCCAATACAAAATCCAACTTTTGTCTTATTTTTTTCAGCAAAATTTGAAATACACTGAGGTTTGGTGTTTTGGGGATCCTTCTGACTTTTACAAAATATAAGGCATGACTAATGAGCTATAATTATAGCTACAAACAGTACAACGTGATATTTTAATCACTTTGTTTACTGGAATTTGCAATTCAGTAGGGTAACAAAAAAAAAAAAAAAGTGTGATTAATTAATAAACTTTACTTTGTTCATAAGAAATGCCCAGGTGAAAGAAATGATGACACATTTGTTTAACTCATGTAAGCTATCACTAAGACTTTTCTTTTCTTTTGACAAAGTATTGCCAGGATGCATTGAATTATTAGAATCCTTTAAAATACGTAGCTTTTCTCAGTAGAACAATATTTCTTGATTTGTTCCATTTAGCTCTCAGAGGTAACATTGAATTCTATTTCAGATCCACCACTTTCAAGGTTCGGGGGTGCATAGTGTGTGTCTTTCGAGAAGCAATGCATAAAAAAACCTGCATGCCTGTTTAATGTGAGTCAGAAATACATGAAATACATTGCATACATCCTTTAAAGGTAAATTTTTTTCCAAGCATGTCATTATCATGGCGGCCCCTGTGTCTCACAAGGTGGCCCAGCCCAGCCCTGAGACACAGGGAAGGCAAAGTGCGTTGCTGACAACTCATGTGACCCTATGCTTAATTTGTGAGGAAATCGCATCAGTTTTCAAAGGTGGAAATTTGGAAAGACATTGTGTGCAGAAACATGCTGCCAAATTCAATGCATGTCAAGGAACATAAAGATAAAATAGTGAAACTGAAAGTAGTCTTGTCATCTCAACAAAATATTTAAAAAAGAAAAGAATTAAATTGCAAATGGACTCTGTTATAAAAGTTAGTTATGTGGTAGCAAAAAAAAAAAAACATTTCCTGATGGTGAATTTATAAAGCAGTGTATGGAAAGCATGGCAGATGTGTGTCCTGATTAAAAAAATAAAAACAGTAAATTGTTTTTTCTGAAATCAGTATGTCTCACCAGACTGTATCCAGGTGAACCGGAGAAATAGGAAAATCTATTTAAAAAAATTTGGAGAGTGAAGCTGCTAACTTCAAATTTTATGCTTTGGTGATAGATGAAAATACTGATGCTACTGATACTAATCAACTTGCTATTTTCATTAGAGATACTGGTAATGAATATAATGTCACTGTAGAAATGGCTTCTTTAGTGCTATTGGAAGACTGAACTAAATCTATGATATGTACAAAGCAGAAAAAAAATACTTTAGAGCTATTTTCTTTAACCTCTGTCAGCATATCAGGTATAGCTACTGATGGTGCCCCAGCAATGGTTTGATGAAAAATCACTGCATCAGACATCAAGAAAATGTATGCATGAAAGCTTTAGAAATGGATAATGTCATGTAAGTCGTCATCAAAGCTATGAATTTCATAATGTCCAAGAAACTGAATCATCACCAATTCAAGGAACTCATTAGAAGTATGGATAATGATTATTAGGTCATCATTTAATTTTCTGAAGGAAGGTGCCTAAGTCAGGATAAAATGCTAAAAAGGCTTTGCAATGTGAAATCAAATCCTTTAAAGAATCAAAAGGAAAATTTGTGCCAGAACGTGAAGATGAAAAATGGCTCCCAGATTTAGCATTTCTGGTGGATTTGACTACTTATTTACATGAGTTAAACATGTGTCTTCAAGGTGAAAATCAGCTTATCTGTTCTGTGTTTCAGATAATAACAGAGTTTGAAATGAAACTTCCAATTATGGCAAGCTCAAGTGATGGCAAATAATTTCATGCATTTTAACTCACTGGTTGAGGACAGTCCTGTGAGCAGTGAAAAACGTGCAGCTTTGCTTTTCATTTTGATAAAGAAATTTGAGAATGCATTTCATTATTTCAGAAAAATGTATATATCTTTTTATACATATATTTCAGAAAAATATATATATCTTTTTATACATATATATATATATTTGTGACTCCATTTTTGGTTGACATAAATACATTACCTGCAAATTTTCACGTGGAACGTATAGAGTTGCAATCAGACATTCCACACAAAGAAAAAATTTGGTCATGTATCTTTACCTGACTTTCATAAAGCCCTATCTCACCAGAGAAAAGTATCTCTCACTTCACAGTCACACCTTATTCGTGTCATCACTTTTGGCAGTATGTACATTTGTGAACAGTTATTGTCAAGTGCGAAGCACAAAAAGAGTAATATTTCATCAGAAATCTTTGATGAGCACGTTGAGAACTCATTAGGAGTGGTAACCACTGCCATTGGGCCAGCCTGATGCACTAGTTTCACAGAAACAAGGTCAAACATCCCACTAGTTTTATGGTTTTGTTGCTCTCTTTTTTTGATGTTTTAATGGAAATATATTTAAAAAATACATAAAAAATAAGTTTTCTTACTTACATATATTAAGTTTATTATATATTTTATATGTGACCCACGGCAATTCCTGTTCACTCAGTGTGACCCAGGCAAGCCTGAAAGCTGGACAGCCTTTTTTTCATCTGTTTTGGGAATTGAATTTTAAAATGCTGAGGCACATCTGTCTTGATCTTTTTAATGGCTTTTTGAGTCAATTCTCTACAGTGTTAGTGTCCAAAGCCATTCAACTTCTATTGAATTTTGTCGTGGTCAGTGTAAACTACCAGTTTCCCAACTTTCTTTTTGAGGACAGAGGATATGTATTTTGTCCTGTGGTGTAAGTAAGCAGTATATTTACATGCCTGCAATTGTGGCCTCCAATTTTGATTTTGCTCTGAGACAATAAAAGATATGCCTGGAACTTTATTTACTTGGCAAGAGGTCAGTCAGTTTTATTTTTATCCATGGAATCAAGCGTTTATCAGATTTCTGTATGAATCATGCAGCGTGTTATGGAGCAACTGCACTAGTGTTTCATTTTATGTCTTTATTTCAAAGTTCTGATGGGTTCTAGAGTCCTAGTGTATTGTAAGCCCAGACAAGGGTGTTTTTTCTCCCCAGAACTCCAAATTGAACGTACATATTTTTGTACATATGTTAGCATGCATCTATGTTTGATCTGCCAATTCTCATGCTTTCATTAAGTAAGTAAATGTGAATATTCTGTCTTAAGGGTTATATGTAAGCCACCTAGAAATAGGGATGACTCATTCATTTTGATGTGGCTGTGGTTTTGTGGTCACATACAGGGAGAAATAGGGTGTACTTGGGCATATCCTCCCAGGCAATTTTGCAGACCTCGCTTTGATAGGGACCAGCTTTGCATGGGCTGTTTTCTTAGGTTTCTTCTAATTTAGCCTTGTGAAAAAGGGCGTAGAGTAACCACAGGTTTTATGTTGGGCAGCCGTACAGTTATGTCTGTTTATACTCCTCTTGGTGGGTATTGGTGACATCGCTTAAATCTGGTCTCTGCACGCTATTTCATTTGTGTGTGAAGTGTTCAGGACCGCAGCAGAAACTGTACTTTAAAAAAGGAGGAGGAAATTAAATGTGTAAGATTGAACTGATACAGTTTGAGAGTGTGGTTCATGCAGACAAAAACCCAGGAAATTCAAAGCTCAGCCTGAGCCGTAGTCCATCAATCAAACTATTGTGGGAGAATAGTGCTGATAATCATAAAAACACACAAAGATGTGAGATATAATAGTGCAAGTCTTAACAAACCTGACCTGTAACTGTATTCTGAATGAATGTTTTTGTACTTAATTTCCTGAGGGATGTATTAACATCAGTGAATAGGAGAGGAACACTTTTTGTGGAAGCTCAAGTAATTGATGGGGAAGCTTTCAAAGCAAAAAATAGTCACCCCATAGATTTGTCTACCAGCAAAAGCTTAGTGGTGTAATTGCATAGGATATTCTGCAATGTCTTATTCTGGTACTGATGCTTGTAAAGAAACAAACAATCAATTACTTCTTAAAGGAAATGTTATAAAAGCAGTCTCTTCAGTGAGATACAGATTCTCTTCTGTTGATTTTGGTAGTGTCAGGGACTAAAACCTTAGATGCTGAAGTGCTATGACATGTGTGCCCAAGTCAGAGCACGACTAATTGCCAATTTAAAGAAAGATAGTTTGCAAATTAATTATGTTCTGGGTGAAACACAAAGTGTTTTTCATTCCTCATGAAACCCTGTAAGAACAAGATTAAGATTAAATAGTATGAACTCAGTTACTTTGTATTTGAAAGTAAGCTGGATTCTGAACTGAGTCGGTATTTCCTTGAGATGGATTGTCTGATGTGTGAATTGATTTGTGGGTTAAGCAAGCTACAGGAGATGATGTTACTGAATACCAAAGGTGCTGGAAAAAATCTTCAAGGCAAGGGTGTATTTTCAGGAAACTTTTTACTACCACTAGTCAAATGGGTCTGAAATGCATTTTAGGTATAGAATTTGGTATTTCCTTCATAATGATCTTGCATAACTATTTCATACTACGCATAACACTGTTCAATTAAACAGTTGAAATTGAAGGTTGCAATAGGCAGACCAATTAAGAAAGAAAACTTCAGGCTCCAACCTTGATATAGCTGCTACCTCGTTCTGTTGCAGTCTGGAGGAACTGTCTGGTCCTTGTGACCAGGGGTAATGTGAAGGAGACTCGTGTCTCTTTCTTGATACAGAAGAGTTTGGGATTCCTGCTATGCTTTTGTTTAATGAGTGTTACATAATACTCTGTGCACTTAGAGAATTGGATTGTATCAGCTTAGCTCTCTTTATGAGCTGCTCCAAATAGAATAAAGGAGACGGTAATTATAATAATGGAAGGAAAAAAAGGAATATTAATAAATATTCATTGTGTATGTGAAATTTGTTTTTCTGTAATCTACTATTTTTATCTGGCCTACCTTCTCAATTGTTTTTTTTTTTCCTGATAGCCTTTTTTTTTCCCCTTTTGTCTCACTGTCTGCGTAGGACTGGCTCCTCACATCTGTAATCTCCTAATAGAAACTGTGGCTCTGTACTTGGAGGCAGATGATAAAAGCAGCACCAAGACAGCAAATGCACTGCTGCTGTCCTTGCTTGACATTTTGCACTGCATGCTGATGTACACAACAAACATTGTGCGCCAGACTTTGCAGGTATGGAGTTCATTTCCTGGGGGTGATAACCATCTTAAACATTTTTTTAGATACCTTCTCGTAATGCTATTGGTGAATTTACCACTACTCTCATTTCATTACATTTTTAGTTTGGTGGAAAGGGAAAAGCGTGTATTTTCAGCTGCTTGCCCCTATGTGTGTATTTGCCTGGCTAGAAAATTCATTTTAGCCCCACTGTGCTGGGAAAACAGGTCTTAGCTGCATGTTCCATGTCTGTACTCCACAAACAGCCTAATGCAACGTTTTCTCAGTGATAGTTCAAAATCTTTTCCTTCACTTCATGTTAAAAGAAATAAATTACTCCACAAAAAGCAGTTCCTTTTCATTATGAATCAGATGTGATTATTGTGCTTGAAGAGTATGTAACCTCTGCATGTGCATCGACATGCTTACATTGCTAGTGTTTTAACTTTCCCTTTGAACCACTGCAAAATGTGGCATTAATAGGGCTTCTCCCAGTGAAGTCTTCCTCTTCCTTAAAAATGGAGCACAAAAAGATACTAATCAAAGAAATTGCATGTAACACTTCTAACAACAAAACAGGAAGAATATTTTGTCCTTTTTCAGATATGATGCTAAACTGGCAATGATTGCTTTGTTTTTAAGTGATCCACCAAATTGCTGTAGTTCATCAGCTGGAAGCAACTGCTGTATTTGGGCTATAAACAGTACTTTAAAAATTCATTTTCCACTAAAGAACAGAGAATGCTCTTACATCCAGTATATCTGGAGGACAGAGATTCAGAAGATTCAGCAGCCAGGTTGTACTGTGTATCAGAGCTGGGCCTTCTTATACCTGTGGGGGTTTTTTAAGGAAGTTTAAAGTATGAAGTAAGAATTGAAAATTGAACTTTTTTTTCTGCATAGATTTAAATAATCAGCTGTAATCAAACAGATATTTCATTAAGAATGTTTTTGTTGTTAAAAAAACATACTTCAGATCTGATGGTACAATACCTTGGCTTTTTCAAGTCCTCTAGCAGCAGGCTCTGTAATGGGTTTCACATCTAAGAATCACTTTGCAAATCAAATTTTGTAAGCTAATTGCTGATTGTCATATTGTTAGCAACAGTCTATGTAATCATAGAGAGCCAAGCTCTGTACTTGTGCTCTGTGCAAGTGTTGAGGCCAATTATACTGGAGGGCACATGAGGAGAGAGAACCTTGTACACAGTTCGGTAATATTAGTGAAACTCATTACTTTTATTTAGATACATTAATTCTAACTTAAATCTATGCATTCATTGCCACACTTGATTCTGATTTTACATGAATACATCAGTTGGTTGATAAACCCCCAGCTCCAGTTTTGTACAACTTCAGTCAAAGTAATCTGGTTTGCTTTGGAAGACTAATGGATAAGAAGCAGCTGGCACTGTGAAGTATAGCTCTGCCCTGTACCCCTGTGAAATTATCTTTAAGGTGAGGTCCCTTGCCCTGACATAGTGGTCTCAGTGGTAGTCATCACCGGGTTCCTGTGGGTTCTACAGCTACCTTAGTATGCAAGCCCTGCTGAATGATGGCAATTAGTTGCTATTTACCATGCATCTGCAGCATATTCCCTTATCTCTGTGTCACTTAATCGATCACAGTAATGGTAACAAATGTTCTTTGTTTTCAAGGGAATCTTCTGCATAAGATACCTGCTAGAATGGCACCAGGGAATCAAGTTTTCTCATAATACCATTACTGAGGCCTTAAGCTGACATGTGCAGATGATGCCACTGTTGTCCACCTGAATCTTTATTGTTGTTTTTTTTATATGTAAAGTGATGGCCTTATCCAACTGGATAGACAAAACGTGAGAGCACACTTCCTTCCCATTTCACTACTTTGTGCTGGATGGTGCTGATAACTATATCTGGCTTCATTCAAGACTTTGTCCTCTGTAGTCCAAGTATATGTATTATAATAGAATAGTACTAAGGTTTGGATTAATTTGGATGTCTGTTTCTGGAGCAGTTTTGTCATATTGTGTTCCACAGCTGATCCAAAGTAGCTGCATTTGAGAAGTAAACTTGCTGTTTAGTGACTTAGTGTAGGTTTAAGTGTGGTGTGCATCCTTTATATACATTTATACCTTTATATATATACATAGAGTATAATTCCTCCAGTGTGTGTTATTTATTCTCTTTTCAAAGACACTGAGTACATACCACTTGAAGCAGTCAGATATCCCTGATGGAGGACGTATTACTTCCGATTCAAACACTGAACAGAAAAATCTGTTTTAAATTTTGCTGAGTGAAGGCAGCTTACTTGGCTTTCTTGATTACTATAAACACTCATTTTTTTATTTCTTCTGTGCACTATGTCTATTTGCCCTGCTTGGACTTTTGCAGTGTGGTGAGTCTCAGTGAGGGACATACCAATGTGTCTTATTACTGAGAAATGGCTCTTTGGGGCTCCTTTATTTCTGAACTCTTCCTGAAAGAAAGGCATTGTGTGTTCAACTCATCAAAATAAACAGTGCAGCTCTAGCAGTAATGTCTCCTGTCTCTGGGGATCTGCTCTTGTGCTCACTTAACCAAACAAAAATCCTTGGTTATTATACCTGGGTGAAGGCTTAAGGATTGCACTTTAAATGAAACGCAATACAAAATGAATTTTAAATGTGTCCTCTAGATAAAATGCTTAAGTTTTCCTCTAGCAGCTATACTCTGCGGGGTCACAATCCAAAGCTGCTGCAAGATGGTGGAGTTAAATGAAAAACCTTGCAAGAAGACCTTGCTGGTACCCTGGGGCACAGACGGATCATACTAGCACTGCCTGGGATGGCAGCCTGTTTCAGTGAAGGGGAATACAATGATCGGTATTCCAAGAAGTAACAGGTCTTATCACACTTCCAGATTTTATTATTCCCATTTCTAAAATAATTTAAACTATTTATGTATTGTGAATATTTCAGGATGCAAAGCAAGTCAGAAGGGCAAAGGTGGACATAGCTGCTGAGAATCATAACCTCTCAGTTATCTTGGTTTTCTTCTTTTGAGTTGTGCTTAAAATTATTTCTAATAATAGAAGAAAAAAAAATGAGTGAACTTTCTTATTAAGATAGATTTGTTGAAATGGAATAGAAATACATAAAACATTTACGGCTTTAGAAGTATCTTTTGAGTATACAGTTCATATCATTTAGCTGAGTAAATGTCATGTAGGTGGATATGTTCAGCCTGTGGCAGTGTGAGTCGCTTTTGTTTGTGCTTAGTGTTGCAGACACAGGGAGTATATAGTTTTCCTTCAAACTTTTATTCAAATATTGACCACCTCATCAACCTGATTTGTTTCTCATAGCTGAACAGTCACTGAGGGTATTTTGTTGTTTTTTTTTCCCCTCATCTTATTAAGGCACAGAAATCCGGCACAGGAGGGGACACGCAGGCTGCTGAAGATCTTCTGCTTATCAATAAACCCCTGACGGACCTAATTAGCCTGCTTATTCAACTGGTGAGAATTTACTTGTTTGGAAGCCTATTGGAATGTCGCTGAAGTTGGAATTACTCAACTGAATTCAGCATCTTAGAGCTGTGTTTGACAGGTTTTTTTGCTGTTTTTGAGCTTCTACCTAACATAAGACAAAGACTCTTACAGTTTTTGCAGGATTTACAGGCCACAAGTGACATCTGCCCAAACCTAGAACTGGGCCAAGGGCAGGCTCCAGATTCTTGGGTGTGATGAACATGTGTATGCAAATTGTAGCCCAAAGAATGGACTAATGTACAGAGAAAGGATTATATTCAAAATTACCAAAGCAACTACAACTACCAGTAGAACTGTCATTAAACTCAAAATTATCTTGCATCGAGTGATCACTTTTAATATTATTTTCTTGGGTTTGAGCTTCCTGTGTTTTTTTCAAGTGTTTAGTCTGATTCTAATGTGATTGTGAATGATTTAGGAGTGGGAATGATCCCTAGTGGCCTGTAATCACCTTTTAAGTCTGTTTAAAGTCCATTTTTTCCAGAGTTTGCTAGACATCAGAGTGCTGCACTGAAATCTCTGCAGAAAGCTACAGCATCCCTGGTGCATCCCACCAGCTCAGACTCCATCATGCTGTGCCAGAGACTTGTGTTGGCTGCGCGTGTGATAGCTTAGAGCAGAGGAATGCTTCTTGAGTTGAGCAGGGCTTTTAGGGGCCTGGAATGCTACCTCTGCCTTTCACTCAACATAAAGCAAGGAAAATGGTGTGTGAGAATTTCCCAGTGGCATATCACACTATCATTTCTGTGTCATTTTTCTTAGAGGTATTTCAGATTCATTGTGTACTCTTCCATCCCCAGTCTTGGAACTGTTCCTTTCCACCTAAGTATAGGTTATATTGTGATATAAATACCTCTAGTGCTTTTCATACCTTTAGCATGATCCATCCTCTATTTTGGGGAAGAGTGTGGTACTTTTTTTTTTATTAACTTTTGCATTATGATGAATTTATTTTAATCAAGTGACTTTTTGGAAATGTTCACTGAATGACCTGAAACAAAGTGAGTGAATTTCAACTGCATAGCATTTAATCTTTTTCAACTCTTTTAATTTACTTTCTATTAATTTTTAATCACTATGTATGATAAATAGCAAGACTTATAAATAGTAAGACTTAAAAATGTAAGATAAATAGTAAGAGATGCAAACGCCCCTTTAAAACGAAGTTAGACATAAATTTAAATTACATTAACTCCCTAAAGAACAGAAAATTAGAGGCCAGGCTTAACTCAGCCTGTACCACCTGGAAGTATTTCTTTCCTTCTTTCTTCCTTTCTTTTTTTTTAAAGTTTGTAATTAAAGGATGGGATAATTGTACTCTTTGCATGTACTGATTAGATTCTGACTTGCCCCTGTATTTCAGAAGTGTGGCTGCAAATTATCACTAGGTTTTGCTTTGTTCTTTATTTCTACGTATTCCAGTATGTTGAAAATACTTATGTAAAATCTGCTTGTTTTAACATGAGGTGAAGAGAAAAGAGCATTGGTGCTTCTTCATTTCTTTGGTGTTAAGTTCTGTTAAAGATAATCTAAATGTGATTCCTTTTCATAGGAATAAATTCTTAGTGCACTGCTTTTGTAGTCTGTTTCTCCTGGTGCTTTTGCATACAGGTGCAAGGGCTAGTGAGAAAACTGTGTCATTGATTTAGAGCTACCCTCAATAGCTGCCACTGCAGGTGTTCTTATCATACCAGAGTATGGAAGATATGAAAAGTGTGTTTGCACGGTGAGAAGGAAGGAAATTGCTGATTTGTTTTAAATGCTAATTTATTATGATGTCTTTTTAAAATGCCATGTGCAGGGATTGAGTTTTGACTGCCTCTTTGCAGGGAAGCATCTGCTACCATTGAGCTGTGCTGACTCTGGAGAGAGAATAGCCATGCTTGGGGAATGTCGCAAGCTGATGTACACAGCTGATGGCTGGTGTACCATTACATCATTGACCCACACTCATCATGCAGTCCAATAAGTAGTTTATTCTTTAAGAAGAATACTGCATTAGGTGAATACTAACTTCTTGTTCTTCTACACACAGTTACTCCTTTATAACATACTGGTACCTGGTGCTTACAGTACCTTAACTATTCCCATCTCCAACCTAACTGTGACCACCTTCTTGTGTCTTGCTGCCAGCACAGTCATAAAGTCTCATGGACCTCTCAAGATGGCATACGGTCCCTGCCTCACCAACAGACCTGCCTGAGCTTAAAGTTCTGTGATGCTACCAAGAGTAGTGCTCTGTACTGAACTATGAGGTTCATGAAGTTATTTTGTTTTGAGGCATTTCATTCTTTGTGAGCTTCATTCCCAGGAGATAAAGTATGTCTTTAATTCTGAAATAACCATCACTTCAGTTTTTTTCCTCTAGTTTACTACTCCTACTCTTCTTACCATATTTATAGTTTCTTATGTCACCTTGAATAATTGCTATCTCTCACTGATATGCATATCCCTCAAGTAGATGATTGTTCCGTGCCCCATTGATTTGGCTATTTATTTATTTATTTTCTCGAAGATCTATTTATCTCTCTTAATAATCCCTCAAAAATCAATGGAGTTAAGCTTGAAAATGTCAAAAACTTGGAATCAATTTTTCCTTTCTGTAATTATGATTTAGGCTACCACATAGGGCATAAGAAGGCAAGTGTAGGAAACCTAGATTGCATGTAAATGAAACTTCAGGGTTGTTAAGAACGTGAAAGAAGAAATAATTACAAATTCTGTCATGCAGAAAACACTGCAGATATAGAGAATTCAATATTTAATCCCATGATCAGTCTGCCATTAATTGATCAATAAGAGGAAAATAAATTGACCATTTAGTCTTCGGCTTAGCAGCTTCTTGTTTAAAAGTTAATTAAACTTAGCTTTTTTGTCTAATGCTTCTCCGCTTGAACATAAATCTAATTTGATTATTATACTGAAACTTGCAGCAATTATGGAATACATAAAGTCCCTTCTACTATTTTTGCATAATGGTTATTCTGAAAGTTAAATGTTTGCTGATGTTTCAAATCACTTCAGCAGATTTTCAGAAACTATTTCAAACTTCATAATTAAAAAAAGGACAAACATTTACTTCTGAATGTTCGTTAGCTAATCTGATCAGCACAGCAGATGAATAGCATGGTATTCTTCATTACATGGGCTTCCATAACTCTTAGCAAACTGCAATATTTATGCTGCTAGTTTAGAGGGCTCGGATTATACATGATAGCTTCCTTTATGCTGACTGAGCTTTTCAGACAGCTGGAATGGCTGTACTACCTTGCCAGTACCTGTAAACTGGAGTTTTGTTTCTCTATAAATTTAGATCCTAGATGTAGGCCCTTAAATTTCTGAGCTTATTAGACTGCTGAGAGAGAACTTCTCTTGTCTTCTGGTAATAGGCTTCTGCATTATAGTGTAACTAGTAAAATTTTTAATTGGTTATTTTCTTCAGGATGTCTGGGTTTACTGCTGAATGACAAATTAATCATGTGCAAATATAAAGAGGACAAATACAGAACCTCGGTGTACATAATGAATGAGATGATCTTTTCTAGGTCACAGAATCACAGAATGGCCAGGGTTGGAAGAATCATGAATCTCCAACCCTCCTGCCACATGCAGGGCCACCAACCTCCCCATTTAATACCAGACCAGGCTGCCCAGGGCCCATCCAACCTGGCCTTGAACACCTCCAGGGACGGGGCATCCACAACCTCTCTGAGCAACTGTTCCAGTACGTCACTATCTCATAGTAAAGAATTTCCCCCTGACATCCAACCTAAATCTTCCCTCCCTCAACTTGAAACCATTTCCCCTTGTCGTGCTAGGTCCATTCTTTTTCAGTGTTCCCCTGGCTCTAAGACTGAGTCTTGACTTAGGTTTCAGAGAATGTGAGAGATATTTGCCAATGAATAATGAAAATAACTGCAGAATAATAATCTTACAGGCTGTGAAGAATTTCATTTCGCATTTCTTAGGAATACAGACAGTTCTGTAGTTGGAGAGGGAAGACATAGCTTTATAATCTGTACTGCAAAATGCATTCACACAGTCATCAAATCTTTTGAGTTGGAAGGAACTCTCATCCAACTCCCTTATGGTGAACAGGAACACCTACAGCTACATCAGGTGCTCAGAGCCCTGTCCAGTTTGACCTTGAATGTCTCCAGGGATGGGGCATCCAGCACCTCTTCGGGCAACCTGCTCCACTGCCTCACCACCCTTATTGTAAAAAACTTTTCCCTTATATCTAGTCTAAATCTCCCCTCTTTTGTTTGAAACCATTTCCCCTTGTCCTGTCACTACAGACCACACTAAAGAGTCTGTCCCCTTCTTTCTTATAGCTCTTTCTCCTTCAGATACTGAAACATCACTCTCAGGTGTCCCAGAGCCTTCTCTTCTCCAGGCTGAACCTCAGCCTGTCCTCACAGGGGAAGTGTTCCATCCCTTGGATCATTTTGGTGGCCCTCCTCTGCATGCACACCAGCAGGTCCGTGTCTCTCCTGTACTGAGGACTCCACATCTGGATGCAGTACTCCAGGTGAGGCCTCACCAGCACAGAGCAGAGGGGCAGGATCACCTCCCTCGCCCTGCTGGCCACTCTTCTTTGAATGCAGCCTAGGATACAGTTGGCTTTCTGGGCTGTGAGGGCACATTGCTGGCTCATGTCCAGCTTGCCATCCACCAGTACCCCCAGGTCCTTTTTGGTGGGAGCTTAGCATTTTTCTTCAAGCTTCCTTAGGGTGCACTTGATCTCAGTGTTGATGTAACTAATGAAGATACTGAAGTGCACCAGTTCCAGATCTGAGCCTTGAAGGACACCACTTGACATTGGTCTCCATCCAGACATTGAGCCATTGGCCATCACTCTCTGGATATGATCGTACATCCAGTCCATCAGACTGCCCACCTATCAAATCCATTCCTTTCCATTTGGAGAGAAACATATTACAGGGAACCGTGTGAAAGGCCTTACTGAAGTACTGATAGATGATATCAGTGACCTTTCCTTCATTCAAACAAAGTAACACCATTATAAAATGGGATAAGGTTGGTCAGGCAGGACCTGCCCTTGGTCAAACCCATTATATCCCGTAATACCTCACTGTGATATTGCTGTGATTATATTTGAAATGTCTCTGGAATGTATTTGAAGAATTCTCTTCCACAAAGGCATCTTAACCAAACAATCAAAACAACAGAGGAAATAAGAATATATTGTTAAAAGAACAAAACTTAAGAATGGGAACTTAGTTTTTCAGCAGTTAGACTGGATTAATATGAACTGAAAATATACTGTTTTAAAAATTATTTTCCTTGAGGAATAGGACAAAAAATTTTGCCCCAAGCCAAAATATATTGCTTTAATTTTAAACTACGCATTTTTACTAATAAGAACAGTACAGTAGCAGATTTAGTAGTAGTGTTTTGCTTTTACATTTTGTTTGATGACTGTAGAATCATCTCCTCTGTAGTTCCCAGTGGTGATTCCTGTGCCACACTTTCTGTAATCTCATTCATGGTTCAACGAATATCTATCTCTTATTGTAATAAACTCACTTTGTGTTTAACCTCATTAATGCACTGAAATGGTGTCCCCTCTGGGTAATCCAGACAGTTTCATTGTAGCCCTAAAATTAGATGCTGTAACAACTGTAAGGGTGTGAAAACTGCCACTTCAGCCAAAAGGATCACACATTTCTTGTAGTTGTTTGCAATTCATGGACATACTGCAACTGGGCTCAAAATGAAGGTGTTTTTGACAACAAACTACAGAAGTATAGATGTATAATAATAAGAAACCTGCTTTTCAGCCCATTAATTATTAAGATACAGAGAGCAGGTTCCATTTAGAAAAGGAGTTTTATGTTATGAGCCCGTTAACAAGAGGTTATACGTTGGCCATAAAAATTAGGTAAAAGTAATACAAAATCTTCATTGTACAAAAATCTTGTCTTGAGGCATTATTTTAAAGTTTTGAACTGAAAAAACCCCAAACAAACCTACAGTTCTTAGCTGTAGAACGGCAAAAATGATGAGTTCAGTCATTCCTTAATTTATCTTAGGATGCTGAATGTTTTTTCAGGATGCACTCTAGCACAAAATATTAACAGCTTTATGGAGAAAGAGTAGTAGTATTTCTACCTTGCTGATTCTGAAATCCCCTCAAAGATAAAGCAAAAAAGAAATGAAAGCCAACTAGAGTTCATTCTTGTAATCATGAAATATTAGGGTGCAGATCTTTTCTCAAAGAGTTAGAACTCCAGTTTCTCATGCATTTCTGCTCCCCTCAGAGAATAAAAACTGAAGTAGATAGTGCCACAAAAAGCTAGAAATGCATTAGATTTGGAATATGCTTCCTATCAGAGAAGCTTCCTATGATATATCAAATTGAATTGATTAGAAAAATGAGAGCATTATTCCAGCTTATTAAGAGATGGACCAACCATCGATATTCTTTTATCTGGCATTATTATTCTAGCTTTTCTGTTCTATTAGGCATGCGATACCATTTGCTTGAAAGCTGAATTTTCATTCATTGCTTTACTATCTTTCTTTATTATACTTTCAGTCATTGCTTTTGTTCATGCCAACAATTTTCTTCAGATCCTCTGCTCTTTGTTACCCTTAATGAAAGCGCTAACACAGACTGGCAGCCAGTGTTACATTTCAGGGTACCAGCTTATAGCACAGCATTTGAATCACTACTTGTTACTACAAAAATAGTCTAATGGTAGGACTTATGAGCATGTATGCATAAGCATTTTTCTCTGTGTAAGTGCTTTGCTGAAGGACGGTTCTCTCCCTGCTTAATTATTGATGGGTTAGACTGTAGGTCAATGCTTCACAGCCACTCCAGAGTAAATCCCATCTTTTCTGATCCCAGATTGTTGTTATCTTCTTTCAAAACCTTTGCTGTGTTTTGCCCCACAATTTTCCAGGATGACAGCAACTTGCTCCCCAAACTGTAGGTAACAGAAGCTCAGAGGGTCTCTTGTGAAGCAGAAGAGCCTGAAATACAACAGAGGATGAAGGACATTGTTAGCATTTGTGAATGAATAGCATTATGCCACAGCTGGCAAACAGTGTGAACCCTGGAGTGATGCCGGTGGCTGGGTTTGGAGGATGATTGCTGACAGCTTGAAAACTTGTAAAGAGCGAGAATGTCTGATGCCAGGATATACTGGAAGGAGAGTTTTAGAGTCTTTCTTTCTCTTGTTCCCTTTTGAGGGAAAAAAGGCCAGCAACAACAATGGTAAAAGGTTGGGCATGCCAGGAGGAGGCAAGCAAAACCATTTTGTGTTTCTTCATGCAAGGTTCTGTAGGAGCAGTCCTCTGCAAAGACTGACACCTTTCTTTTCCTCAGTTTGATGTTTAGTGAATATCTCAGACAAAAGACCTTGGGAAAAATCTCACTTCCAAGTATGGCTACTGAGAATATAGATTATGCGTGGAATTTTGTGCTTATGGAAATCAGGAAGCTAGCCTACACTGCAGCACCAAGGCAAGGATGTAATCTGTGCAAATGTTCACTGTTTTTGATTTTAAAATTTGTCCTTTTTTCTTAATTATTCAACAAACCACACTTGAAAATTGAATATAGTTCATATTCTGTGGTTTCAGGAAGCTATTAGTTTACCTGCTTGGACTTACCCAATAACCAGTTGTGAGTTAGAGTGCCCCTTTCAAAAGGAATAAGACTGATACATTAAAGCAGTGTAGTTTTCCCATCATTTATCTAGTCAAATTTTTCTTCAGTGGAGGAAGTAAAAGTAAACTCAAAACCTCCAGTGAGATCAACAGAATTCTTTTTGGCTTGATAAGGACTGAAGATATAAATAGAGCTGTAAAGCTTGTTACTGTTTGTAGTTTTTCCCCCTTAGAAGCCTTCCTATTTATGTTGATGATATAATTCCGGATATTGGAAAAGAAGCAATCCAATGTGCATCACCTAGACAGAAATGAAGAGAAAACATACAGCAAAGATGTGAAAGAAATAGCTGCTGTGGTCCTGTCACTCGCATAGCACTAGGTCAAATAGAATGTGATATGTCTCGGGGCTATGTATTCAGAGCTTACATCTCAGTTCAGTCTATTTTAAACAGCCAGTTCTGTGAAGCTAATGGAAAGCAGATTTGAATTTGCATGCAGATCCCTGGGGATGTGCTGCTTGGGTATTTAAGGAGTATTCATCTGATGATATGTTTCCAGATTATTTAAAGTAACTGTATGGGTTTTCCTTAAAATGAAAAAATGGGGAAGTTCATACTTCAGTTTAAATAAGTAATCATTACTGGAATTGTTTGGGGATATTATATAAATGGTTGGACAGATTGTTTCCTTACCTTGTTGGTAAGGGTAGGCTGTAACCATATGGTAATATAGCTTCTTAGTGATTAGATCATGTTTTTGGAATTAAGAAATTGAGTAGGAGTAATAAAATGTTTTCACACTTCCATACCTTGTTGGTAAGAAAAGCAGTGGTACGTTTTGTTCTGTTTACAGATTGTGAGGCCGGAAAAGGCTGTTGTAATCATTTGGCCTACTATCTTTTATAACACAAGATGTAGGACTGTTCTATGTTAATTCTTCACTGTAGCAAAGAGATTTTAAAAAATTATTACTATTAAAAAAAAAAAAAATTATTGTGATATAAAAATTCTCTGCAATGGGGAATCTGTCTCAGCTCCAAGGAAATTGTTTCAGTGGCTAATTGCCTTTATTAAAGTAAGAAGGAATAAAAAGAAAATCAAATTATAATCTTCCCTCTAATCTCAATTGCTTTAGATAAGGTTTCGAGCCATCATCTCTTACCAGTCCTTTTCCATGCATAGAAATTAACCTATCCTCAGCCTTCTTTTCCTCACATGGAGGAAAAGAATATAATCATAGTGCCCTTCAACCCTCCCTTTAATAGGCTATGTAGATTGAGTTCCTTCAGTCTTAACCTGTTCAGTTTTCCAATTCAATCTATCACCCTCTTAACTGTTCCCATAATTTTTTCACTAGCTTTCTTGAACAGGGTGCACCAAAAGTAGGCATTTTGTTCCTGGTGTTATTCCTCCAGTGCCAAAACCAAGCATAATGTCATCTCTCTGCTTATGATTTCCAGACTGTTTGTTCAAGAAGGATATAAATGATTTTGACAGTGCTGTCATACTACCAGAAGGTCATTTAAAGATGACTAGTAACCATATCCCTGAATCTTTTCCATTATTTTGCATCCCAAGAGTTTCTCTGTCCCATTGCCAGGACCCGCTCCAGTGTCCACTCTTAAAGCAATACAGAAAAGCTAGAATTCAGAAAAGAGCTCAAAAAAAAAAAGAAAAAAATTCCATCTGCAAAATACACCTGCTAATGTGACTTCCTTAAACCCTTTGAATAACTAGGTGCTCTACCTCAACCAGAAGCTATAAACTTGGCTTAGAAATAATTAGATGAAGTTTTACAGTATGCATTATTCAGGAGATTAGATATCATGACTGTAATAATACTTTCTGATCTTACTGCTTCTATTTTAAAGCTAAATTTATGATCTGAAAATAAGAGAGTTGGGAGCAACCTTTTGAGTGCTTTTACGGTGTCGGTATAGATATTGCATTTGATATCATTATAACAAAGGCGCAGTTATACTGCTGCTTAAGAGCAGATATAATTTAATTATACTTTCATCACTTTAATACAGCTTAGTTTAATGGAATGTTGAGTCAATCAACTAGAAACGACTCTTTCTTGCCTCAGTGTTCATGTTAATACCCTTCTGTATTTTCAATGATACGCAATTTTTTGTGAAATTGGAATTTGATTTCTGTTTGTTCATTTTTAGCTTCCCAGTGAAGATACTGAAACATTTGAGAATGCCTCACGGTGCTTATCACTGCTGGTTCAACTCTACGGAGGCAACAGTCAGGAGAGCATGTCTCCAGAAAACATGGGCAGCTTCGCTGAAGTGCTGAAATCCAGAAAAGATACACGGCATCGGAAGGTTTTGTTGAGAATTATAAAGAGACTGGTGAGTCTGCTTCTAAGCATTTTGAAATTCCACGTTTTTCCAGGTTTTTCTTATCATTTGATATTTTTTTGGGACTGTTTGGGAGTATGAAAGAATTTTGAAAACAAAATATATGGAGTTGAATTCCATGTCTTTAAACTTCAGTTGATTTCTCTGGAGAAGGCTTCTGTTTTTAAATCCTCTTATGAAAAAAAAATCGTTGAGTTTTTCCTATTTCACTTCCCTCCTCAGCTATTGAATTAACTCATGTTATTTATGTATTTGTTTAGTACTTCGGCTTTATGAAGTACTGAAGCAGTTTCCTGAAAGCCTTCTGGAAGAGTCAGCTTTGTATCATTAAATAGCTGCTCAGAACTACAGGCTTTAATTTCATGATAAATAAAATGCTATTCTGTATTTGAAGTTCGTTTGTATGTAGATTGTTCTCACCAAGCATCCAGTTTCGCTCTGGAAAGCCCTATGTTTCCCTAGAAGAAGCACAAATATAGAAAACTGAAATTGGAATGACATTTAAAATTGGTAGTTTCTCTGGTTCAGGTTATCATCCTAAGAATTATTCATCTCCTTTATTTGCCCATGCTCTTCTAAAAAAAAAAAAATCTAACAAAAAAAGTTAAGACAATTCCTATTTATTTTTTCCTTTGCTTCTCCTTCTGCGTAATTGTTATGCTGGCTAGAAGAGTTGTGTTTGTTTGTTGGTTTTTTTTACTCTTCCTGTTTCTTTTCTTCAATAACAATTAAGAGGAAGAAGCAAAAAAAAGTGTGAGGAAAGGAAGGAGAAAGGAGGTTGTAATAAACATATCCAGATTATTTCCTATTAGCATAGCTACAGAGTGGTTGCATTTCCCTCCATTTTGGAGGCTGTGATTCAAAAGTTGATTCTGCACACAGGATGTTTAACATAGAAATGTCTATTGACTATCTTAAGAGAACAAAGCTATCCTATCACCTTTTGAATACTGGAAGTTCCTACGATTTTTTATTCTCTCAGCTGTATACCAGTGGTGCTGGTACTAGTTATTTATATCAGGCAGATTTTCTGTAATTACTTTAATGAGATCATAGGATTTCTTTTGAAAGCAAGGTTCATACATAATTTGATAGATTATTTAATAAATCGTACACTATTTCTCTAAACCTTAAAATGCCCTGTTCAAAGGAGATGATTATCTTGTCATAATCACAAAAGACACTGAAATATAATGATATCTACTTAACAAGGATTCAGCCCACATCATCTGTTCATGATGAATTTTAAAGCTTTGAATGTCATTTTTCAATTTTTTTTTCCATTAATTACCCATACCTGAGCAATATTTTAATAGGAGGATCCCTAAGTGCACCAGTTTCTATTCTTGCCTGTCAGTGCTTGTACCAAGCATTTTTTCAATATGTGATCACATTAACTTTGATATTAGAGACACAGGTATTGCTTACACAAGACAGGGATATTATAAAAAGAAGTTACTGTTTATGGTATAGCTGTCTTTATGGTATGTATTTCTTGTAATAGGAAAATGGCATAGTAGTAAGACCAGCTAGTCTTTGTCCAAGAGTTTCTTGTATCTCCAGAGGGCCAGCAGAGATGCATCTCCTAGCATCAGAACCTTCAGTTTAAAACCACATCAGAGAAATTCTCAGCATACAAGACTGCCTAACCTTGATGAAATGGAAATTTATATTTTTATGTTGTTTTAACTAACAGTATTTATGAGGTTTTGCCTCCAGTAAGCTTTTTGTGGACAAAGTTGATGTTGTTGTTTCTAACGTGATCATTTCTCATTTGTCAACTTGTCCAGCAAATTGACTGAGGAACAAAGTGAACTTCCTGCAGTGCTTTCTTCGCTGATTTTTGCCCTACAATTTTGTTATATTCATTTGTAAGCAGAAATACAGATTTAGGCCAGACTAGGTCAAGAAGAAATCTAAGTACAGTTACTTATTAATGCAAGGTACATGAACAGACCCTTTTTGTTTTTTTTCTGTTTGAGAACCTTTTTCTGGTTGTCAGCTAACACCTCCACATCATTTTCCTCTGCACAGTTTTGCAGTCACTCTGCCCTAAGCCAGTGTCACTGCATGGGATTATTGTGACCCTAGCACCCAGCACTTGGCCTTGTTGAATGCCATATGGCCGGACGGCACCCATTGATCTAGCCTATCCAGATCCCTGTAAAGCCTTCCTACCTTCAAGCAGTTCCTGCCTAACTTGTTGCCTGTAGACTCACTGAGGGTACACTTGATCCCCTCATCCAGTTGACTGATAAAAATGTTAAAATTGAATCCAGTACCCTGAGAAATACCACTACAGACTACAGACTGGCTATCAAACCAAACATAACTCCATTCACAGTGACCTAGTGGGCCTGGCCATCCTGCCAGCAAACCATGCACCTGTCCAAGGCATGAGAAACCATCAGCAGTTTCTTGAAGAGAAGTCTGTGGGAAACAGTACCAAATGTCTTGTTAAAGTCCATGCAAACAACATCCATAGCCTTTCCCTCATCCCCTAAGTTCATCATATTAGAAAGAGATCAGGTTAGTCAGGCATGACCTGTTTTTTGCAAACCCATGGTGAGTGAGTTCGCTACCTGATTGTCCTGGATGTGCCGTGTGATGGCAAATTAAGATGATCTGCTCCATGACCTTCCCTGGCACTGAGCTCAGGCAGGCAGCCTGTGATTCCTCAAATCCTCTTCCGTGCCCTTCTTGTAGATGGATGTTATGTTCTCTGTGCTCCAGCCAGCTGGGACCTCCTGGTGTAGCCAGGACTGCTGATACACTATTGGCATTGGTTTGGCAGTCGCTTCTGCCAGTAACTTCAGCACCCTTGGGTGGATTCCATTTGGCACTGTAGCTTGTGGATGTTGAAGAAATGATTTTATTGTAAAAAGAAATGATTAGAATTAAAAACAGAAAAAAATGTACTTTCAGCTAACTTTTTAAACTATGTAGGAAAGTATCATTGAAAAGCCTTAAAGAGGCAGCACTGGCCATCTTTATGTTTTTTACAATGAACTCGTAGCTTTCAAAGCTTTTGACTCTGTCAGGCCCTGATTAACCATTCTTTTTCAGGGATGTTCTCTCACTGGCGTTGATACAAAGGACAGAAACTGAATAAAATCACTGAGTCAAAGAAACAGGTGTTTTTTTTTCCTTCAACCCTTTTGCTAACTCTCCCATTCTGGTTTCTTCATCTTGAGTTAGACAATACTGCTCTTCAGATTTTTAGCGACATCTGTGTAACTGAACAGCAATGTCAGAAGAGTGGTCGTTTCATCTTTTAGTTTTAGAAGCCTCTCCTGCCATCCTTTGTGGAAACTGCTATCTTACCACTTCATTTTTGCTGTGAGAATATAATGTATCTTGTTACAGTCCAGTAAATCACCTATATTAAAGTACTTCTTTGTGAAGTGAGAGAGATTTTCATGAGGGAAGCATATAGTTCAACTTCTGCATACTTTACTAGAAGACTTTAATTTCCTTTTCCCCACAGAAAAAATGTCTACCTGCCGACTCAAATCAACATCTAGTATGTAATGTGAAAGCAAGTGATTATCACCAGAACTTTTTAGAACTAGCCGATGCCTTTTCACTGGACACATAATCACTGTGAGATGATAGCTTGGTACAGGCAAATAAGATGTTTCATCTTTCAAAACGAGAGAAACGCTTTTTTATTTTATTTTGTTTTATCTGGTAATAGGAAAAACTCCTCTGAGAAAAAAGAATAAACGTCAGGCTCTAACAGGCAGTTCTCCGCTCACTGTGCAGAGTGAACTTCTGTTCTGTGACTTTTTCTTTAAGTCCTTGTCAAAAAGTATATTTGAATTCCACCTAAATCACACTTTTTTTCCTCTGATCTTCTTTCTAGAACCCGATTTTCACTAATTTGCATATCATAACTGTCAAAAAGTAGCTCGTCCTTTATTTTTGAGCAACTAAGACATTTAAGAAGTGATCTGTGTGTCAGATATCCTGTGGGGGATATGTAGGAGGATTTCTCAAATTGTATTAGGCTGTGTAGAAAGATGATAAGGCCAGAACCTTACCACATGGTATGTGCACTATGACAAAAGTATATATGTATTTATTAAAAATAGCTATGGTTGTTCTCAGACTAGGTCCTCATTATCTTAATCACTGATTACACATTCTGAGGAAAAACATTTAGAGCTTGAAAAGAGATACGGTATGATATGGGGTAGCAACTCTGCAATCCCTGTGAAGGTTGAATTTCTTACCGGAGTTTTCCTCCTCGGTGAACTCCTGCATAAATGTCTGCTCAGAGCTTGCCTCAGAGAAAGGAAATCAAAATCCCAAGAGATTTTCAGTGTCCTTTTCGCATCTTCAGCTCTGAGTATTCAGCACCACAAGGAGGTGCTTGTGTAGCAATTCCCAGCTGTCTGCTTTTCCAGAGTTTGTAAAGCTAATGAACCTGCTGGCACATCTGCTCTGAGGGTGTACTTCTCTCAAATAGCCTCAGTTAAGTGGAGAAAAACTTCTTACACACCTTTCTCCTAATCTGAATCTTTTAAGAATACCTTTACTTAAATTATTCACGGAAGCAATACATACTATGTCATTGCTCTGAGGATTGATGTTATGACAAAGATGCTTGTTAGACTCTGAATACCATACTTGCTTGTGGGTTACTGATGTGTATTGCCATAAGTGCACTGGCTGTTGTATGTTTTCATGAAATTATACATCTTCCTACTATCTGGATCATTCTGTCACAATTTCTTCCTTTCATTAATACTGCTTGTTTCAAGTTGTTAGCAAACTTGCATCTCTTCATTATAGAACATAATTGAGTGGCTTCAGTCTGCAGTAGAAGAACATGCTTGGGTAGGATGAAGCATTTCTTTAGACATAAAGAACTAAATATTCCCCAAGAAGAAAACACACTTCATGCCTATCTTAGACAGGATGAGTTTCTCACAGTGCTCTGAAGAAGACCAATGGAAAGGGTAATGCCATTTCATTTCTTTATTCCTTTTCCTCTGACTTGAGAGGCTCCCCCTGTTTACAAACCCCTCACAGGCCTTCATGTAATAGGTACAGATAGATTTTAATGAAATTTGAGAGCGTTTCCAGAGATCGCAGATAGGGAGGCCATTTGTGCAGTGCTGTTGCTTGGTAACCTTAAACCATCCTATTTGCAGGCTGTGCAATAAAGCAATGGAGATGGACAGCTTGCCTTCCCGTGTGCCCTTCCCAGGTTTGCCTAGAGGGCCTATGGGCAGTGAGAGATGTGCTTCTAGCTCCTTCCCTGCTGACTTTAACTTAGTTGCAGAGCAGGGTTTAAAATACAGATTGGTGAATTTTGCAAACGTTCTGACTGAAATAAAATTTAATGAAACTTCTTAAAAGAAACCCCATAACTCCAACACGGAGATTCGGGAATCAGATCCTCTGATCTGGGCCATCCCGTGCCCTTTGGTCAAGAAGCAGTACGTGGAGTTCACAGCTAAAATTTATTACAGCGGTTATTATTAGGCCTGTACATCAGTTCAAACAGCAATTAAACAATGATTTAAATTGAGGTAGTATAATTTGAACAAATCTAGCATTTGGCAGGCCGACTTCCCTTTGGTGGTACATCCCCTTTGCTGTATTTATTGTTTACAGAACAGTGAATCGAGCTCATAATTGATCAGCCTATCTGAGTCATTTGGTTTTTTACTTCTAATAAAAATGTTACTTTGGCTGAGTCTTGACCTTTATGTTTGATTGGTAATGTCTTATTGGAAGAAAGGAAAGAATATTTCAGTATTCAGACTTACTTTAGGGCACTGACAGAATTTTGTTAGGTGTTTTCTCTTTCTGATTAACTTTCCTCTGCATTTTACCATACCCCTCTTTCAGCTAGCCAAAATTATTAAGTGCAGTGTTCTGAAGCTGTATAGCCATGGGTTGTATTTCAGTTATTTCAGTAGTTATATTTATGTCTTATGAAATTAATTAGGATAAGGTGTCCATGGGCAGCAAGTGTCAGTCACTGCTGCAACCCCTGGAATTCTTATCTTCTATCTTGTCACTGTTGATCCTGTCTGGAATTTCTGTGGCTGATACCAGATGGCAGAAAAGTTTCCAGGTTTTTTGGTCCAAAGGACCAGATGGTACAGAAATGCTCTGGTTATTTCTTCTCATAGAAGGAACAATTTTGTCCAGGCTTATAGGATCACCTTTTTCTGCCTGTGTCAGAGTCCTCTTCTGTGCAAATTTTGTACTTCTCTGAGTACGCTTGCTCTGATTCCCTTTCTGTCATATGGTATGTGTTCCTATGTGCATATTTAACCACAGCATATTTTCTTTTTGTATGTGACTTGAGGTATGCTCAAGTTGAAGAGCCAAGAAATTTTAGCTGTAAGAAGTAGAATTTTATTTCAACTTTGGATTCTAAGCTGAGATTTTTCTTTCTCCAGCTGATAACTGGATTCCATGAGCCTGTTCTACCATAACCTATGGTAAAATCAGAAAATTAAGCGGTGATGCATAAAATTGGATGATAAAGATGTTTCTAACATGCAATTAACTCAGCATTTTTGGAGGTATGTAGGAGTTTGCATGGCATGGAAAGTCCATATCGAGGAGAGCACACTGCACTTTGGTATTTCCATCAAAAAGATAAACACCCATTTTGCTAGCAAATCATATCTTGACATCGCCTGCTGCTCACTCAGAAGTTCAAACACAGGCCTATATTAATGGTTTGCTTTTGTTTGTCCTTAGTGTTTGTTTGATGCTGATATCTTTCTAGTATAAAGATAGACAGATCCTACTTTTGATGCTTTTTATTTGTCGTAGCAGTTTTGTTTAATGTTACTCTCCTACCTGCATAGGCTCCTATGATGGTTTGTAAAGCATTTCATGGTCCTCACATCAGAAATAATATACATCATGAAACATTTTGCTTAAGAGGATCCCACCTACAGTAAGAAAATACCACTAAATTTTCAAAAATATTTTCTCAGCTGGAATGTTAGTACCCAGTGCATGTATTTCTGGGGTCTGTTAATGGGAGCATGTAAGCAGTAGTTACTGCTATCGTTATTACCATAACTGAATCGCATTACTGCAGGTAGAACAGGACTTCATTGTGGTAACCTCAGTGCAAACACAGTAAAAAGTCATTTTTTGCTCCAGAGAGCAATCCAGCTTGCTATCTGTCTTCAAAATAAGCTCAAGAAATTGCATGACACCAACACTCTCAAACAGGAAATAATCTGACACAAAGATAACCATCATTTATAAAACTTGGGCAGTGTTCAGTTCTCTGAAAGCAAGAATGGGAGAGTAACTCATTGCACCTGACTGCTAATACTGAAGTATATTCATTTTATTCTAAAGTTAAACTCTTATAGTCACAGCAGTATTTCAAAACCCTTGGTCTTTATATAGTCTTAATGTGAAGCCATTACCAGAAACTAGAATGTAGAAAGTTTTTGGTTGCCTGCATTAAAGATGGGATAGAAGTATACAAAGAAACCAGGTTCTTTGTGACTTCTTGCAATGTCCTATTGTGAAACCTTCAACAAAATCTCCCATTCTTATTGCATCTATTCACTTAACTCAGCAAATTTCTTGAGGGTGAAGTATTCCATTGCATTTCAGTATGTAATTAAAATTTTAACTGTAAGTAAAATTTAACTACCGTTTACTGTGAAGAAATCTAATGTAATTAAATTCCCTACTGGGAAGCAGTGGTCCTTCTTTTGTCTTTTAAATGACCTAATGCAAGACCAGAGTCAAAGGGCTTGACACATCCTCTTAATTAAACTTCAGCACTTCCTTGTTCTCCTTCACATTTTCTCTATCTATTGACTTCTGCATATATTTCAAGTTCTGTACCTTAATATGGCATCTGGATTTCACATAGACTGGATCCATATTCTCTTCATCTTCTAAGGCTGAAATACAGCTGAGAAGCTTGTGTTTTCAAAAATCGTATCATGAGCAAATTTGCAGTTCACAAGGGGTTTGGTTTAACTTATGTGTTATATGGATGCAGGTAAACAGGGAATATAGTTCAAGTGCTTATAGGGATGTTTTGTAGAGGGAGAAAGTGCTTGACCATCAAGCTTTGAGGATGTATGGGACTCTGAAGCACATGAGTGAGGCACAGGAGATGTAGATTCATAGAGCATTTCAAATACAGGCTGTCAGAGGGAAATGGTGAGTAAAATATGACAGATCCAACAAAAAGTATGCTAGTCTTGATAATGAGACCAAGCAATATGACCATATGTGGTCAAAGGAAGGCAGTGTTTAAGGAGGTAGAGCTGATTGGAAAAATCAAGGTTAAAAATTATTTTAGAGGCATCAGTCATAACATACATGCGATGAAAGAACACAGAACATTTAACATCCCTGGGTACCTCATGAACCTAGTGGCTGCTTGACATATTCACTGACAGTTAGTGCATGCTTTTCAAGTTCCCCATACTCATTTTCTAATCCCTAGCTATAATAACCATATCTGGGGTTTATGAACACGATGCTGCACAATTTCAGATAAGTCTGTGATTTGTGTAAGTGTTCTCAAACAATGCTGTGTTTAAAAATAGCATTTGTATGCATTGAGATTAGGCTTTGAGTAGATTACTACCATAATTTGCCCTCCATCCCCAGTCCATGCAGTGATTCAATCTAACATCTTCAGTGATGAAACCTCTGCATTTTAAAGTATGAAGACTATACTAGTTAAACATTTATGAAGTGCCCAGTGCTGTCATTTCTTTAAACTATTAAAATGTAATGTTTTTATATGAACATAATTATACATTTATAACAAATGTAATTTCTGGTAATGTGATGTTCTATGGACTGTGAATTATTGTCCTAAATTTCATACAGCAGATGCTTTCTCTGGGAGATAATGCCTGGTTGATGAGTTCATATGATGATAAGAATGTCTCATAATCTGCATACCAGCTCTACTCTGCTTATACAGCTTGCCTTTTTAGATCTTTCAGGGGGCATTTTGAGAGCAAAGAATTCTCACGAGAAGCAACTGATTACCCATATCCTTTAACATCAATAAAAATATACCTCTGTCAGAGGTGGGTAGCGATCATTTAGAAGACGGATCATCAGATGCCTGATGTTTTATGGTATCAAATAGCTCTGATGATTTGAAATGATTTTTTTTTTAATTTTTTTTTTAGCAAAAATACTGGTGTACGTAATAACAAGAGAGCTGTTGTAGACCGTAACCTGAGTGTTTATTGATGAGTCAAAATGATGTGCTCCAAAGTGCAGAATATTGCACCTTGTGGATAGAAATCTGATCTTTGTGCTGTAGACCCATGAGAATTGTAATGCATGGATTTATTACATATAGGAATTGCATCAGAAGATAATGATATCAGAACCTGCCCGTCCCTGGGCTAAACAAAATGTGCCCTGAGCAGAACTTCTTCTCACGGTGGGCTTGGGGAGATGCAGCAGCAGGATGTCCTGGAGGAGCTGTAGTTGCCTTGTGTGCCCAAGCAGAGCAGCTCTGCAGGGCTTCCTGGGAAAGCAGCATCGAATCAGTCTGAAAACATCACCTAAGAGCCCTCAATGATTATGTGTGTTTTACTTCTTCCCGTTAGTGTACAAGTCTACACAAATCATGTTAGAGTTGAAAACAAGTTAATCTATTATGATAGAATAATTCCCATGGAAATGAGTATATTAGCTTATACTGCTACTTTTCTTTAAAGTACTGCTGGTATTTAAACATGGCAAAAAGCAATTTTTGCTGTATGTGATTTAAAGGAATAATTGTTCATAAAGACCTGTGCCCCCTTTTGTCCTTTTGAACAAATATTTCAGTTTATGTGTTTGCAATGTAAGTGGGGATATATTCATGAAATGGCACGCAACATTGATTTTCAAAATCCATAACTAGAAGTTGGCGAAGAGTAATTTGTGCCACGTATATCAGTCAGACACATGTTACTCCAGCTCTGCTAATATATAGCAGTAATTCTTTCAGGTTGGTGAGGAAAATTCTTGCTGCTGAAAAGCAAATTACAGCTGTCATTGAAAGACTTCAGAAATAACATGCCCTCAGGATTGCTCGAGTGGACTGTTGCTCCACTGAGGAGCTCTGATGACATCAGAGAGGTGCTCATGCAATTTATTCATGTAATTGGAATTCCAAGATGTAATACATATTACATTTCGAAGGTGATGTTATTTAATAATGAATGATTTTAGAGACTCTCCTAGTCTCTATATCATATCCTTGCTCCTTCATCATTATATTTATTAGGATCCTTTGCTCCCCATGCCTTTTTTTTTTCCTACATGATTTCCACATCTACTCGCATGTTTTTGATTCTTCTCTCAGCTCCTGAACCAGATGCTCCTGACCTTTCTTGAAGCTTACTTTTTTTTTTTTTTCCCTCTTAAATGAGACTGGAAAGCTTTGTGGGAATTGATGTCGAAATGTGGAGGAGCAAGAATGTTAAGATCTATTCCCACCTTAATTTTGACCACTGCAGGTTCCTACAAGATCCTCTTCCCCTTCTTGCAGTTTCATACTTCTATTTTGCGTAACTATTTATGATCTCAAGAGTACATAATTATATTAGCATACTGTTCTGTGCTTGTGAGTGTACACCTTTAAGCATATACACTTTTTTGTAATCCTCTAAAATTTTCTCATTAAATGATAACTTGTACTTTCACCATTTCCATTCACATAACGGTTAAGAGTTTCTAAAATGGATAGGATTTGAAATACTCTAATTTTCCAAATCCATTTCTAGAAATTCCACAGGAAATATAATTCTCTTAAAGGCACTAATTATTGACTCCTCAATATCAGGCCTATAAAATTTTCTCTTTTTTCCCATCCTAAATTTTTGGCTCTTTTGAGTCCTAGCAAAAAGTATTTACTTCTGGTTTTGTTTTTTTTTTGTGTGTGTGTTTGTTTGTCTTTATACCTTGCATGTGTGTCTTTTGCTTAACTCCCCTTTTAACAAACTCTTTTAAATGGATGATGACCTTAATGATCTATTCAAGCTTTTCATCCACAGAGTTAAAATGGCTTTGAAAAGAGGCAAACAGAATTGGTCCATCTCTACTAGAAAATAGTAATAATCAGATGTAAATCTGCCAAACTTGTAGAGCACTTCAGGGGCTTCAAAAATGATGAAACTTTTAGTTTGACTTGGATGAGAAAGTAGAATGCAAATGTAATCACTCTGACAGTGATTTAATGACTCTGGAACACCTGGGAATAAGGCAAGGTGCAGAGGACTATGGAAAGATGTGGAGTGGAATGCGTAAGGAGCATTATTAGTGAGATTAGAGGACTTCTGACAGCTTTAATTGAAGCCTTTATTCAGAAGATTCAGTAACATGCTAGTCACTCCAAAAATAATGCCTCCTGTTTATTTCAATGAAAACTACAACAGATACAGAAAGCAGAATAGCACTTTATGGTAGAGTAAGTTCTCAGCTACAAATCACTGCTCTTCAGCATAGTCACCACCATTAGCTCCATTGATTCATTGATTCAATGATAGATTCATTGTTGCCGGTGATGCACAAGACCCTGAATGCCTCCCTGAGAAAAATCTGTACCAGTGGAGGTGACCCACTCTTGCCACTGCTGAAACACACCACCTACTGCATCACTGTACTCGTATCTGCTATTTAGATTCCACAAATGTTCAACAAGCATTGGTGAATGTCAGTGGAAGCCATTTTTTCTGGTTCAAGGATTTCAATTCCACCCCTTTTCTTCAGACACTTTTCCATATCAGCCACTATTCTGTCAGACTGCCCCTCTGCTGCCATCTGTCTCATAGCCACAACAGGTAATGGAATAATGGGTGGGCAGGTTCAACCTCTACAGCCATACCACCGATGTCCACCTCTGATGTTGTGGGCCAAGATAATAAAAATAGGAGGCATTGCTTTTGGAGCAACCCTCTTGGTTTGTATATAACCTTATAGCGAGGAAAAATTAATTAAAGAATTATACTTAAGTAAGGTCTAGCTATGACCTTAGACAGGCCTTGTTTCAGAATGATGAGCGCTGTTTTCTGCGTGGGCTCCTCCATGGTGCTGTGGCTGTGCCCCCTGTCAGACCTGGCACCATTCTTACAGAGTGGAACATATATATGGGTGGTCTGCAGGGCCACCACATAATGATTGTGAGCAGCACCTCTGTGTACTGAGTTGTATGTTTATATGATACTCAGTGTAGTCTTGGTTTTGCCTGGAAACTTAAGATGAAGGATTGATCAGGGAAAAAGTGAGAATTATTAAAGGCAAGTTTGTAGTATTTGAGTGGATCAAAGAGCTCTTTCTTCTTAATCATTCCCTGGACATTCATGCTTAAAGGTGTGGTATCTTATCATAAGTTGGTCTAACTTTGTCAGGTTAATAAGATTTCAGAACAGGTGCCAGTTGTAAAACAAGGGACAAACTGAACAGGAAACTGTTATCCATATTTAATTACATACTTCCAGATGTAAGAAGGACTAGTTCTTAAATTCAGAGATGGTGCTGGAGTGGCACATCTTGAACCTCAGTTCACCAGCACAACACTCCTGGAGAGAAAGTTAGGGAAACAGGTTATACATTTCTTACATAATTAATAGATTACTAGATCTAATGGTTGAAGTATCGAGGTGTTTTATGAAAGAGTTGTTACAGCTTTCATATAAAACTAGTAAAATCAATTGAAGAAAACTGATATTTTCTGCCAGTCAAATGACTTGCAAAGCTCATTAGTTTCATGGTTTTTTTCCTTAAATTCATCTTTTCACTAAAAGTATGTGGTTGAAAATAGAGAGATAATTAGCATTAGCCCATTTATGAGAAACTGCTAGTGACAGAAGCTTATTTATTGTTGTGTACAATTAAAATATGATGTGAACACATGAGAATTTACATTAAAACAAGATTGCAACTTGTCAGCAGTTTCCTTTGTTCAGTTGTGTGTTTATTAGAATACAGCTGCTTACCTACTTTTATATGACATTATAATAACAGTAGCAATGTCGTCATTATTCAAGATGTCTAAACCAGTTTGATTACACAACACACCAGGAAAAATATATCTGATACCATCTTTGTTGAAGAAGTAGATCTGAAGTAAGAATTTTTATATATGTATTTTATATACATTATATAGAAACCTTCCCATCTCATCTCTCTTTGTTTTATATGTATATGTGTATATATATATAAATTTCTTGCAGTGTGTTGTTTGTGAATAGCTCCTAAGCTGATTTATGTAGATCTTTTTGTTTGTTTGTTTTAATGGACAACTTTCTTTGGTAGCTCTAAAAATAAACGACTTGTGAGTAGCAGAGCACATGCATTTCTTTCCTAAACCTGTCATTCTACTACGTGATTTTTGCAGGCTGATGGTTGGTCTTAATTCATGTGTATGAAGATTTTTGGGATTGGTACTCCTGCTGTTAAGGATCAGCTTCTTATGGCCTCTGGCTTTTAGGTACGCATGTGGAGAGGTCACAGCCTTTTCCAGCTCCTGCAGTTGGATGGGGTGTATTTCAGAACATACAGAGAGAAAAGCAAAAGGTTCGTCTGTCTTTAGTGCCCTACTGACACACTGCATCCAGAGGGAAAAGAGGGAAGAGTCAGGGCCTCTATTTCTTCCTGCTTACAGATGTGGTCCAGCATAGAGAAGCCATCAGCAAGTTCTTGTGAAAACTTGTAAAAGAAGGATCTGGAGCACTCTGAAATGAAGGAATGAAATTAGGCCACTTTATCTTCAGCATGCAGAGGGGACAACCAGTGCTGTTAGCTTGTGTTAATATGGTTTGCATTGCTCTCCAAAACAGTTAGAGAAGTTGCTGGTCACGTGCATTTCATGGGTTTCTTTTGCAGTCATTATGTGCACGTCTTGATATTATGTGAGCTTTCTGAAAAGGTAGGTAGTAATTTGACACAGCTTTCTTGCTGACTGCATGTCTCATGTGTCATATTTCTGTCTGGGATTCTATTTCTCACAGTCATCGCTGTGCATAGAAGAGGAGTTATTGCCCATGACTTTGAACAGTTTATCTGTTCATAGCCTGGTTTTCTGGAGCAGAAGCAGAAAGAATGAACAAGGGCTTTGGTCACCATCAAAATTGAGACCTTAAGCACAGGCATCAGGTTTGTTGGTGTGGAGAGGGATACCTCTGATAACTGATTTCCTGTTGCTGTCCCTATAGAAAGCAGTACTTCCCATCTTCAGCTTACTGATGTCTGTCAAATGCACAGTTTGGTCTTCTGCACAGTTCTGCCAACCCCACAGCCATCATTTATGGAAAAGTTATGAGCTGTTACTTGTTTGGGAAGTACATAACATTCAAATTACCTCATTTTTTTTGTTCGGGAGTTGAAGAAAGTTGTGCATATTTGCTTCCTCTTACTTCTCCTGTGGTTTCCTTTGGAGAAGAGTTTCCAAAGTACCATAATGTCTCACTGCTCTTTACAAAACATGTAAATTCAGCTTAAATACCAGGCATCGCTTGTGAATGTGATTTAAATTTATTGCTTGTGACATGAATGACATAATTCTATCAGTTCTTTTTACCTAAATGTGATATCATTGACATTGATTTAAATGGATTAATACTTCAATTATTCCTTCATTTATATAAAATTTATTTAAGAATATCTTGGTATTCCGATGGCAGAAGTTATGGTGCTTCTATTTAATTGCAGGTGTCAATAATTTACTAGAATTATACTATGCAATATATATTCATCTCCTTGTGGCACTTTCCTAATTTATCTCCAGTCCCCAAACCACTGGGCAGAAACTTCTAAGTGAGCGACACTCAGTGGTTTGCCCTCTAATGACAATTTTACCTTTTCAGCTTTTGCTTAAATCTGACTATTAATTTGAAAATGTGGAATAGCTCGTAATAATCATTATACGCTCCTGTGAAGCTGCAAAGGGAAAAGCCACAAATGTTCTGATGTTTTCACGTTTGAGAACCCACACTTTTAATGTTATAGAAGTCACTTACTGATGACAGTTTAATCATAGGGTTAAAGCTAACTGGGATCTAAGGAAAAGAATGAAAAAAGAGGAGAGGCAAGGAAAAAAACACGAAGCATCTCTATACAGAAGCATCTGATCTTAACCTTGGCTAGCAATTATTTGGGAGGGATTTTTCCTGCCCTTCAGTGTACAGAAATGAGATAAGCACAGGAGTGCAGTTGCACCCTGTGGTTTTCAAAAGGAAAAAAGCAACTGGGCAGATTATTGAAACATCGTGAGATTCAGACATAGTTCCTGTAAGCTTGAATTTTAAATTGCATCAGCTAAGTCATGATTCACAACTGTCTTTTACTTCTCAATGGAATTCATCTATTTTCTTTAATATTTTTATTTTATGATAGTGATTTATTTTTAACTCTCCAAAATGTACTTCTGCTGTTAAATATGGCTGATGGTGGGTATGCTTGAACTCAAATATAGTAGAAATGCAGGAAAGAGAGCAGAGCAGTACTGTGTTATGAAAAGTTTTGTGCATATCCCCCAAGAAACTCTGCCTTCAGTTATGTGCAGATTTGGAACTTTGTCAGAGAGGGAATCTATGAACCATCGTATCTCAGCCAGTCAGATTCTGTCCTATAATACTTGGGCTAATTCACAATGCAGAATTGGTTCAAACTTGGGAACAGGTAGCGGAACTCAAAAGCAGCGTTTCTTTTCCTGCAGTTATTGAGGAAAGGAAAAAAAGTAAAATTGGTAGAACGTGACATGAGTGCCAAAACCCATTTTCAGTGGTCATTTATAAATCTATATAATGTTCCTCTTTACTGAAAGTGGTGTCTGTTAGGTAAGCTGTATTCTTGCAAGCATAAAAAGTTTCAAGAAAGGAAATGTACTGTTTTGTAATAGTTTTTATTTTTTTTCAGGTGAGTTCTTTTTAATTTTGGAGGGAAGAATTGCAGTTGTAATGTTGTAATCCGTACTTCAAAAATATTTGCGATAAAAACCATCCTGTCTATCTACCTAATTGACCTCACAGCTTTGAGTCCACTGAAAAAAAAGCCGAGCACCACTTTATGGAAAGGAAAAAAATGAGAATATACATCTGGAGTTGTCGAATCTGCCTTCATAAATAATGAATCTGATTTTTATTTATATTCAACTAACGGTGGCTTATTGAACAAACAAAAGGGCCAGGAGTGGAAGAGACCAGGCAAATGAAGTGGTCATGGAGGGAAAAAGTTTTAGCATTAGGAAGTTTTTATCTTAAAAAGAAAGACTTTATTTCATTTTTAGTTGTTTTAAACCTTTATCCTTACTGAAAATCAGTCAAATTTGAAAGTGAGCTGTTGCTTATAAACAGTGTGCTAATACTGGGATTTTCAAAGCTCTGGTTTTGATTGGTTTTGTTCTGTTGGTGTTATTTGGCTTGTTATCTCCAGGAAGACACACTTCACCAGTTAATCTACATTAGTGATTAGGTGGATCTTCAATAACATTCAAACTCTCTTTTTCTGTAAGAACTCTTCCTGTAAGAACTTTTTTTTTTTTTTTTTTTTGGCAGATTCCACACTAAATGTAACATTATTCAAGTGCAAATATATCTTTGCAAGTCAAAACTGGAGAGGTCACTGGGTTTCTGGCAGGATAAAATTTCCCTGTGGTATCATTCAGCCAGTTATCAGAGAGGCATCTCTGTAGAATGTCAGTGTTTAATTGAGGTAATGGTTTGAAACCACCTGTCTGCCCCGTTCAAGGTCATATGCAGACTTGTTCAGTCAACTCCTTCACCCTTTGGTAAATCAGTGAAGATGGTTTCTTCTTGCATTTAAACAAAAAATATCAACATATTTATTACAGCCTTCAACCAGTTCCAGCTCCGGTATGCATGCTGACTGATCCCAACAATAGGTGGCGGTGCATGGTGCAGGATGCAAGAAAGGGAGCTCTCAGCTCTCCTCCAGGCCTGCAGACAGAATCACAGAATAGCATAGGTTGGAAGGGACCTCCAACCCCCCTGCCATAGGCAGGGCCACTAGCCTCCCCATTTAATACTAGACCAGGCTGCCCAGGGCCCCATCCAGTCTGGCCTCGAATGGACGGGACAAAAAGAAAAGATCTTGCACATTATCTTTTCCTTGGGGCAGTGGTGTCAGAACATAGATCAGGGCCTGTTGCTGCTGCAGAGTGTTTTTCTGACTGCCACACCTTGGGTTTTTGTTGAGTTAGATTCTAGAGAAATTGTCAAGAGTGCTGCTGCTCAGCAGTCTAAGCAGAAAGGACACTGCATTAAAAAAATAAATTATGTTGTTTCAGCTTTGTGAAGTAGATAAAGAATCTTTTCTGGAGGTGTTCAAGACAATTATTATGTGAATATATAAGCCCATGTTAGTTTCCTCCTGCAAACAGAAAATTCTGAAAGCAGCACATCTGGAACCATGATACAGCATCCAGACATCTGCTCCCCACGTACACATGAGATAGCATGCCTTCAGTTGTGCACATAGCTTGCTCAGAGTGACATGAGTTGTGTTCTTGGGCTGCTTTGCTGTTGCATGCTGCTGACTGTTCTGCAGTTTAAGTTTTGTAAGTGATACGACGTTTTTCTCTTTTCTCATTGGGCCAGGGTGGTGAGTGTGCATTTGGTTGTGCTGGAAGTTGTTGAAGTATCTCACGGGATTTTGTTCTGGTTGATAATTGCAATTTATGCGCTGCACTTGGAATGACTTTTGAGATGTTTTTAATAGGTCAGGATTCATGGTTTTATATTCATAGAATCAAGTTAGAAGGGACCCATAAAGATCATCAGGTCCATTTGCTGGCTCCACACAGCACCACCAAAAATCAGACCACATTTCTGCTTTGCACAGAGAGAGAACATGTGAAGGTTAAAGGAGAGGCAAAACTGAGTGAGAAGGATAACCAGAGTTGAAATTGAGCAAAATGAAAGTTTTGCTATGCTTATACAAGAAGATGGGAAGTAGCAGCTTTTCCTTAGACTCTTCATTTTTGATAGAGTCTTTTGAAGAGACAGACCTCATTCGACCAGTACAGTTCCAGATCTGACTGCAGCCACAAGACTCAATTTGTATGTTTAGGTTTGTAATGCTTTGATGGTGAGCTGTCACCAGAGCAGAATGGGGCAGCTTGATTACTGTGTGGAGCAGACAGAAATAATGACTGCTTGCTGACACGGTGTGGCTTTTTGGTGACAAATGGAATCTCAGCCAAGATTTCAGGTCTTTTTTCTTGTAAGAATCCAAATTTGGGTGAATCCCAAACATCACTGGTTTCTGAGCCCTCTGAGTTTTAAACTATACTACAAGCAGATGGTGTTGTGTGTTGAAAGCATGCTCATTTGTAATTTTTTTAATTTAATTCTTGCAGATAGTTCTTGGTTTTTATCGTTTTACCAGTGAAACTGATTTGCTTTCTGTTAATTTCACTTTCAAGTGCTTTTTACTTTATTTTTTCCCTTGAGAGCCTTAGGATTTTCAAAAGGCACCATCAGCTTGAAGCAGCAAATTCATTTTTAGCATTACATAATGAGGCTTACACTGGTTGTTCTGATATGGTCAGAATATTTTATTTAGTCACTTTTGGTTGATTTAGGCAACATGGGCAGTACTGGCATTGAATTACACTTCCTGAATCCTAATCCCTTAAAGTCAGCATGCAAAATAATGCTATATTAAAGAGAAATGTACAACAATACAGATTAATGGAAAAGAGGCGTACAGACAGGTGTTAAACAGGTGTGTATAGAATAGTATTCCTTATAAATACTATAGGACAATAATTTTTTTTTCAATTCGATTATTATAAGACTGTTGGTGTGAAAGGAGATTAAATCTGTTGGAACTCAACTTTTGTTACATTCAAAGTGATCACTGAGATCAAATGCATGTGCTGACCTGAAGTACCATTATATCAAGGAAATTGAAAAAATGTGGTTACAATAAACTTTAAAAGGCCAGCAAATGTTAGCACAGTCCTCTGTATTCTTTTCTATTTTGGTATCTTCCTGCAGAATGAAATAACAGTATTACAGCAGCCAGGTTTCAGTGCGTATTTCATGGGATGTTGAGTTAAAAATTGTTCCAGAAAAGGCATACAACAAATTATATGCACCACAGAATAGTAATATTGTCTCTTACAATGCTTTCAGGCTGAGATATCTTCATCTTAGTTTGAAAACTGAGATGCAAACTAGAGATAATTTGTGTTTTGAGATGTTGTTGCATAAATGTTAGGAGAAAATGTTTTCTACAGTTTTTCGGTAGCACAGCTCTGCTGTTCTTTTCTAAAATTAACTACAGAATAATCTTCCAAGATACAGATGCAGCATGAATTAGGGTTCTTATTTACTGAAGCACTTCCTACATTCACTAGACTGAGAGGTACAAGTCAAGTAATCCAGCAAAGTGTTGGAGACATTGCAGGGCTGCAGCAGTTTGTGCGTGCTTACAAATTAGACTGCTATTGGAAAAATGCCGGGTGTGGGGAACTCCAGTTGAATGGACATCCAATTGAATTTAGCAGATTTTTGGTTTGCCTGCTGTCTTGCCCAGTTAGGTCCCAAGCTCAGCATTCCTAATTTTCAGATGCACAGAAAAATGCTACTTTGTACTAGTGAAAAAAAGTTATGGCTGCAATGAGCCACTATGGAGTGGTTCCAGTAGAATCTCCCGTGTTTATCAGAGCATTGTGAATCTCTATCTGTCTCTCATTATTCTATGTTGCAGATGTATAAAACTGAAAAATACAGTAGATCTAGCATACTGTATAAATATAAAAGGCCTTCAACAGCTGTTGTGCTGCTTAGTTCAATTGGAATTAGAGGAGCCAACCTTTTTGATCACTATATCTTGATAAACTTTATTAAATAATGGAATATGTGTAGGACTTAACAGTGGGAATGTGTTCAGAAGACCAATCTGAAGGTTATCCATATTGACTTGTGAGGCACCCTCCCAGTGGAGAAAATATAAGCACTTATAAATGAGAGAGAGATGAGACTGGGCCAGTTATACCAGCTTACTGGTGCATGTGTAGGCTGAATGAAATATTGTTGTCACTTAACAAGTAATGCCTCTTCATTTGTACATTGATATGTTTACAAACAGTGGTTAGTTCCACTTTATTGAAGGTGCCATATTCTTATTTTTAGCCATGCCCTTAGACTTTTTTTTTTACAGGAACGTGTCCGTCTTTGTGCCAATCCCTTCTACCCACACACTCTGCATATGCACACAGCAATTTAGCGTGGCATTCAGAAAGAAAAAACACCATTTACAATCAAGACATTAAATTATGTTTTAAAATTCAGATTATAGAAGTTTGGTGACTGAATTTGCATAGAAAATGTCTGGCTTGCATAATAACTTGAAATCTATTTCCCTTCTCTAATATTTGGTTTTAAACTCCGTTTAAACATATTTCTTTCTGGAAGCCACCAAAGTATTAATATTTAGAATCATAGAATCTTTTGAATTGGAAGAGACCCTTAGAGGCCACCTAGTCCAACTCCCCTGCGGTGAAGAGGGATACCTACAGCTACATCAGGTTGCTCAGAGCCCTGTCCATTCTGACCTTGGATGTCTCCAAAGACAGGGCATCCACCATCTCTCTGGGCAACCTGCAGCCCTGTCTCACCACCTTTATTGTAAAAAACCTTTTCCTTGTATCCAGTCTAAATCTCCTCTCTTTTAGTTTGTAATCATTCCCCCCCCCCTTTTTTCACAACAAACTCTACTAAAGCATCTGCCCCTTCCTTCTCAGAGACTGTCTTTAGATACTGAAAGGCTGTTCTCAGGTCTCCCCAGAGCCTTCTCTTCTCCAGGCTGATCAGCCCCAGCTCTCTCAGCCTGTCCTGAGGAGAGGTGTTCCATCCCTTGGATCATTTTTGTGGCCCTCCTCTGTATGCGCTCCAACAGATACATGTCTCTCCTGTACTGAGGACTCCACATCTGGATGCAGTACTCCAGGTGAGGCCTCACCAGCACATGGCACATGCTGGCCATGCTTCTTTGGATGCAAATCAGGACATTGTTGGCTTTCTGGGCTGCTGAAGGCACATTGCTGGCTCATGTCCAGCTTGCCATCCCCCAGTACCCCCAGGTTCTATCCAACAGTGCTGTGCTACATTCTTACATCCCCTGGCTTGTACTGACAGGGGGGGTTACCTCAACCCAGGTGCAAGACCTTGCACTTGGCTTTGTTGAACCTCATGAGGTTTTCTTGGCCCCACTGTCCCAGCCTGTCTAGGTCCCTCTGAATGGCATCCCATGCCTCAGGTGTGTTGACTGCACCACACAGCTTGGTGTCATCTGCAAACTTGCTAAGGGTGCACTTGATCTCACTGTTGAAGTCAGTCACTTCATTCCACTGATGAAAATACTTAAGAGTGTTTGTCCCAGGACTGACCACCGCAGGACACCACTCATAACTGATCTCCATCCAGACACTGAGCTATTTGCTACTACTCTCTGTGTACGATCTCACATCCAGTATCTGGTCCATGATCTTCCCTGTCATGGAAGTGAGTCTGTCAGGTCAGCAGTTCCCTGGGTCATCCTTTCTATCCTTCTTAAGAATGGATACAACATTCCCTTTTATCCAGATACCAGGGACTTCTCCTGACCACCATGACTTTTCAGAAATTGTTGAGAGGGGCTTGGTGGCTACATCAGCTAATTCCCTCAGGACTCATGCATTCAGGTTTCTCAGATGGCAGCAAACCTGATCTTCACTGGGAAGAATATTGTTCCCCATGTTTCCACCTTCTGACCCATTCACTCAAGGGTTGTGTGAAGAGCAGTTGCCAGTGAAGACTGAGGCAAAAAAGATGTTGAGTACCTCAACATTGTCCTTGTCCATCGCTACCAGCCTGCCTCTGTTTAGTCCTAGTCAAAATATTTGGGCTGGTTATTTTCTGTCCTCTTGGATCAAACTGGATCCTTTCCATTACTCTGAGATCCTGAGGATTTTTCCTTGTTCTTGCTGTGTTTTACAATTTATTTTGCCCTCCTGGGCTGGAGTTAATAATGGACACTGGGAACTAAGGTGGAACCACAGTTGGAACTGCAGTGGGTACTCTCTGTAGAACAGTAGATTAACTTTGGGGCTTTTTTTATATGATATGTTTTGTAAGGATTGTCTCAGCCTATCGTATTAGCATCAGAAACGACCTTCTGTTCAGTCAGCAAGGACTTTGTGTGTATGACAAGCTGTAGCTAAACTGTACTCTTCTCAGAAGCTTGTAATTTGTGATGTCAAGAAATTGTGGGTTAGTGTTTCTGAAAAATCAGGCACATTAAAGCAACTCTGACAAGGCTCACTGATTCTTAGGATTTTTTCTCTCTCTGTAGATAACATTTAGCTATGTAATTACCTTCTTTCACAGGGGATTTATTTTCACTCCTTTCCCTTCGGTGTTTTTTCTTAACTGAGTGTTTCAGTGAGCAATAATTTCTTAAAAAGCATCAACAATTCTGTAACTTCAGAATTGAAATACATACGTGTCTATGAACAATCTAGTCCAAATACAACACTGGCAGCTTACCCTGCATCAATACAGATGTCAGAATGTGAATTATGGGAGGCACTGTGCACATCCTGGTTTTCTTATTACAGAAAAATATTACAAAACCGGAATGATTCAAAGACCTGAGGGGTTTAGTTACTCAAGAGATTAGATCTGGGAGGACGGTATTCTTTAGGAAAGAGCAGTCTAAGAGACCGTTCTGATTTATTTTGAATCTTGAGAAAATGAGAACGGATGAGTTATCAGGTTGTTGAAATAAAGTAAGACCAGTACAGAGAGGTACATTCGTTTCTCTGAGAGGAGATGGAGACTGGAGAAACGCATATAAATTTCATTTTGCTTAGAAAACAGCTGAAATATTTAATAGTTTGTCTGGTGTAGCCATCCATAAAGTTTCTTATTAGTAGCTGTTAAAAGTGAGGGTGAGGTAATGATCCAGATTTAGTAGTTAAATTTTGAATTAAATGTGGACTGAAGTTGAGCTGTGAACATACAGAATTTCAGCTGCTTTTCATAGGAGAGGTCAGCAACCCCAGCTGAAACAGGTTTTAAGGTTGTGTTCTTTATGTATCCAGGCATCATGAACTCCCTGGCTTGTTTATGACTCCAGAGATTTCTGTAAATTGAATCTGAAGCTTCTTTTTAATATCTTTTCTATCAGCTTTTGTCAGAACAAAAAATGGGTATGAGTAATCAAAAGCCAAATATATAAGTATGTTTTGAGTAGATGTAATGGAAAAATACCCGTGTCCACTTGAGCAAAATCCAGGTGAGGCTGGGCTACAAAGGTCATTAGTCCAAGGTCTCATTGCACTGCTCTTACACATGTGCCATTGCTCTGGCTTAAGAAGACCAACTCTATGGTATGCCTGTTGTATACAGCCTGGTGTGATGCCAAGCCTTTACTGGGACCTATCCACTGAGTTCTGGTTGCAGGATTGGAAGTAACGTGTTTTATTCACCTGACATCTACAAAAATTATTTTTAGGTAACAACCAAAATTCTCTCTGCTGCTCAATTTAAATTATGGCTGAGGGTAATTTGAGCTAGCCCTGCTGATTTTGTGATAAAGTGAACAAAGAATTGTTGCAATTAATTCATCAAGCTGAGAGTGGTAACACAGCTTGCTGTAGAGCAGTCTGACAAAATGGCATCTGATATGGAAGTGTGTCTGAAGCAAAGGGGTGGATGTGAGCACCCCTTATGTGAAGTGGTGGGTGGTGCATTTCAGCAGTGACAACAGTGGGTCGTCTCCACTGGTGCAAATTTTTACAAGCATGGCAAGCAGACTTGTTTGTTGCCAGTGAAAATGCATAGGTAATGGTGGTGTCTATGTTAAACAATAGCCTCTTGTAGCTGAGAATTTTCTCTATCAAATAGTGCTCTTGTGCTCTTTGTATCTGTTATAGTTTCAATGGAAATAAATAGGAGGCATTACTTTTGGAGCAGCCTATGTATATATTATGTTTTGCTAGGTGTGATTTCACAGCTTATAAGATCTTACCACAGCTGAAATGGAGTGGGCTCACTCATCTGCTTGGCTCTTCTCCTCTTTCCCAGCACTGCCATGCAGTTCTGCTATTGTCTCATGTCACCTTCCACCTCCACCTGAGCAAGCTGCTGAGCTGACAAAAACACCTGCCACCACAGGTAGTTCTCTGCCACTTCAGTGAGCTGAAAACAGTTCAATGTGAAATCAGATGACTACTTAGGATGTGTCTCTTTCTGTAGTAGCAAACTCTTAATTTGTATCAGGAGATTTAGTAAAGCCATGCCCGTAGGGTGAGGTTTCACAAGATGCCCCCGCCATTTTAGCAGCTTGCTGGTGTCAGAAGGAAGGATGCCTCAGGTACGTGCCCCCTATTACTCCCCCCACTCTTCACATTGCTCCCCTTCCAAATGGTTCAGCTCACCCAACTGGCAGAATGTAAAGCCAGCAAAATCAAAGTGAAGAGTTTCCTGTCAGTACTGTGAGCGAGTGGTACTCCCAGAGGTATCAGACAAGTGCCAGAGCCAGCACAACTGTGGACTGGCACTGGGAAGCTCATCAGGAAGGAAGCCTCATTCAGCAGCAGCAGGATGCAAGGTTGGCTCAGCTGCCTTGTGAAACCATGCACTGCTTCCAGTGCTAACTCAGCACTTTCCTTGTGAAGATGCACTCTGGTATGGAATGTTAAAGATTAAAAATATACTCTGTCATTTAAAGACAGCAGGAAAAGCTGTAGCTCATTTTCGGAACAAAATACTTCCAAATAAAAGGTGAAAGAAAAAAAAAGAAAAAGAATTGTGGTTCAGAGCTGTTGGAAGCCAAAGACTACCTACACGGTGTGCTGACTAACAGAGGTTTGATTTGTTAAATTTTTTATGCAGTCTAACACTTCTGTGAGGGATGCTGTTTCCAGCAGGCTCTGATTCTTCCTTGAATTGAAAAGGAAAAAAACCAAAAAGGTGTTTGCGTAGCCATTAACACCCTAATTAACACCTTACTTCTTTAACAGGAGCCAGTAGGATAGCTGATGGAGGCTGGAAGTAAAACCTTCCTGGTGAGGAAGCTTGAAGCATTAAAGGCAAAAAAATATAAAGAAAGGGAGATCTTGGTTGGTGCCTTTAGAAGAAGAAGTGTAAGATATTGTAATCTAAGGCAACAAATCCGAATTAAAACAGCAGTGGTTGGGACTTCTGCTGGCATCACTTGGCACAGCTTTGTTGAAGCCAGCCCGGCTGTAGTAAAGAGTTTGGCACAGTTTCCAGCAGAGCTATTTGTGGAAATGAGCCCCTCTGCCGTGCAGCAGAGAGCCACCTTAGCTCCCTGCTCAGATGAAAGAAGTCACCGGGGCAAGGCAACTTCTTATTGGGATAACTGTGTCTGTGGGAAGGCTGTTGCCAGCATTGTTAATGATCTGGTTTTGTGATTACTTCCAACCAGCCCTGTGTGTGGGCTGGCGTCAGAGAGGAAGCCAAGCTGCACTGCTGCCGCCTCCCTGGTGCCAGCACGGGCTGACTAAAGGCTGTCAGCTAGCATAGGCTTAGGAGACAGGGACGGGAGACAGGGCCAGGGCCCTTCCCTCCTTTCTCACCCTCTGATTGCACAAGACAGGGAGGAGGACAGGGATGTTCTCTAGACACAGATATAGCCCCTTTGACAGCAGCTCATGCCCAGGCTGTGTCACAGTGATGGAGAGCCTGCAGCCCACCAAAGATGAGCATCCCATCCATGTGAACTGTGCCACTGCGGCTCATTTCAGGACTGAGACTGTGTTCGAGGGGCATTCAGCATTGTGGGGTGGCCCAGATCTGGTTTGATGTAGGTCAGTGAGGAGCACGCTCTCGTTCCCAGAGTATCACTCAGCTCCGGCCAGCAAGAGCAGAGGATTTCTTCATTAATTTTGCTCTGTGTAATACATCACACACCTAAACCCCTGATGGAGCACAACCATGGCTTCCAGTTTAACAGTGTATCAAGGCGTGTCATTAATATACAGTTACATCTGCTAAGTCCTGTCTTATGTAAGCAATAACACACAACAAGGCGTGTTTTTGTCAGCCAGCGTGCATACACCGAGGTGTGCTGGGGCAGCGGTGCTGCCGAGGGCTATAACACACCCAGGGTGTGGGTGTCCTTGCTGACTAATACACGTTCTGTACTGTTATTGCACTCATTAACTATATTGAAGGCAAGAGTTTTAAGGTAAATTAAAATCTAAATTATGAAGAATCAACTTGCTGTATAACTGGAAGCGAGCAAACACATCTCAAAGCCAAAGCTGTAGGACTGTGGCTGCCTTTGAAACTCCCACTTTTGTGTGTCTTCCCCACAGGAAACAGCAAGGGCTGGTGGATGGTTGGCACCAGAAGCAGCTGCTTTGTGCTCGCTGAGCCATCAGACCCTTCTGCACTGCCTGCGTCACTGTACGGCTCTGTAATGCAGCTATGGCTCAGTGGTATATTCTGGCATAGTGCACTTAAATTGGACCCTCTGTTTTTGCTTGTTAATTAGTAGGGGTGACATGTCAGAATATGAACCCCCCGCACGCTTGCCCTCGATTGTTTCTGCTTCCTACACAGAGCCTGGCTTTCACAGAGCCATAGAAACATTGAAGTTAGAAAAGACCACGAAGATCACCTAGTCCAACCACCAACCCATCCCCACCATGCCTACTGACCGTGTGCCTCAGTGCCATTTCTTGAACATCTCCAGGCATGGGCAGCCTGGGCAGCCTATTTGTACCTGAGAAATCTCAGACTGAACAGTTCATTTTGAGTGAAATTAGGAGTCACTTTTGTCTGCTTAATGGGCAGGTGATGTTGTTTGGAGTTAGATCTTGATGGTGACTCGTTTTCAGATCACTGATGGAGAAGTATGATCTGAAGGAGTTATGGCTTCACAGGAGAGTGTGTGATTATGGTTCCATGGCTTATTGGAAGTCTGCACTTTTCTTCTCAGTTACCTGCTCTCTGTTTTGTAGTGTGCCTATACCTAGTCTCTACTTTCCAGCTCCATAAAGTTTCATTCTTACTCAGAGAAAACAGCCACCTTCGGATATTTTTTAAAGTATGATCTCCAATGTTTTTTCAGTCCTGCTGCAATTTAGGGATTTTCGTATTTGAAACTAATGTTGGCAATCTTATCATGCAAATATCTGTTTTCCTTCAACATTTAAACTGTTTTTGTTGTATTTTTTTTGTCTGTTTTTGCTCAGAAAATAGATGTTCACTTTTGAGTTGACACTGAAATGTTGAAGGAATTAGTAGCTAACAGATAACAACACGTCAGGGATGCCTGTTTATCTTCATTCCACTGTCAGTATTGTCCTATGGAAAGAAGAACCTGCAGAATAACCTTCCATTCTCCCAAAGTCATCTGATCCTCTAACGCCTGACTGACTTGTTAAAACAGGTTACTGATGAAATCAGGGAAACTAACATATAGAGTTTGACGTTCATCTGGCTAGAGTAAACTAAGAATCATTCTGCTGATGTCAAAGCTGTTGTAAAGAACAGTCAGGAATAGGCTCTTTCCAGTAGAAGTGCCAAGGTGCAATGGTGTGTATTATTGTACCTTGTGCAATGGTGACTTGCCTGTGCACACAAACAATAGAAGCTGCACCACTGTGCAGAGGACATCATTCAGTTGCTCTGTCTTAGTTATCTGTGGAATTGACTTTGAATGTATTCTTAGCCTAATAACAAAGGTTACTTTGATACAGCATTTTGCTTTTACTCTCCATTACTGTTTTTTGTTTGTTTATTTTCTCATACTTTGTGCCTGGTCTAAGATTGCTTGCTATACCTCACCTTGTAGGCTGTGGCCCTATTCGTGCGAGGCAGACCTTTGACCACTGCTTCAGTACAAATAAACAGTAGTAGTGGCTGTTATATACGTGTGAGTTACCTGCCCACTTTCTGTTTTTCTGAGGCAGCATTTAGATATTGTGTTTACATATGTATGGCAACTGTTGAGTCACAGCCTGAAGCACTGATTGATCACCTGAGGCAGGCACTGAGTCAGCCGTGGAGCACAGATGAAGGCCATTCAGCTGTGTGATGGAGGGGATTGTGACTCCACCCCTCCTAAACCCCATTTAAGGTCTGACTGCCATTAGGGAAAGGTCTCTTTCTGGAGATCCCTCCTTTGTGGAGTGCTTCCTGCAAACCTAAGTCCTTGGATACAGATGAGCGTTCCTTCACTGTTTATTTCTTTTCCTATTTTCACCATGATAATCCTTCTAGCTGCAACACCAACTGTAACAACATAATAAAACATACTCCCATCCTGTTTCCAATTACCTTAAGTAGGAGAATAGGTGAAATGATTATTTTTTTTTTTTTTATACTGTGAAAACCATGCTTTGGAAAGTACCACTTAAGCTACATACTTTCGTACCAGAAAGTTTTGGTGCGTGGATGACTTTGGTTTGTTAGAATTGTTCCTGAAAGACGTAGGCAAAAGAGAATGAAAGCTTTCAGAATGTGCTTTTTTGTGCTCTGTTATCCTAATTTAAGAGTCCCCAATAGGGTGAAAGTAAACACTTGAAAATTTTAATTCCAATAAATATACACATAATTTTCCCTAAGCAAATTGGCAGAAATATTAGAAGCAACCCCTTACTGTGAAGTCACAAAAACTGTGCATCTCAGTAGCAGAATGAGGAAAGTTATTAAAATATTAAACATTATTTTTCTTCAGTCTTAGTAAAGCAATTGCAAGCAGATATAAAAGAGGGCTAGTTAGCATCTGCCTCCTCAGCTTTAGGATCAGAAAGTAAATCACAGCCTGCAGTAATTGGGACTCGTTTTGACATGGTGTGGAGTGCCAGTATCTATATTGTAGGGCACTGTGGTTCAAAATCAGAAATTACTGTAACAGGTTGTTAAGATTTCCCCATAAGAATTGTAGCCCTAGTCCTTCATTTATCTTGATAAAATTTGAAGTCTGTTGTTTAGTCATTCATTCATTCCCCTAAAGAGAATTGCTTGCTTTCATTAGTGAAAGTTATGTATTACGGAACAAGCCACTAATGTGAGTAGATCACACTTTTTCCTGCTCAGTATAGGTTTAAATATTTGACCAAAGTTAGTATTTGATTCAGTTCTCTGGTATGTGATTTCACATTAATGGATATGATTTCAGAAGGGAAAAAATATATATATTTCTCTTTACTGGATGAAGTCTCTGTGGATTTAATTTTGTTGTTTTTAAAAGTAAATCCTGTGCAGAAAGTTTCTGTACGAAATCCAGTTGATTCTATGACTTTAAAACCTGTCCAATATCCCAGTAACTGCTATAGCTGTTTTTTATTTTAAATTTCTTCAAGAAATGCATTACCATCGAATACATGAGTAACTTGATCTCAAAGGAAAGCAATCTGGCTAGAGAGACTCGCCAAGACTGAATCCCATGTCTTTGCTTTGCTTGGACGGATTGGCAAGGAGTGGCCACCTGGGCATTGATCTGCAACTTCTGAAAGTGATGCTTCTTCCACTTAGCCCCAGCAAAGCTGAAGCTACAAGGAGAACTCCTAACCTCCAGTAGCAGAATATTCATGGAGTGTGTGTGAGGATGTGTTTAGAGCTCCCACCCTTGAGTAGCCTCATGGAAAAGTGTGGATGTAGCTCAGGCAACCAGGCTGTCCTCTAATAATCCATCAGGAGAGAAACCTCTCTTCATTTCTTTAAGAGAAGGAATCTTTACTTGTGCTGCTTAATGCTTTAAGACCTCTTGTAGAAAGAGCAAAGGACACAATTTATCATTAGCTGAGCAACCAATTTGATGTGCATCATCTTACTTCTAATACTCAGTCTTTAAGCTTGATGCACAGACCCCTGTATGGGAACTGCTGAGTCAGGGTCTGAACCTCTGATTGACCACCTGAGGTGAGCATTGAGTCAGCCAGAGGAGCACAGGTGAAGGCAATTCACCTGTGCTGCCGGAAGCCAGGCTGCACCTCTCCTAGACCTATTTAAGAGCTGGCTACCAGTGGGGAAGGATCTCTTCTGGAGATTGCCTCTGCTCATGTATTGTGAGTGAGCATAGGATGGGGTAAGCTTTCTATTTATTCTCTTTTGTTATCATAGTCTGCTTTGCCTAACTCTCTTGTTTATTTTGTGATTATAACATCCTAATATTCTTTGATTATACAGACCCCCTAAGCTGGATCCATGGCTACCCTAAATGAAAAAGAAATTCTAGAGATTTCACCTTTTGTGTATTGAAGGGTTACAGCTCCCCAGCCATCCCCATTTGTTAGAAGACCTGTTGACCTTCACTGTATGTCACGTAAAGGGCACGTATACTATTTGTGGGGCAAGGCCTTGTTATGGTAATGCCAGTTGAAGTGAGAATGGATCTGGAGTTTTATCTGTAGAATATTGTTACATTAATGATATTTGGTCACAGATTGGTGGTAGTTTATTACAGGAACACTCCAAAACCTGTCTGTATTTTTATCATGCTCTGTTTCTGTTACTACAGGTGTTTCATAACTGATTTGTTATTGCTTGAGAGCATTAAAAATTCTTTAGTGCCTGGCCAATGTTCCCCCCGCAAACTTGCTTGTTATGTTGATTTTTCTTTATATGAATTTTCTGCAAGAGAGGTGAAGTTAGAGGTCTGGGACAGCTGTTCACTTTAGATATCAACAGGGGACTTCTATGTGTGTGTCCCAATAGGGTGGCTTGGTGGAGCTGAGCAGACTGAATAGTAGTGGGTAGGATGCAAACATCACAGCCTTTGTGCACTGCTGTTGAAACTGTGATAGCAGCAAGTGTGTTTAAACATTAGTCACCAGTGTTATTGTAGTGTGATGTCTGAAATAACGTGGAGACAGGGAAGAGGGGGGAAAAAAGAGCAACCCATGGAAGGTATGTATTGCAGCATAGGGTTAGGGAAACACAGTGCTGAGACTAGGGAGAGAAAGCATGCTAAAAGCAGGTGAGCCAAAATACAGCAAAATATATATTTTTCTTTTCCTCTCTGGCATAGGCAGTACCCAATGTGACATGTATGGTTGCTTATTATTGGCATTTTCTGACTAGTACAACTGTGTAACAGTTGCATAACTGTAACTTTGGAGTGACCGTGCTCCAGTTCTTGTGTCTGCCTCGGGTTTAAATTTTCCTAAGCTATTTTGTAGTTTCCTGACAGATCACCAACAGATACTATCATCATTATCTGGTTATAGTTTTAAAACTTCTGATGACTTCTTTTAATCTACCTGTCTGAAAAGTTATTGCTTGTGTAAAGAACTTGATTTTTGTTTTGGCAATGAATTCTTTGCCATACCTTGAAACTTTTATTGAGAAGTCTTTTTAGAAACTTGAAATGATTCAGCAAGTGGCAGCTCAATATATGCCCACTAAAAATTTCTTCCATATTAGAAAATGTCTGAAACTTCCCATCTCACCCAGTGTGCTAAACCTTCCTGCAGCTCTGTGGCTGATTTTGTGGTCCCCTGTTACCATTTAAATAGCCCCCTCTGAAGCTGAGCAAGGTCCTTATCTTCCTCTCTCCTATGTACATTGGACTGTAAGTTTGCCATGCCTAAAACCAAGTAAGCTGCGGTGTGGGGCAAGAGAGTAAAGCCAGAGACTGCACTTTACAATTGCTGCTTTGGGCTAGAGTGAAACTGAGCTACAGGACTGACAGCAGAATTTCACATTTCCCAGTATATTCTGGGTCACAAGAGCCAATGGTCTGGAAAATGTAAATTTAATGCCTGAGCTAATGTTTTCATGTCTGTTGATTTATTGTGATCTAATGTTTTAATTCCCACTGGTTGGTCGTCTTCACGGTCTCATGGAATCAAATCAACAACTAAGGCAAAAATCAAAGTGCCAGCTTTTAGCTAGCTCTTTAAAATGTGTGCTCTCACATGTTTGTGTTCTGTGCTCCTGTTTAAAAGTCTGCAGCTGGAAATGTAGCTAAATGCTTTCAGTAGTGTTAAAAATATCTTAGCATTTTGCTAAAATAGGTAAAAGCTTCTATGAGGCGTATTTAGAAAAGTGTGTACTGAAGAAAGTATGGGGTATTATAGTCAAAGTACAAAATCTGGAATTTAAATAAAATTAATTATTAATTACATATTGAAATTTCTACTACTATTGCAGTAACTGGTGTTTTGGGCTTTGCTAATGTATATGAATGGATCTGTGAATGCATAGAAGTAATATCTAAAAGTCAGTGTGCATGTGTGTACGTGTCAAGTTCAATGTTAAAATGTTATTGTCAAAGGCACTGAGTATCCTCAGCCTGACTAGTAAAGCCAAATAGAAAATACTGATTTTCAGAGATATTTCACCTCTGCCATTCAATTTCAGAGGCCATGCAGTGCTTCAGAGACAGCACTGGTTTCACTGCTTGATGACCTCTGCTGTTGGATGCAAGTGCCTGGTTTTACTGACTGCTTGCTCACATCACAAACTGCCTGACTGAAGTTTCGTTTGTAGGTTTGAGCATAACTTGGGCACATCAGGTGCTGCCTCTATACTTGTGCAATTGTGAAACACTGATTAAATATTAACACCATTTTTAATTAGGTTTCCCCAGTGCTGATGTTGCTGCAGTCTCTGGTCTGTTCCCCATCAGTTTGCTGGTCAGAAGTTGTTGACCTTTAGATTGTGCTGCAGAATCCATCTGTTGCTACAGGTTTTTGTGAAGAGAGCATGTAAAGAAATATTACCTTCTGTCAGTCAGCCCCAGAAGCAAACTTGAACACAGGCAGTGTCTCAATTTCCATGATCTGAGTTCATCCTAAGTAAGGAGGGGAAGGAGAAGCAATAAGCCAGTGTTCCCTATCCCCTGGAGAATCCTTTCCCAACTGTTGTCATCCTGTTTTAAATTCCACCTGCTCTCCATGTAATGTGTTACTCTGATGATAACCCTAACCAGTAATCAATCTTTTTTTTTTTTTTTAATAGAATCATAGTATTACAGAGTGGCTTAGGTTGGAGAAAACCATGGAAATTATCTAGTTCCAACTGCCCTGCCATGAGCAGGGTTGCCAACCACTAGATTAGGCTGCCCACGATTCCTTCCAACCTGCTTTTGAATGCCTCCTGAGATGGCATGTCCATAACCTCTATGGGCAGCCTGTGCCAGTGCTTCATCACCCTCTGAATAATAATAATAAAAAAAAGTCTTCCTACTATCTAACCTAAATTTCCCCTCTTTTAGTTTAAAGCCATTCTTCCTTGTCCTAGAACTATCAGAGCATGTAAAATGTCAGTCTTCCTCATGCCTGTAAGCTCCCTTAAAGTACTGGAGGGCCGCAGTGAGGTCTCCATGAAGCCTTTTCTTCTCAAAAGTGAACAAACCCAACTGTTGTCATAGGAGAGGTGTTCCAGCCCTTTGATCATCTTTGTGGCCCTCCTCTGGACCTTTACCAACAGGTCCACATCTTTGCTGTACTGGGGGCACCATGCTTGGATCCAGTACTCCAGCTGGGGCTTCATGAGGCTGGAGTAGAGGGGAAGAATCACCTCCCTCACCCTTCTGGCTACTCTTCTTTTGATGCAGTTGGCCTTCTGGGCTGCAAGTGCACCCTACTGGCTCATGTCCAGCTTTTTGTCCACCGGGACCCCCAAGTCCTTCTCTTCAAGGCTACTCTCAATGAGTCTGTGCTCATGTCTGGGATTGCTTCTACCAAAGTGTGACACTCCACGATCTTTTCAGGCACATATGTGAGTCCCACCAGCCTGTAGTTCCCCAGGTCCTCCTTTTTCCCTTTCTTGAGTAAGGGAATGAAGTTTCCCTTTTTCCAGTCTGACAGACATGATTTTTAAAATATGATGGAGAGTAACTTTGCAACCACATCAGCCAGTTCCTTCAGAACTATGGGATGTGTTGTCTGCCCAATAGACTTGTACACGTTTAGCCTCATGAGGTGGTCTCAGACTTGCTCTGCTCTTAGGCAGGGAGGATTTTGCTTCTGAGCAGGGGCTTGGAAAGTTCAGGGACAGAGCAGGTGTAGGAAGCCTGATTGGCCATGGAGAATGAGGCAAGAACTTGAGTACCTCAGCCTTCTCTCAGTCTCAGTCAGAAAAGGGAGGTTGACTCTCCCTTTTCATTTATTAGAGGGATATGTGCTCCTTTGCCTGTCTCTTTGCTCAGTGTATCTGAAGAAACTTTTTATTGTTCTTCGTATCCCTCAGCAAATTCAGTTCCATCTGTGCCTTGACTTTCCTGATCCCTTTTTTGTGAAATAGAAAGATGAAGGCCATAACTGCCCTCTGCCAGATTCTTCTTCCCTCCCCATTGCCAGCTTCCAGCTTGTTCTCGGGGCAGCCTCACCCATGAGACTTCTTTGTTAACAGTCTGATTTTTGCACTTTTTGCTGAGTGCCAGTTATCCATCTGTTTCCACACCCTAGCCACTCTTTGACATTTCCCCTAATTTAGCACTTCCAGTCCCACATCATCAAAGACTGTCTAGAGGAATTTTTTTGCCCTCAAATGTTGGTTAGCAGCATACTTTTGACAGTCTTTTTTTTTTTAACTAACAAACTAAAGGTTAGTTGCCCATTAGTGTTTTAAATATGGTTGTTCCAGTAACTTTTATTCATATAAATGTCACTGACGTGTCTGAAGTTTCGGAGTTCAATTTAGAATGAGACTGACATAATTCTCCTAATTACAATGCAGTGATGTTCTTACTGCTACACCTGCATTACGAAAATTATCAATGCCTTTTAATTATGCAAATTTTCCTCTACTAACACTGTAAGTGCAGTGTTCTCATGAGTATTGTGGTTATATTTTCAGATACACTTACAACAAACATTTTCTAATTTCACATTTCTTATGTTGTATCCCTCTCTAAACTGTGATTTCTGCTTATTAAATGCTGTAATATCCTGGTTTTAATGTACTTGCATGTCCTAGAGCAGTAACATTTTTCAATTTACATGATGTCTTTATGAGAAGGTTTTGTTTCATTTAGGAAGAGAAAAAAGGGTTAGTTCTTCTTGGCTTTGAGCATCCAGTCAGAAAACTCCCACAGTCAACACCCATTACAAAATTATCCTCTTCTCTTAAATAGTTTTGTGAATCTTAGTCCTCTGCACTGCCTTATTATCCTTTTAAAAAGTACTTCAGTGGTACTTTCATTAAGCAAGAACTAATACACCCACAATTTGTTCTCAGACTCAAAAGCTAGATATGTTAATTACATTTGTGTGCTTGTCATACGTGTGCTACAAATATATAGGAACATGCTCCTCAAAAACTTTTCTCACTGCAGTTTTTATGAGGAAATTCAGAAGCTAAGCCTTATAGGGAGTGTCACTGAGTGTCACTTTTTAGGATAGTCCCTCTGACATGCAAAGCTTTTGAATGGAAATGTGGTAACGAACAGGCACAGTCACTAATAAGCTCTTATCTGCAGGAATTTTATCCAGGGTGTATTTCAAGAGAAATCGTAAGAAACCATTCCAAGGTGGTGAGATGGCTTACCTCCAGGGGTGACATCCATGAGAACTTCCACATGTCTGTGGTTTCCTATATTTTATGGAATGCTTGTCTATAAACATTGAGGGAGAGATAATTCTGGTTATTGTTTGTGTACTTCTAGCAATTTGATTATTGAGTTAGATATCATGGTCAGTTATCTGGTTTATTTTCTGATGTGTATATTTTTCAAATAATTGTCTTATAGAGACAAGAGTGTCATTCTGCATGCTCATAGACAGCCCTCTTTAATGGTATTTTTTCATTTGATGAACTGATATACATTGTTGGCAATGAAAGTAGTCACTCATTGCTATCTACAGAGCTTTGAGAAACTACTAAATCCTTGTATCAAAGATTCATCTTGTATGCTGACATAGGAAGTGTTCCTCTGAAGAGGGAAAGTCTTATGCCACAAACGTCACTTTTCAGACTTTCTGACTTAGCTAGTAAAAGTTACACAGTTTTGTCATCTCAATCATTTTTATTTATGTATAAGGAAATGTCCACAAATTGAAGTGTTACAAAAAGATGTTTTATAGTAATTTAATTGAGTAGTAACAGGTCAGCTGCTCCTGACTGTCCGCAATCGTCCAGAAATTCTAGAGGAACTCATGAAGTTGCTTAGCCTGTAATTGTGGTATGCAAGCTATCAAGTTAGATCATTTATACTAAAGTTTTTAAAAGGTCTCCAGGGATCTACAAACAACTAATTCTGACTTTGCTAAGACAGGACTGGTAAGTATGGTAATAAGGAAAGGACAGGTAAACAAAAGGTAAATATGACACCTTAAGTAATAGTCAGTATCACGTCTGAAATGAAATTCATATTTCTCCAGATCTTCCAAGTGATTCAGTAGTTTGTGTAGAGTTGTAATCTATTTGATATAGTAGACTTGGATTTTTAAAAGGCTTTCCATAAGTCTCTCAGTAGGACTTCCTAAAGCAACTAAGATGCTGGAAAAGGAGAGAGCAAAGTTCTTCTCAAGATTAGTAACAGCTTAAATGATAAGAAATAATAAATGGCTAGTTTTTTACCATAAATGTGAATGACTCTTATAATCCCACCAAGATCTTTCCTATGGAATGTATTCATAAATTGTCTGAGTAAAGAGATGAACAGCAATGTGACAAAGGTTTTTAATAATAGAGAGTTATTTAAAATTAAGACTGTGAAAAGTTGTAGACAAAATATTGATTGAATGGATGACAGAATTGCAGATAATATTCAGTATCATATCAGTAATGACAGATTTTAATAATGTATGTAGGGAAAAACCACCCTAACTATACAGACTTTGGAGCTTGCATGATATTAGTCTAAGAAGTGTCTGTGGGACCAGAAGTAAGAAGCTTTCCTCTGGCTGGGTCAGCACCTCTCTTGGACTGCTGCCTGTTTTCTGTAATGGTCACCAGCTTTTAATTTTGCTGAGGATTGGCCTACTGTCATTTTTACAATAGCCTGTCAGAGGACATGGGATTTGTAAAGGCTTTTTGGAAATTCTGGCTTGCGTGATAGGAAGAAAAGTAAGCCTTGTTCTTGTTGGAAAGGTGCTGGCATGTAGCAAAAGTGTATGTCAGTCTACTTACCATTATACTGTGAAAAAAGCTACTTGGTTGTGGCAAGTTGGCATCTGGAGCAAAGATGCTTCAGAGTCTGGAGGCACGTGCTTTACTCATCCTAGTGTACTGAAGGACAGGAAAGAGAGGGCAAAGTCTGGCTCCAGGAAGACCCCTTGTCCTGAGTCACATTTCTCTGATCAACCATCCCACTCATGTGATAGAGGAATTGGAGGATCATAGAATGACTTGGGTTGAAAGAAACCTCAAAGATCCTCTGGTAAAACCCCCCGAGCCTTGGGCAGGATTGCCAGACTGTGCGTAGAAGGGTACCAAGAAGCACATTAGCTGCCTCCTGGCAGAGGGTGGCACCCCTCTTACAGCTCACAGGAAATGTGAGAAGAAAGGGCTTCCTCTGTGGACCTTCTCTTTATGGATTCCATTGATTCGGGCATTTGCCGAATCTCGTGGATTTGGCCACGGTCATCTTTATGTTCTCATCAACCATTTCACAGAGGACTGTACACAAGGCTTCCTCAGGGATGTGGAAGAAGCGTTGATGGTAGTGTTATTTCTGTAATAATGTGAAGGAACCTTGTTCCCCATTCCCCTCCCGTAAATTATGCTTGCTGTTCCATCCTCTAAGACAGTTATGCAGTGTATCCCCTAAGACAAATATGTGGGTGTCTACAGAGCAATGGCTAGCAAAACCAGGGGTGAATGGGAGCTGGAAGGGAGTGCACAAGAGGAAGAGAGTAGGAAAGAATCAGCAGGAAAATCACTAGTATCTTCCTGCAAGGTGTCCTCTTTCACAGCCTGTGGCTTTGCTCTTCACCCCTGACTAAGACACCTGTCTTGCTGTGCTGGGTTGCTTTAGCCTGCTATGAAAACCTGCTGTAGGGTAGCATTTTAGAACCTACCTGAGCTTTTGGTGGAAGTCATGGAGGGAGACACCTGTGGATGGTCAGTACTCTTCAGTATTTAGAGACCGTATTACCTCTTCCTGGACTAAGGGGCATTTTTGTCTGGATTTTTCCTAGGACCTAGCAAAGGAAAGAGGCTGCCATCCCTAGTAGAACAGTGAACTCAGTAGAGGGATCCTTTGAGAAACTCAACAAAGGATTCCTCTAGCTTTTCCCATTTCATGCTCTGGTGGTTTCCTGCCCTACAGGTGGGAAGTAATTGCCATGAGCTCAGAGGTTCCTGCTGGGAACCTCCTTGGGTCTTGGGTTAAGGGGTGAAAGGATTACCTTTGGGAGGGAATGAGGAAAGGAAGAAGGCTGACTGAGGGAAGAGGCTCTGCTGCTGCTGCATCAATTGCTGTGTGCCCAACCCACACAGCACGTAGTACCATTTGTACATAGGTAAGTCAGTTCATCTCCATGTGCTGGCTGTGGGATTGGTTTCCATTGTAGCCATTTGAAATATAATCATGTACTGGGAGCAAAGAGCTTTAGGCCTGGGAGGTGGACTCTTAGTCTAACCCAGTCCAGTAGTCAGCAAGGAGTAATATTTGTATGTCATGCAGTTCATCTATTCTAAGACTAGTAAATGAAGAGTCATAGTATTAGGAGTTGCAAACTATTCAAACAAACATATGTAGAACAGCTGTGACTAGTAAGTATATTAAAATGATATATTTACAATATAAGTGAAGCTAGAGTCTAAATTCACTGGTAAATAAATGTTTGGAAATGATTAGTTTGCTTTTATGAAATGAGAGAAGAATAAAGAGTGCTACATTATGAGCAGCTGACATGTGATAATGACTGCTCCTTCAGAAAACCATAATAGGAAGCTGTCTGACTCACATCTAGTGATGGCTTCTCTGTAAATTATAAGTCATAAAAACCCAATATGTCTACCCTGGAAGTTAGTAATTTTTCCCTTACTGAAATACTTCAATTCTCCCTCGTAGCCTATGAGTCTGAAACGCTTATTATAAGCAGTTTAATGAAAGTAATTGTGATCTAAACCTGATCCAGCAAGCCAATGCCTTGTTTTGTATTACTGTATTGAGAGATAAAAAGTTGATTTAATTATTCTTGTTGTCAACTCATTCCTTGGTTTCGCTGCAGTGCCAAATTGGTTGGCAGTCCAGTGTTCTTAAGGCCCGTAAAAGTAAGTCTCACCTCTCATGCACATCATCAGATGGCCACTAGATGGGTGATATTTGTCTTGGATTGAATTTAAGTCAGCAATGTGGATGTGAAAGACTTGATATCTCGTTAACAATCCCTTGATCTGCCCAGTTCCCCTGGGTGCTGTTTTAGAATGATAATCTCAATCATTCTTCAAATCTTTATAAGCAATCAGCAACTCTTAGAAGATAAAACTTTTCCTGCTAGTTCTACCAAATTAAAAAAAAAATCACAAAAAAAATCCCAGCAGCTGAGCTAGAGGCTTTGATTAGACAGGTATTCTTTTTAAGTCAGCTTTAGTAATTTTAGATTTTGTTTCTGCATGCTTCAAAATGAGCTAACTAATTTAGATTGGTCTGAGTGCTTGAAATAGAACAATAAATCTTTACTTTAATCTATGAAATTACTTTTAACCTGACATCAGTGTAACTTCCAAGTACCTTAACCTTTTCCAGAAAGGATCGTAGATCTGATTAAACTTCAAAACTCCACCATCTAGCTTACACGAAAATTTTCCTTAATAGTGTGCCAATCACACTGCTTGTTCTGTGTACTGTGTGGTCAGGGCCTTTGTATGATATTTACCAAAAGTTAGATTTTTCCAGTGTAAATAGGAAACTGAGTTTATTACTTTTCCTGGAACAAAGATGAGATCATCGTATCAGCTTTGTACTGTGACATGATTAAGTTTGTGCTGTGACTCACTTACCTTGTCCTGGAGGACAAAGTTATCAAATTGACTGCCACTGTAGGTATGGGAGCAGAGGCAGTACTGTGTGGCAGACATTCAGGTGTTCGTTCTGAGTCTGAAAACAGTAAGTCTTGTCTTAAAAAGCACAGTGTGAGTGTGTATGACTTCTTTTTAATGAGGATGTCTGCTTTCGTTTCCGTAACAGTGTTAATATTTAAATTATCGACCTAATCAGGTTAAGCATATGGGCTGCACCATCTAATTTTAAGGCACACCTTGTTCATAGGAGTTGTGCAACATCAAACTGGAAACAATGATGTAATTAGCTGCCCATCAGCAAAAAACGTCTGGAGGGTTTTATCTGCAAACCTCTAGGATAAGACAGACTGCTTTATGAAGTTCAAAATGCCGTATGTGGATCCTGTTTGGATATTTTGTGTCTTAGCAGCGATGATAATACTTGACAACTTTCTTCTCATAGTCACAAAGAAAACGAGGGGGAAAATACCCAGTTCACATCCTGATTAGATCATAGCTGAAAGCTGTGCTGTCGGCAGCCTTTTGTACACAGTTCGATAGGCTTGTCTATTCAGCTGAAGCCAAAGCTGCAGCAGTGGCAGTGCTGTAAGCTAAGTGTAAGGTTCACCGTCTGATCTGCGTGGGCGCAGTTTCTCAGAACCCCTGCATTCATTAGGATTGCTTTTAGCCAGTGGTATCCATTTCTCAAACACCAATTTCACACACAAGATAAAAGCAAAAAGCCGATGCACGTGTAAAATAAGAGTATGTTTGTTCATCTGCTGGTACTTAAACATAACGTATTTTGAGATAACAAAAACTACAAAGAAGAATTTTCTCCCTGAAAGACTTAATAATACAACTCAAGATTGAAATTTAACTTGTCTCAGCAAGCGTCTCATGGCCAAACAAACAGTGCATCACAAAGCTGGTTAATGTTGAGCCACAGCAGCTGGGCTCATATTTATTCTACTTTTCAATAGGACTTGCTTGACAATTTTACATAAAAGTCACTTCCTAAATTTTTTTCTTATTAGACATTGCCTTCTAGGCTGCTTGTTCAAGATAAGCATCAAAATGATGGTTAATCTTTGTTGTATTGCAGAGTTACAAAGAGAAACAATCAGTTTGTTTTCCAGTGTATGTTCTATCCAAATTAAACTGTTTACTTTCTATAGGAAAAAGGCTTCTTAGTATGGCAATTCTGTGCGTTTTGTGTCTATGGAAGGCCAAGATTTCCCCTTTGTTGTGGATTTGTTTCTTCACCAAGAAAGTTTTGTCTTTTCAGTTTTCTGCCTCTTAATCTCCACCTTTAGGGACAAAGGTGTGTGAGCTCAGTGATGCAAGAAGGGATTTTTTTCTCCTGTTCCTGCTCTGGGGTGTCAGGAACCACTGGCAGTGAAATGCAGCAGCCAGGTAGGGCAGTGATTTTTACTTTAAAAACTAAACAAAAAAACATGGCAGCTAAACCCAGAAAAGCTCATTTGTCAAGGCCCTTGGACCGTGTTACTGGTAGATGACATAATTAATTTCAATTTGGATGTGTTTTATAAAAATAAAGATGCACTAAAAATGTTGTGCTTGCATCTTTCCTATGTTGGTAGCTCAGAATTCTAACATTTACAGAGCTTTCAAAGTAAGGACTTCCACCACAGTACCCTCAGAGCACAGCTGTTGAAGGAGCTGTTGCCCCCTTGCTTGGCAGTTCATTCTCCCTTGCCTGATACAGCACAGTTGATGGTTGCTCCCAAGTCTTCTGCAGCACGGGATGCAATGGATTGTTGTAAATCACCATCAGTGGTAATCTGAGCTAGCCGACTTAGTGGGTTGTGTGTGTAGATGTCACATTCTAGCTAAGTGCCTGGTAATTTCTTCAACTGTTTAAACTCAAGTGCTTGTGATTATTTACTTAATTGCATGGTTTTAATTTAGCTAAAATTTGTTTGAATACACAATACAGAAGATAAGCTGGAGTATCTGTGATAACTCAGTACCAGACAGCCTTCCGCGTGGTGAGGAAGAACAATTTAAGTAGCTAGCTTGTAATTTCTTTGTTCTTTCCTTGACACTGTGATAGATACTTCCTCACTTTCTCCCACTTAGGGTGATGACAGCTGGGCAGTGAAACCAAAGGGAAATATCCCCCATGCCCATGAGCTGCACACACAGCCCCTCTCCTCATTCTGTCTGCCATCAAGTATTTATGCAGAGTTGTCGCGTGCTGCCCTTCTTTTTAAACTGTCAGGGATGAGTTACCAGCAGCATGAGTTTGCCCTTAAATAAAATGAACCTTGGTCTTCCATGACATCTTTTATCAACAGTAACACGGTACAGTACCATTTGTGTCATTGGTTAATGACATCATGTTGGACCTGCAGTCGCTGTATCTTTCCTCTTTTGTTGTTGATAGAAGACTGCCAGATTGAAGAGCTTGATCCTTCTTGCTCCCTAGCATAAGAGCACTTCTTGCATGAGTTGGAAATGTCAGCTGATAAGAAAAGATTAAGATGACTGCAAAGCACTGTACTGAGAGTTTTAAAAAAAAAAAGTGATTTATCTTTTCTTTGCAACTTTCTGCTCTAAATCATTTAACTTTGTCTTGGGGCCCTTTTGTTTTGCAGTTGCAGCAAAGAAATTCTGTAGTGTTTACATGTATCTGTTTCTTGCAATATGACTATAAAGAACAGGAAGATGGTATTATGTTAGGGACAGCTGTAAGGACTTCTTCCATATACAGACTGACAGGAGCTGCAACATAGCAAATTGACAAAAGCACGGGAAAGCTGCTCAGGAGTCTATTCACGACTGATGAATGTGGTCATCAGCCAAGTGTGGGTACCTGTGAGCTGAGATATGAAGAGGAAAATGGGTATGCAGTTATGAGATCACTAGCTGCTTGATAGCACTAAACCAGCAGTACGCAGGGTGAAACATGGAGTCCAAACAGAACAAAACAGCTAATAGTGATGACATCCAAAATGTGAGTGACAGAGAACTTGTGCTTTTCTGCAGGAGGAGCTGCAGTGAGCAGGGATGACCTCTGATGTAAGCTCTTACTTGCAAGTTGGCATATGGAGGGATTAATTCTCTTTAGTCTGTTCATTTGGAATAAGTAGTGCAAGTCTGGAAATGTGCGTGTCTGCCTTGGGTGCAAAGTTGGGCTGCCTTTTTGGTGATTGTTCGTGACTGACATTAGAGTATTCAGTCAGTCTGTATGGGATGGTCTCTTATAACGAGGGGAATCAAGTATGGAACCTGCTCTTGAGAGAGCAGCAAGAAGGAAAAGTATTTATTCCAGAAGCTGCCAAGCTGTGGATTTGTGTTACTGTGAAAAGTTTCTTACCTCCTTCTTTGGAAATGTGTTCACTTTCTGAGAGCCATCTGTAGGGATTAGCTGTGCTGGTGTGCTAGGATGCTGGGAGCCCAGCATGGTTAGGAATAGGTACAGGAGCCATCCAGAAAGCAGAACTGTCATGGTCAGCAGTGAGAAATGCGCTCTGTTTTCACACAGACAGATGTTTTTCTTCTGATTGTACAGTGAAGCCAAGCATTCTGAAACCTGCAACCTGTTTAGTTGATTCATCATTCAAGGCCAGCGTAATTCCCAGTGACTATCATTGTTATTTTTTGTTATGGAGTCCTAATTCATTGTTTCTGCAAGCACAAAAGTATTGCTGGACTCGTTTGGTGTTTTGGTGCACTGTAATTTTACATAGAGCAATTCTGTTGAGATTGCCCAGCTGTGTCATCTGTTGGGCTCATCACTATTACTTCCTTTTGACCTCTTCTCTGTAATTGCACATGCATGACTTACTGGCTGCTGTAAAGATGCCTGAATTCAACTGTGCTCATTTTAAAAAAAGAACCAAACAAACAGAAAAAGTAGATAGACGAAAATGATTCTTTTTGAGGTCAGAGAGGACCAACTGTGTAGCTGTTTGCTTTCTGCCAGGCAGCCAGAGCCATCTGTCACATGACAGTGAGCAGACAGATTTTTAGAAGTTCATTTGTTTTTATGACCGTTTTTACAATTTTATGCAAATTGAACCATTACATAAAGCGTAATTTTCCTCAGAAATAGATGGTTTAGAGACTTACATCCCTGTTCACTCATTTACATATTCAGTTGCTTTTTATACAAAGAATAAAAATGATGCCTTTCTCCTCTAATAAAAACTCCTCAGACCCATGTTTTGTCTTTTTCTACTGTATGAAGGACCATCCATTTTCAGTACTAAAAGAAAACATCAAGTTTTACGTGTCCATAGAAATTAAGCCTATAATAGCCTATAAAGGTTATGAAGGAATTAATGTTTAATGCTTTAATATTTAGCTTAAACTCATAATCTGTAATGATTTTTAAGGTTTTGTTGCTCTTTTTATTCTTCACGTATTCGTTTTTCATATTCTGTATTTTTAATATGACTCCTGATAGTCCTTCCAGTCTTGGAATGGTAGATCTAAAACCTGAAGTCAAGTTGTACAGGTTTTCAGTTGTTGGGGTGCTGTGCTTAAGTCCAGATGATAACCATTGTGAGCACAAAGTTCTTCTGCTTCATCCTCAGCAAAAGTTAATGCTATATAAAGGTTCTGCCAGGGGAAGCCTGAATTGCACCAACAATTCTGTAAAAGGACAATTTGCCAGTATCCACTCAAATATGGCTTCATGATGACATAATAGTCTTTATTTCTATGTCGAGCATTTTAAAGCAAGACCAGCTTTTTCTGTTGTTGTTCTTGGGTTTCTTTTATCTTTTAATTTTTTTTGAGGCTATGCATTGAAACTCAAATTTCTCCAGTGAGTTGTAAATATTTGGCAGTTCATAGGGATTTAGTCAGATCCTTTCTGCATCACAGGCATGGCTGCTCAAGTGTTTGCGTCCTTGGATGTGTGTAGGCATTTATGAAATTAGTACTTGCTTGGTTGCTTTCATACTTTTCCTATATAGTAGTTGCCATTTAAAGGTCAGCACTTTCCAATATATTCTGGGTGTCACATTTTTTTCCTAATAGTGAGAAGATGAGTTATCTGTATGATTCTTACCCATACGAGCATAGAAACATTTGAAATAATTTTGCATCACCATAGCATGAAGTATGATAGTGAAAGATCTGGGGTCAGTTGTATTCACTGCTATGCCCAGAAAAGGAGGCCATCCTTAACTTCTGGAGCATGTATCAATTAAATTTGGGTATAATTTCAAAATGTGTAATCAGTTCTGTGGTTTCATGGGGAAAATATAAATGATAGATTTCTCCTTTTTCTTTTGTATGGGGGAATTCATATGAGACCAGCAGATGTCTAGGAGTTGTTGGTCTCCTCAGATACAGTGAGACCTATGAGAGGCTTGTCAGAGTGTACAAACTCTGTCCATGGCCCTTTTTGCTAAAGCTGATATTTGGGCCCAGCAGGGAATGCTTGGGCAGACTGAAATTACTCTGAATTGATAGCTCACGGAGCCATCAGCATGCAGATGATGGATGAACCTGTCTTTGTGGATGAGGTCACCAGCAACACAGTGGCAAGTGTTAATTTTTAATGTCATGTTGATGTTGGGCTTGCTAATGTGCACTATGGAACAGGCTGCATATACTGGAACAGCAGCCCAGGGAAGCGGTGGAATCGCCAACCCTGGAGGTGTTCAAGAAATGTGTAGATGTGGCACTCAGGGATGTGGTTGGTGGGCATGATGGGGATGGGTTGAGGCTGGGCTAGGTGATCTTAGTGGTCTTTTCCAACATTAATGTTTCTATGATTCTATGTGTAATGCAACCCTGCAACAGTTTGTGGAAGTCTTCTCTGGCATCTTGAAGCTACCGTTTGCTGGACAGGACTGTGGGTTACTTTTGCTGATGAGGTTGCTGTGGCCAACTGGTTCTAAAGGATGTAAAGAGATAGCCCTGTCCACCTCCACTAAATTAAATCTTCTGAATTCAGTTGTAGAAGATAGAAGCTGTGATCATATCTGTTTTCTGGGTTATAAAGAGGGTTGTAAAAGTTATAAAGCGAAAGGTGTCAAGGAACACTCAAAGTCATAGAATTGTAGAACGGCTTGGGTTGGAAGGGACCTCAAAGATCATCAGATTCCAACCTCAGTTCCAAAACCAATTAACAGTGATACAATGGGAGCAGACCTGCCTTGTCTCACTGCAACAGGCCCTTGAGGCAGCATGCTCAGCCTGCCTGGAGCCTGGCTGTCTGCAAGTTAGCAGTGGAAACTGCCATAAGCTTGGAATAAACCCGCACACCTACAAATTATAAGACAACAAAACGCATTGGGTGAAGTCTTGGCCTTATCAAAGTCAAATGGAGCTGGCTGCTGACTTCAGCAGAACATGGATTTTATTCATAAAAAGAAAAAAAGATTTTTGAATTCTAAAATCAGAGTTAAACTGTCTGATGTAGGGTTTGTTTTTTTTTTTTTTTTTTTTGTCACAGATACCTGCTTGTTTTCACATGTATTTACAGGATCTGAACGCCACAATGTCTTTGTGTCTGCAATCCCTGGCTATAGCAGTACTTGCCAAAGCACACCTGGAACACTCATGCATTTGTAACTTTCATTTCTTGTTTTTATGGTCCAGCAACATTGCTCAGGCCTGTTCAGATGAGTTGGCAATTAGTAACGTAAATATAACTTGTCTGACTTGATTTGTTCTTCCCACACGCATTCTGTCTGTCTCTCTGTGGTGAACCATTTGTAGAGAGGAGAGTAGCAAGGAAGCCTGCTTTGATGGGATGGATGTCACAAAGGTGCTCAGTCCTTACTAGGAAATCTCATACACCATGGGGAGCAACAGTACTGTGCAGCCACCCTTATGAGCACTCTCACCTGCACTGATCTCTCCTTGAGCATATTCTTGGTCACAGCACTCCTCTGTAAGAGGCAGTGGCTGAGTGTTACTGCCCACAAATGGTGAATGACAAACCAAGGAATGCACTTGGTTTATTCCTGCACTGCCTGCACACAGCTCGGTGAGACAGACTGGAAGCAAAAGTCCATCTCAGGACATTTAAAGATACAAGAGGTCAGCAGCATGGGGAGCCTTTCTTGTCCAGCCCCATTTCCAGTGATGCCGTTCCATTCACTTATTCACTGGGCTGTCACATTGGCTGTGGCAACACTTTGACTACACTGTATTTTGTGACGTTCATTCAGTTTGTTCACATCCTATGTAGAACCTCAGGTAGTGCACAGGGAAGAGATGTGATTATTCTGATTGTGGCAGGAACCAAAGCTCTTGATCACAGAAGGGCCTTTGAGATGCTTAGTGCTTGGGTACGTGTTGCTGTCACAGTGATTCTAAACCTGTGAATATCTGATGTTTGTTTGGTAAACCAGCCCATGTACTGACAGTGGCTGCTCCCATTGCTAGCAAAGCTGAGTGAGAAATGCAGCTAACTGATCCTGCAAGATAATTGGCTTAATTGCATTTAAAGCTTGAGGAAAAAGTAGGATTGGAGACTTCTCAGTTTATTAGCAAAGAATCATCGAGTCACAGAATCATTATGGTTGGAAAAGGCCTCTAAGACATCTAGTCCTACTGCCAACCCATCACCACCATGCCCGCTAACCATGTCCTTCAGTGCCACAAAAGCATTCTTCCTTTGGGTGCTTCCTGCTGTCCCCTTCCTGCACTCACCCTCAGCAGCCCCGCAATGCCTGAGCAGCTGCTCTCAAGTGTAAGTAATACTGATCTTTACGTATCAATTATGGAATTCTTTATGATTCATCCTTGCTGAATAGAACTGAAGGAAGGAAAGCTTTGGAATGGCTATTAGCTTAATAAAGGAAAGCCATTTTGAAGTTATTTTAAAATTGCAGTGAGTATGCAACTAAACTGAGATTTTAATTACATTTTAAATTAATGAAACAGCTATTGATTAATGATTAAGTATGTGCTGTAGCCAGCCCTGACAAATCAGCATTGTTACAAGGGATCATTAAAGAAGTTGTTAAAATTCTAACTGAAGTAGAACTGCTGTGGATAAAGGATACAGAAGTGCTGGGAAGGAGAAGACGACAATGAAATGCATGAGAAGTACATGTGGCTCCAAAAAGTTTGATTGCTGACAGCTTGGTTTGTTAACTTCTTTTTATTTGTGGAACAAAATGACGACAAAAACTGAGCAATCTTTTAATACGTTAAGAAGTCTGCAAAGTGCTGTTGATCCAGTTCCTGCCTTGGGGTGCCACCTGCACTGCTGGCAATGCATCACTGCAGTGTTATCTAGACGGGGGAGATTTAGGCTAGATATTAGGAATAAATTCTTTACCAGAGTGCAGCGAGGCCCTGGTACAGCTGTCCAGAGAAGCTGTGGTGCTCCATCCCTGGAGGTACTCAAGGCCAGGCTGGATGGGGCCCTGGGCAGCTTGGTCTTGTTGGTCGGCAGCCCTGGCCATGGCAGAGAGTTGGAGCTGGGTGGGCCCTTCCAACCCAACCCATTCTGTGATTCTATGATGGCACAAGGCATGCTGCAACACAGGCAAACTTGTAGTCAGATCCTAAAACTCCATAGGATGAAGTCACTAATTGAAGTAGAGTGTTTCAGAATTAAAAGAAAAAGAAAACAAAAAACTGATATAAGGTTTTATAATTGAGCATGCTTTGAATGGTTGATGTGTAATGCACAAAAGACAAGTTGTTAAAAGAACACTGAGGTGGTACAGGTTTCATCACCTAAGCATTAGGGTTTATTAGAACTGGAGATACCAGTAGCCTTTATTTGACATCCTAACTCCATGAAGCATGATCCAGGTTTCAGTGACTGTTCTGCTGTGACCTCCTTCAAGTGTGTGGGATAAATGGGAGGAATGAGCATGAGGGGTACCTCAGAGTCGGTTGGAAATGTTTAGTAGAGGCTAGGAGCTCTCCTGGGGGAGGAACAGCAGTGTCTTGTGGTTGGAGCACTTTGCTCTCTCAGCAGCCATACTGTTATGGTTTTGTCTTTGTCTGAAATTCAGAACTCAGGTTACAAAATGTCTTTTGCAGCTACGGGATGTGAATTAAAGGAGAATGGATTACTGAAATATAATGGATTGCTGAAATATAAATCAAAGGGTTCAGAAATGACCTCAGGAGAGTAAAAATGCCCAACAACATGTAATCAGAACTTACTAATGATTTATACTTAGGTAATGAGGTCACTTTTTTTTTTTTTCCCAACACACAGGATAGATTTTAGAGCACTACAGACAGATCCCTATTCCTGCTAACAACAGGATGTTCTGATTACAGTTGTAGTGTCTGAGAATCACTGCTGATAAATGGTGGAGGTGGCAGCTCTAAGTACAGTTTCTCATGTAATTTAAAAGGGAGATTCAAAGACATGTTGCTTGATCAGTGGTAAATAGGACCAGCCGTGGCATGCTAAGGCTTAAAAGTCCTTGCCAGATTTTGGGATTAGAAGTTGTTGTTTCAGGCATTAACTCCTCCAGTATCAAAATAATCAGCTGCTCTGATCCTCTCCTTTTCCTTTCTGTTTGGCCAAGATCTACTTACCTTTGCAAGCAGGAACTGATATGCAACATTTTGCTTCTCCCCCCCCGTTTTGTGATAGGACTACTGCTTCAGCAAGCTGTTAGGTGTCCAGTGTCTGTGTCACCGTGCTGGGCAGGTTAAAGCTGTGTCCCCGTGGCCTTCCCATTCACTCTGCCATTGGGTCAGGGAACGTGCAGCTGCCTGTAGCTGTGTGGCTATGCTGTGTAAGGCTGGAGACCTCACAAACTGGCTGTTACAGATGAGGGAGAGAAAGCAGTCACAGCAAATTCAGCTGTGATCAGGATGCTGTTGATACTGAAGGTCACTGTGTGCTCTGTAAGAGCCCTGTGCAGGCAATATTCCTGATGAACAGTGAGCAGCAAGCAACAACTGAAATGCAGTTGTTTCCACTGCTGTGACTTTCAACCAGAGAAAACCCCACGTGTCTTGATGTTAAGACTGACACAGGCTTGGTTGTTTTTTCCTAGGGTCCCCTTGGAATTCAGAATCAATGGTTTGTATTTACAATGGTCCTAAGGATGAAATCAGGGCTGGCAGACTGTGATGTGTGAACTCGCATACATATACAGGCACGCAGAAAAAGAAGGATTTTGTTAATTAAGCTGAGACATTTTAGGCAGCCTGTGCCTAAACTTCAGCCCTTTTTGGTAAAAGGGACTTTTCTCTTGGGTCTCTTTAATGTCACATTCCATTTACAAGGGTAACAAATGCTGTAACTTGTTTCCCTCTTCCCTATCCCGCAGAAAATGACAGAGAGGAATTTCTTTCAATGCCTTTGATAAGCTCCCTTTCTTTTTGTTCCAGATAACTTCAAACGAGAAGTGCTTGGAGAGCCTGAAGAGTGATGGCGATGCTCTGCTCTGTGCTCTGCAGAGCCTGGCCCAGCCTGCCAGGTGCGTCCCCTCGGGCTTCGGGGCTTTCAGGATGGGAGCTCTCCGCCTCCTGTCTGCTGTGACTTCTTCCAGCATCGCCTCCTGCAGCAGAGGCCCCTCAGGTTTCCACCCTTGCCCCCCCCCCATCAGAGCTCAGTGGCGGATCTGGGGCCTGCTTTGATCCCAGCTGTGGCTGGCCACAGTCAGCTGCACCGCCAGCCTGTGCTGGTGCACATCTGTCATGTTCAACTTGTTTTTTATTTTATTTCAAACAATCAGTCTCTTTTATAACCGGATACTGGTCCGTGTTTCTTGGCATGGTGGGTGAGATGCACAATGTGGTAGTTGTGCCCTGTTTTAAAGTAACCAAACTGTGTGGTATGCTTGCAAGCTGATTTTTATTTATTTATTTATTTATTTTCCTAAATACGCAGCTGAAGAACAGGGATGCTTTTGTTTGCAAATACCTGTGGCTTCCCAGCAAAGCTTTGAGGCTGTGGGCACTGCCAGGGCTTCCTCTGCAGGAACAGAGGTGCTGGTCCCAGCAGCTTGGCCAGACCTCAGCTCCTCTCCCTTGGACTTTCCCTCACCACCTAATCCTCTCCTTGGACGTATAAATGAATGAATTGCTGTTCTCTGCACCCCAACTGCAGGCCGTTAAGCTCCATTTTGCTCCTGGTGAAAATAAATCAGAGATGGTATTTTATAGATCAGTTCTTGAACTGCTCAGTTTGTGCAGTGCTCTCTGTGCTCCCAAACACAGGCAGTGGTCTGGGATGACACCTTGATGTCATCCCAGTGATGGGAGCAGGGATGTGAATAGAGAGGAAATGGTCAGGAAGTGGTGAGTTTGAGGATCTGTGTGCTGGGACACACCAAGCCCATCCTGAACAGCTGCTGACTCACGTTTTTTGTATGACATGGTAAATAATCCAACTAACAAAATGATAGCTCTCCCTAGGGGGGATGCTGGCACTGCCACTGAAGATGACAGTGATGTGACGGTGGGAAAAGAAGATTTTTTTTCTTGTTTTAGAACGTTTTCAATCTCTCACTGCATTTCAGTGTTAAATGCGCTGCACAGCCCATCCAGCAGCCAGCTCTGAGTCTGTCTTTCTGATCTCCTCTAAGTGTTATCTGCACAACTCTGTACTCAGAAAACCACATACTACAGAGTCCAAAATAAGCAGCAGCTTCTCTCGTTTGACTCAAGATGCTCAGGAGACCAAATCATAGGGCAGGCTCCTCTGCTTGTAGCAGTAGCAGGAAGGCTCCCAGGAGCTCATGGATTTCATTTTCCGTCCTCCCAGATTTTAAGGAATGCACATCTCTGTCCATTCACCTGCTGAGGAGCCTGGGAGGGATCTAGCCTGCATCTCAAGCATGGACAAACGGCCTACAGGGTAGACAGGGAAAGTCTGGGGTTAGCATGCTCAATCAAGTGTAGCCAAGTGGCCTTTCCGTATATGAACGTTACAGGCGTTCTGCCATCTCCTCAAACTCCCTCTCCTGTGCCATCTTCCCTACAGTATCCCTTGTCACCTACTCATTTCAGCCTCCTCTTCTCACCTGTGCTTTGAACCCTGCTAAGATGCCTTTCCAAACTTCATGCTGAATTGGAAACACGGGCAGCCTGATCTCCCAGGCCCTGCCACCCACATACCATCACTAGGTCGGAGTGGGTGAGGCGTGTTTTTGCTTCACTTGTTTTTCACAGACCGGTTTCTCCTCTTTCAGCGCAGCAGAAGGAAGACAACAACCAAGCAGTGCCATTGCTGGCAGGGATATGGCTGGGCAGCACGCTGCTCTCGGTGCTCTCTCCTGCTGCCTTGTAGCAGCTGCCTCTTGCCAAACTCTGTTATGTACTGTTGGCTAGTCAGAACAGGCAGCCCTGGGGTTGGTATGTAACCAACCCATCAGGCTTAGTAGTGAGGTGGAATTCAACCTGAACTTCAAAACGTGGGGTCTTAGCAATGCGCTCCTCAGTTGTCAACGTGCGTTTGTTTCAGGTAACTGAAAGTTCTGCTTTAAACTGATGCTCGTTAAGAAATCGGTTTACAATGTGGGCTGATCTTTGGGATTTCATGGGCAGTTTTGTGTTCTCCAGAAGACAGTGTCAGTAGGTATTTGTCATTAGCAGCAACAAGGGAAGCTGCAAGTTGGCCTGCTGCTGTACTTCCTGAGTTAATAATGAAGGATGGCAGACTATTTAAAAAACAAAACAAAACAAAAGCAAACCCAACTGCTTGTTTCTGCATGGGAGAAAGCAGAAGCGGAGTCATTTTCCTCTCAAGCTGTGTGCGTGTGGGATTCATGGGGACATGGTAGATTTTATCTTCCCGTTCACGGAGGAGATTGAGCAAGGCAGCAGTTACTGTGAATTTAAACTGGATCTCATTTTTACAGAAGATCTGCTGCAGGATAAAATCACTAGTTGCGTGTCCTTGCTCAACAGGAAAATGGGATAAAGTTACTCAATGGGTAATGCTGGGAATCTTCCAGCATAGATAATTGTAAATGGGGGGTTTAAACAAAAAGTTTTCCCTTGGGAGTATTTAACAGCTGTCACTGTGTTCAATTCCTAGCTCTCACGCTGATGTTGCTGTTGCCTCCCTGTCATCTGAAATTCTGAGAGCAGTGGCACATGAAAATCCAAAGCTGACCAAGTGAACTACTTTGGACCAGCCCACCAAAATGCGCAGCTGTGCCTGATGCTCAACACTGTCCTGAATCAACGTCTTCACACAAGCAGAGCAGTCCTAATTCACTCGGAGAGCCAGTGAGTCGTGAGCCACAGGCATGGTTTTGGCTTCTTCAGAAAGAACAGCTTTCTTCTTTATAGCCCCTTATGGGTGAATTCTTGATTACTGTTTTACCTTGCTGGCAGTGTGTGATGTAGTGTGAGTGCTTGACAACTCGAGTTTGAGAAGAACAAATAAAATAAATAGTTTAGTTGTTTCACAGTATGGGCTGAAAGTGTTTCACTATTCTAAGGTGTGTTAGAAATGTGACATTGGTGCCTTAAAGCAACTGCATGTTGCTGCCACACCTAGAAGGCAGGGACCTTCCTGAGCTGCTGCTACCAGCCCACCTTTGGACAGCCCTTTCTCCAAGAGGGGAGGCCAGCCAACAACACAAGGTAAACAAACTGACCTCACCTTGTACTTTCTACTGGAATTGCTTTCTCACAAAACCTTTACTATCACTGTATCTATCCCTTTCTAAAGCCTGACAGCTGGAATTAGAGCTGGAGGTTTCAGAAAGGAAGAAAATCCTGCACATTATTTGGTGAAATGTTTTGTAATAACCTTCTAGTGCACATTTTGCTGGGAGGAATGAAACTGGGTTACTCAATGAGAGGTCGCCATAGCTGCAGTTCGTCTGCTCTGTAAGCAGAGGAAAGCACTTTTGTAGTTTGCTTCAGCTCTCATCTCCTTGGGATCCTACGATGAGCTGTGATCCTTTGCAGCTTTTTCCCCTTGTGATCTTCTGCTGGCAAGCTGCTGCTCTGAGGCAGGATGAGCACTCTGGGCAGAGGCTGGTGACAGCTGCAGAGTGCAGATGTGCACAGTCTGTAAATTAGCCAGCAGTTTAGAACAGCATTACTCACTTCCAGCTGCACAGGTGCTGCCTCTAGAGAAAGCAAGCTGCATGTAGGTCCTATCTCAAGTGGGAACTGAAGGCTGAGTACACCTGAAAATGAGTTAAAGCTAGGGGAACAGCTGAGAATTGTGAAGGACCTTCTCCCCCTCATACTGACAGTATGCTTCTGACATATGCTGTTCCTAATTTTCAATTGATTTTTTGGCCATAGGGCAGTATGTGCCTCGCAGGCCAGACACTAAGTGTAGCTGCCCTGCTGAGGAAGCTGCTGTAGCAAAGCAGCTGCAGTTCAAGAGAAAAAATACTGCAGGAGGAAGCCTCTGTGGTTATAGCTCTGAGCTCTGAAGGACAGAACAGTCCTCAGTGGGATGGTTTCTGCCTTTGAAGTAGTGAAAGTGTTGTGCAATTTGAGAACAGGTTTTGGAAGACCTGTCAAAGCATAACTATACAGACTGAAATAATTTGACACAGAGTGAATTAAAAGTTTACTTTAATTTTGAACCATTTTATAACTGCATTTTTCTCATGAAGCATCTGTATCACAGCAGGCTACAATAACTTTGGGATAAAAGGCAACTGGTAAACTGTCCAATACAAGGTTCCAAATAAACAGTTCTTACTGGCCCCTACCCAGACATATCCCAGATAAAGTTTTTGATCAAAAACATGAAATAGATCCACCTGCTTATTTTAAGCATATTAAAAAGGAAACTAATTGGACCATTTCTATTTGTCTAGTTTTTTTATACAAAAAAGCTACACAATGTTACACTTTATTCAGAATACAGTTAGAGCGATTATGAATTAGTGTTCTACACCTTTACTCAATCCTTAAAAATTAGAAACTGCTGTAGCATGTTCACTATAACTTAATACTACGAGAGACTTAAAAAAAAAAACCTAACAACAGTTACTGCAAAAAGAAAGGCTACTTTCAAAGCAAGCAAAGGTCAGTACCATTACAGAGATTTAAAAAAAATAATAAATTTTTAACAAGCAAGGCTAGGGTTTGATAAATTCCATCTTGCAATTCATTCTTGTGCATTCCTCATTTCTTGAATCACTCCCAAAATCCATTTGTATTATTACTCCTCGACCAAAAAGGACCAGAACAAAAAGTTTACTTCAATTGTTCCCATAGGAAACTCAGCTTGGTTAGTGTGTCAGGCACTTTCTGAGATACTAGCCCACCCCTCGAGCCCTCTCAGCAACTCTACAGGCCAATCAATGCAAGTTCATTCAGATGATACAGCTGCAAAGAAGAAAAAAAAGATTAAAATGTCAGTGTTCCTTAGTAAACAGCATTTTAACATAAAGACTGCATGAAGCTGGTGATGCACAAGACGTTACAGTTAATTACTTCCACATTTAATGGCAGAAGTCAGTTTGGATTGTAGGAGTGTAGTGATCGTGTGTCTCCAGAGCGTTTTTTTTTCAGTATTCTGTCACACTGGGACCCATTTAAGCCATTCCCTCCCTGCCAAGCAAGTCCTGAGTCCAGTAATTCGTTTCTCTCTTTTTGTTTTGTTTTTAAATTCAAGATTGGAGCTTCTTACCTAAAGGATGATTTACAGGTCAGTATCGAACCAGGCCAACTGATTACTGTCACCTGGAGGCAGCCCATCCATAAGGTCCTGGGCATGGCCAAGATCTGGCAGCCCATCAACTGGGTAGTCAGCACCAGGGTGGTGGCCACCCATTTCATGTTCCATCATAGGGTCCATACCCAAGGCATCCTGACCGTATCCGCCAGAGTGGAAAGAACGGTAGCTAGGATCTAGGAAAGTTAAAGGTGGCAGAGGGAAAAAGAGCATAATGTTAACAGATGTTAGACGCATCAGAAGCTGCAAGTATCAGTGTGTGAGAAGATCGTTGTAGCCATCTAATTGTTTTTCTAGTTCAGCCAAGTTCAAAACGATCTGCTGCCTGCCCTTAATGACTATTCCATCGTTTGAAACAGCCTTCCAGTGTGATTCTGCAGACAAAGCACACTGCAGTCAGAAGCACGAGCAGATTCCAGCCAAGCCATTAGTCTGCACAATCAACAGTACTAAAATCCAACAATACTACAGCAAAACCGGGCTACGAGACTGCAGACTTTCTTCTGAAAGACTAGTCAAAAATAGCTCAGAACCCGTGGGGATAGGCTTGAGTTTAAGTCTACAGACACTTAAAGACTAATATATACAATACCAACATTTGTTTTAAAGAAAACTGCACTTTTGGAATTGTCAAGTCCATCTGTAAAGGATTTAAAAGATTTTTGGAAACAGTAGCTCAGTGGGAGATTCTCTTGCAAGACTCAGACAAGCAACACCAATTTTGCACATTCATATGGCTCCCATTTCAGTGCAGCCAGAGGTGTTGCAGAAACTGCTTATTTGAACTGGCAGTTCCCCATCTGCCTGTCAGTTTGCAATATCTTGCTGAAGAGTAATTCACTCTTAAGTCATTTGCAGTTCTCCTTTACAGTCAGTGACTTGACTTTATTCAGCTTAAGCTTAGTCAAGGGGAATGGAACAGACATACCATCTGGGCGGTATCCAAGAGGCTCTCCCTGGGCACCAATGTCAAGTCCAAGATCCGCTGTCTAGATGTGCACAGAAAGTTACAGAACGGTTTTAATGTCAGCTCTTAGGGCCAACACTAGTAATTGAATTTAAGAAATTCTAAAGCTTGCCACAAATCCTTTTTTAGCAACTCTTCTGCACTGCACACAGCAGTATTACACTTCTGTGAACGTGAAATGTCTTTTCATCCAAGCATCTGCACCCACTGTCTAACAGCCCTATTTAGATACAGGAGCCATAATCACTGGAAAGAGACTTCTGTTTGGGAACAAGTAGGAAGAGGCAGGTCTGGGAGCACTGCTCTGGTATACCCACCCAACCTCTGTGAGTCAGCTGGATAGAGATTCCTGAGCTAGTGACAGAGCACTTAGTTCCCAGTGCACTTCCCCTGGTTTGTCAAATTACTGAACTGCATGTCTGCAGTGTAATGAAACAACCTGTATTTCAAAGAGATCTTCCATTTTTGCTTTGTTTCCTCATGTTACTATGTTAGATGGATACAGACTTTAGGAAATCAGAAATGAGCACTTAAATACTACAAGTCAAAGGCTGCTACCTATTATTAACTAAGTCAAGATAAAACTCCTGAACCTCAAGGATCTGAGGAAAGACAGACTTAGTGAAACATGCCCTAAAGGCAGTTTTCAGTCTCAATTCACTGTGCAGGACTTTAAGCATGAAAAAACTTCATGTGATAGCTTGCAAATACTTCCAAGTCTGATAGCTCAATTCTCAATTAAGGAGAACACAAACGACATACCCACACCAAGCTTCTTAGTCCTACAGGGTTTGCTAAGAGTTCTTACAGGATAATGATATGGTTATGCTTTGTATCCTATCATTCTTTCCTCAGCATTTGCCACCAGAGTTCATCAGGTTTGGACAATCTGCAAAAAGTGGCTGAAACTCCTAGAGGTTACTGCGGAGCTGTCCTTTGAACCCAGAAGCAGCACAGAGACGTACAGAATTCTTATACACAGCTTTACACAGAGCAAAATGAGATTTAGAAACTTTAGACTCTTCCTATCCGAAAAGAAAGCACTAAAGTAGCAGCTCTAGGACTGCTCATTCTTCATTCTACTTGAGCAACTCTGTAGTCTTAGAAGGGTTTCCTGCCCTATGCAGTAGATTCCCAAGACTGTCAGCATCACCTGTTTATGAATAAATTGTTCTCCTAGGACAACAGTAAGCACTTGAAGCTTGCCTAATTTTCTGCAAATCTATGAGCACGTGTTCACTGAACCTGAACATGCAGAGTAACGAAGCTACAGACGTGTAAAACTGAACCCGTATCACTGATGGCATCTACACTTCACTACTGGAAGGAGGAGGGACTTGAAAGTGAAGTCTGCCCAAGGTGCCATTCATACAGGGACACAACTCACCTCGTTCCAAGCCATTGGCTCAGTCCGGAACAGGGAGCTTGTCAGTTCAACTGAAAGTCGCTTCTTGTAGTCTTGTGGTTTGTCCTCAGACATTCTGAACAGCACTGCAGCTGCATATGTTGCTATTAAAAGAAGCAAATTTAGTCAACATCAATTCTTCTAGCAACTTTTCTAACTTAAAGCATGAAACTTATTTTTTTTTTAAGTTCACTTACCAACACCCTCATTCCTAGAATGAAGCAGTTCTGTTAAAGGGGCAGTTGCACCTTCAGCTTCAATTGCTTCAGCTGCTTCCTTGTCTTGAGCAAGTTCACAAAGTACACCCGCAGCTACTCTCTGGATATTCTCAATGGGGGAGTACAACAACTGCAATCAAAACACAGGGTTTCTTTTAACTCTTCTGTCTGAAAAGTACAATGCAAATTAGCAGTTCTACCACCAAAGCATTGGAGCAGTTATACTAGTTTTTCTAGCATGTACTACAGCATTTTGTTGAGCTCCCGCTTACCTGCACAAATAGTGGAATGGTATTTAGACCCCTGATTACAATTCGATTGTGAACATCACGTGCAAGAATATGCAGGGCTCCAGTGCAGCCCTCAACGATTTCCTCCATGCGCACACCCTCCTAAGTCGGGGAAAGAAAAGGCATTTCAGCTGAGATCTTGAACACCATCTTCTAACAAGCTGATCATTATCAAAGAATCAGCCAAACTTATCTCCTGCACACACATTCCTCCCCCAGCAGCCCTCAGTACTCACTACCTACTGCTACCTTCCAGCTTAACATCCCTGCTAAAACCTGGCCTAGTTTATCCAGCTAAATTCAGTGAGTGAAGCATTTCAGTGGAACATCTTCCTGTGTTCTCATTTTTTTCCCAGCCCATTATAAACTTGACATCTGACAATACTGTTGTTTTTTTCTCCAAGCTGAATTCACTTGGCCTTTTACTAGGTTTGAAAGTGCTACTCGGTGATTAAGAGGCCCTGACTGTGCAAGTATTAACTACAGTCCTGTACCAGTAGGTAGTGCTTCCTTTTGCCTATGCTAATGTAACTTCCCCTTCGTCACCATGTTTAACAGGGGGAGGGAAAAATCAAGACTGATCCTGCCACACTGACCTAGTATGTTAATTATGGAGCCCGTGCAATTTCTCTGTACTGGTACAGCCCTAAGCATGAGAATATGCATTAAGCTGTGACAACATTCCAAAACTCATAGTGCCAACAAGGAAGGAACTTCCTTGTGAAGAACTACTCTCTTTGCCAGGGTAGGCAAAACCAGTATTTCTACAATCTGCTGCATTCAGAAACACTTCAGATCTGCCAAGGCAGAACGATCAGCATACCAACAGAGTAATACAAACCAGAGCAGAAGTTAAGAAAACAGCTCTTTAGGTAACTGTAGTTCCTGGTGGCCACTTACCACAAACTGCTGTTGCGTTCCACCCATGGAAGTACGTCGCTGGGTATCCTGATGTGCTCTGACCAGCAGCTGAACTAGCCGTGGGATGGCACCCTGCTCACGCAGCGGGGCATGGTTTGCAGGGCAGAGCGCGAGATTGCGAATCAACCCAACGGTAGCCTGCAGTTCAGAAAGGAGGTGGGGAATAAGAGAACGTAAGGGGTGTGTTTGCTATTTAGCACTGTGTTTGTTTGTTATTAAATCAGTTGGTCCCAAACAGTTGGATCTCGGTAAGAGACAACTCGAAAGCTGCTCGTTTGAAGCAGCCTTTCCATCAGGCAAGTTATGTTCTCCAACGCCTCGGAAATACAGTATTTTTCTCAGTCAATGTTACATTAAAAAGGCACTGGTTTTCAGCACTGACAGACATCAGCCATTATTTATTTACCTTGATCAAAGGCCAGTGTGAGGGTGGGTGCAACAGTTTAACCACCACTGGCAGTCCATAATGGAGACGTACTGCATTTTGAGCCATTTCAGCTTCCTGATGTCTGCTGGTGAGGTGACGGAGCGCACAAATAGCAGGTTCTGTGATGTCCTCCCTGTCCCCAGCTCGAAGAACTGTGCGCACAAGAGCCTCGATGCCACCAACCTGGCAGACCATCATCTTGTTCTTGTAATTGTTGCAAGTAAGATTAGAAAGGATTCCGGCAGCACAAGTCACAACATTAATATCATCTGATCCTAAAAGCTGAACAAGAGTTCCTAGAAGGCCTTCCATTCCCTCCTGCAAAAAGAGTAGAAGAAAATGTAGTCTCTTTCCTCTCCCACTATTTTGATCCTGATCCCTTAGAAGGCCCATTTACCTGCTTGGTTGCTGCATCTGACAAATTTCTCAGAGTCCAGAGACAGTTCTGGACAAGACGCTGACTTGGATCTGTAAGGTGGAGTCCTAAAGCTTGCATTCCACCTAGAAGAAAATGGTACATGTTTGTCACTCACTGTTACTCAAATGCTCACCCTGTAAATGGAATAATTTTTCTCACAATATCTCACAAGCTTCTGGTTCTTTCTTTGGATTAGTACCCTACTATGCCTAGACCCTTACCCTTCAATACATATGAAGAAAAAAAGCTATGATTCTCTTTGTGATGTTGACTTAAAACGTATTAATATTCTAAGGAGACAATTCTGACAACATTCAGCCATAAAGGCACATAGCTAATTCCACAGCAGACTTAATAAAACCAGACTATCTTTTATACTTCTGCACACTTAAGGCCTCTAAAACTAGTTATAAATCAAAAGACCAACTGTGTTTAATTTCCAACACTGGCAAGCTTCTGTTCTCGTTGGTGCAGAATGTACTGATTCTGAAGTCCAGTATACATTTATTTAAAAAAAAGGAGGAAAGGGAAAAGGAAAGGGGAAAGGAGAAAGAGGTACAAGGAATGTACTTACCAGCCTCAACAATAGCAGGTTTGTTGCTGGAGCAGACTGACAAAACCTTCAGCACCCTACTCGTGGTCCACAATAGTTTCTCATAAGTATAGGTCCTCATTATGTTTACTAGAGCTTGGGGTCCACCACTTGCCAGAATAATCAGCTGAAAGACAGCAGAAATAAAGCAATATAGCACTTATCTGTCACCTCCTGGTCATGTGAGTAGACTGGCTTGCACAGACCGTGTGCTACAGATCTCTAAAAAAACAACTACTGGTCAGTTCTGTAAACTGTTTGACCATGAACACTTCCACAAAATAGCATCCTTCTTTCAAGGCCAGGACTGACTGGCAAACTGCTCGGCAATTGACAAAATCCTTAACTTGACATGGGATTCAGAACAAAGACATCAGTACACAAGATCCTTTAAGGCCATCCTTAGCAAGTTGCTCATTAGAAGAGGTTCAAGAGCTGAAGCACTTACCTTACTTTCTTGATTGCCATAGGCTAAAATCTGAAGACAGTCTGTCGTGATGGCCAAGAATTTAACGTTTGTCTTGTTGAGCAGAGCAACCATTTTTTGCAGCCCTCCAGCCAGACGGACTGCCATTTTGGCTCCTTCCTGATGTAACAGGAGATTGTGAAGAGTTGTAATGGCATAGAACAACACAGAATCCACTGGAGACCTACAAAAGGAAAAGCCTGATGAGTATCCGGACCTACCACCAACAGCTCAAAGACACAAATTACTGTCTCAGCAATCCACATACCCAAGCATTTTAACCAAGGCGGGGATGCCTCCTGATTTGAAGATTGCCAACAAGCCTTCACGGTGATGTGAGAGATTGTGTAGTGTGCCTGCAGTACAACGGGCTGTTTCCACATCGTTCGTATTCTGCATGGTACGTACAATTGCAGACACCATTTGAGGAGACCTCATAATAGCGTGGCGAGATGCTTCCTTTTTGGACAGCTGATGAACCATAACCGCAGCCTTGTTTACCACCACCTACAGGAGTATGGAAAGAAAGCTTCTGTGTAAGGACATCAACAGATCCCCACAGGCACGCTAGACCAAAGTTAACAAAATATGAAATACTTACCTGGTCCTCATCATTCAACAGTTTGGTCAGTTCTGGGATTGCACGAGTTGCAAGTTCAGCGTCATCCTGATAGTTTATCAAATTAACAACGGCATGTTTCAGCATCTGGGATGGCTCAGCCAGGCGCTGCACATTAGTTGGATGGGCAGCATCAAATTGTGTGGATGGGATTTGCATTCCTTCATCCAGTGTTTCAGGGAACATAGCTGCACGCACTCTCTGAGCTCTAGTCATTGCGTATTGGCCATCAATATCTGAAAACCAAGGCAAGTATGTCTTCAACTCAAACAGGAATAATATTCCTCTAGATTAATAATAATTCAGTATTGACGTTTCTGTATTATTAAGCTGCACGTCTAAACAAGCTGGCGTAGTAGAGAAGGCCTTACCAGCAACTTGCTCCTGGGTAAAGGACTGAGAGAACCCTTGCTCCCACTCATACAGGACTTGTGTTGTGTCCACATCTTCCTCTTCAGGATTTCCTTTGCCACTCAAGGACGGAGCAGTTGTTGTGGCACCAGAATGGATACCAGAGTCCAGATACGACTGCTGCTGCCAATGACTGACTGCAGCTTTTCTGTCTGGCTCCATGGCCATATCTAACTCCATCAAGTCAGCTGTAACAAATCATTGAACAATTTGGTTTAGTTGAATTACTCCAACATGTATTAGTCCTTCAAAAAATAACTAGGATTCCACAGTAAAATAAACTGTTACAAACAACTACCTCAGCCCAGCTGAGTCTAGCACAGAAAATGAGACAGCCATTTTAAACTGAGGCATTATACCAGTGCAGACATTTATAAGCCTGACTAGCAGACAGAGCAATCACTGTTGTTGGGACTTAAGACTGCTGCTTAAAGGCTCCCTTTCCACATCATATGATTAGGTACCTGGCCATACTTAGGTGACTCAAAACATTTACAACGACAAAACTCTTTGCAGGCTGAAGTTACTGTGGTAAGATTAATTGCTGCAATACAGTAAGCATTATTCTATTCAAGGGACTTAGAAAAGATAAAAAGGAAAGTAAGGAGCCAGTTTAACTCTTCTTTATTACAACTGGTAGAGTCTAATAAAAAATTAAGTGTAATAAATTATATACCTTGGGTTGCCATGTTCCTTGCTGTGCTCCCAGAACTCTTTCTTGCTACCTTTCAGAGACTCTAAAAAAGAGCAAGAGTAGAACTTATTAAACACTAATCAGAGCTAGTAAGACAGGATTTCATATTCTAACAGTAGAACTGCAATCTAAAACTTACACATATTGCCACGTCAATGCTACAGAGAGTATATCAGTGCTAATTAGCAACCCCCCTATGGACACAGAAGAATGAGATATATCACCCAGACTTCTGGCAGACTGTATGTAAGATACATTCACTTCTGCCCAAGATGTGCTGCAGAGACAATGGCTAAACACTGGAATTGCTCATTCCCTTCTCACTCTGAAGATATTAGCGAAACTGCTTGATACGGGGCTACAATAAGGATTTCTGCCAGGAAAGCTTAACGACCATTTAAGGCAATCTACCATCATTTCAGTGTTACAAAAAATTGTAACTGAACCTCCTTCTTCACTTACCACAAGAAAAAAGGCTTCTTTCTATATAAAATACTTTTCTTGTGAACTTAAAATGGAAAACTGAACCAGGTTTGAAAATCAAGAACTCTGCTTCAGTTGCACTCATTAAGTTGCTAATTTTTTTTTTTTTCCTGAAATCCAAGGCACAGGAAGCTGAGCTATGATTAAATCTTGTATCAAATCTCGTATGCACATCCTTTTAATATCACCACACACTACCAAAGTACTTGTACCATACATTTGTAGCTCTCTCCTCATTAACACAGACGGAGAAACTCAAGGCTGCTACTTTACAGTGGTCAGTCAAAGCTGTTGTGCTTTTATTTGCTCCCTTTCCCCATGCAGTCCAACTCTGGGGGACTGTTGTCTCCGTTGTGTTGGGGTTTTTTTTTGTTACTAGTCTGTATCAGTTTTATTGGAGGGTTGTTTGTTTTTTTTTCCAGCACAAACACAGTGCTGATGACAGCCTTTTCTGGGAGCTAGCCAAGCAGAAACATTTGTAGTGGTAACTAGTGCAGAGAGCAAAACCATCTCTTCCAGCAATCAGCTTTCAGTGTGTGTTCGGTGTTAGAGCTATGCTGATCAAAACATTCCTAGACAATGAAGTAACGGCAAGGACAGGTCTGCTGTACTGTGTCAGGAGAACAAAGTCCATTTGACGCTTTATTTGTGTAAAGACAGACTTAGCAGTTTAAGGATTTCATTCAGGAGCAGCTTTTAGAAAATGATAATTCAACAGAAGACAGGCCTGCAGTTTCAGGGCTCTCAGTGAATCGACTACGCAATGCTGAGGCAACGCTGTGTTCTGCTGTCTGAGCCACTTGCAGCATACCCCAAGCAGTTCCTGAGCAAACCCATTACTCTGCTGCACAAACACCAGTGCTGCCTGTCCTGACTTAGTGCTCTCACCATTTCTGGCAGCAGCCCTTTCCTGACTCTTTCAAAATGGACAGCAGATTTGCCTCTGTAGCAGATAAGCAGCACGGAGCTGATTTAAGATACAACACAACATACAGTAAATATGCTGCTGAGCAGTAGGAAATGCTGACGTTTCCAAATGGATCCTACTCTGCAGCCTTGAGGAGATGAGCTGCTTCAGTCTGCTTCACACATTCCACTACCTCAAATGCTGCAGAACAATTCTTTCCAGATGCTGCTAAGAGTTTGGGAGTAAGTGCTGGTAAAGAAAGGGAAAGAGAAACTAACTCAAGCTATCACTTCACCATTAATAAGTAAGTTCTCCTGGCTGTCTAAGTCAGCAGAAGTGCCGATACAACACCCTGATAGCACGCAAGCTCATCCATTATTTTGCCAGCCCCACTAACACCTTCCACACAGAAAGAAGCAGAACAGTATTGAAGGTAATCTGCTAAGCTCAATATCCTTTGCACAAAAGATCAATGCTGACTGTAAGCTCCCTTGCCTGCTCTGCTAATAAGAAACCAATCACCAGATTAGTTCCAAAGTTACTCCAGTGGATGAATAGCCAAGAGCACCAAGACAGTCAGTACCATCTCACATTCAAATATGCAATAGGGAGCTTGGGGAGAACACACATCACTTCCTTCTGCTATTGAACTCTGCACAAAGGAAGGCAGCTCGTTTACAGCAACTGCACTCCAAAATGGCTCACTTTCAACATCCTGAAGAAATCAGACGAGCAGCGGTACTGATCCAACAAAGCACATCAGTCAGTGCACAGCAATAACATTTAAAAATGAAGCTGAAGAACACCTGCGGGTTAGCAGTGAGAACAGAGTTAAGCATTCAGAGCTGCATTACCAGTCAGATACAGCGTGACTTTGAAGCACTGACCTTAGATCAGCCTGCTTACTGCACCTCAAAGTTTCTAACTTCCTAATCTGCATTTCATACAACCATAAAGCCCCCCAGCACTTCCAGCCAGCATTCCTAATTTAGATGTGAAATTGGATTTAATCCTCAAAGTTAAAAATAACCACAGATTAAAGGCAGCCAGGGAAAAGCAGTATGTTCCGACTGCTTTTAGGGTTTCGACAACTGAATGTTCTTCTGTATTTCGCTTCCTACTCTGTTCTCTTCTTACGAGGGGTTCAACAGAGCCCAGGCAAGCTGCTGACTCCTCCCAGTGCGTATCACTAAGCAAACTGCTGCCTCTGACAGCAACAACCCCAGCCTAGGTGCAAAGGTTTGTGCTGTTACCTCTCCATGAGGTAACAATGATCCATGAAAGTGGATCATTGAGGGAAAGGTAAACAAACAGGAAAATCCCAACCCTGCAAAGATCATGAGGCTCCTTTACATAGAGCTCCTCCTCAGGCTTCCTGGAGACAGGACTAGAAACACTGCATTGTCAAGGTCACGGATCTGAATCATCAGGAAGAAAAAGGATTTAATGCATTTCAGAAACGAATATTAGCATCATAGCAAACTTCCATAGCCCTCACTAGTTTTACTGAGTGCCTAGTGCCAGAATTCAGGCCTGAATTCCTCGAAGTATCATGTTATGCACAACATATATCCACATGGCTGCATTACCAATGGTTAGTTCTACTAACCTCTTGTAAACCTCCACCAGGACATCAATTTATAGACATCAATTTATTTAGCGAGCACCGTCAGCTCCAGCTTTTAATGGACTTTTATAATGAACATGCACCAATTTTCTCATGATGAGTACTAACAAGGCACTGCACTGGACTGCACCATGTACCCTCAGTCCCATGCATGCACTTGAGATCTTCTGTGAGTAGAACAAGTTTAACTTGAAAAAAGAGTAATTCAGATTTCTCTGTTCTCAAGGAATGAAAGATGAGGAATATTTTAACGATCGATTAACCTTTGGCATTAACTTCTCATTTTCAAGGACAGTGTATGCCAAGCAGGTAAACGATCCGTCAGCTTCAATGAAACCTAATTCTCTTTCTAAAGAGAAGCAGCTCCAGCAGGACACAAAGCACACAGAATTGTTTACTTTTGCTGTCCCACACATGGAGACAATTAGGAGAAAAGCCTGCTGCAGGAGGCAAGTACCAGCCTGGTATTTACCTGCTTGCTACATTAAGACAACACCATTTGCAACTTTTCTGTACTTTGTCTAAAATAAACTCACTTTCACTGTCAATCTGCTAGCCTGCACAACAGCTCGTATTTGCAGCTGATATTAAACAAAGTATTTCCACCTTCTTTCAAGGTTATTGCCTTCATCTGAATAGAAAACCTTCATTAAAATTGACTTCATTTATGCATAAATGGCCATTATGCCTGGTGATAACCTACAAACTGGGTAAGTGCTTAAGCTGAATAACAAAGTTTTTAAGTCTTCCAGAAATCTTTTGTTTGAAAGCAGCATTTTGGAAAGCCTGATATGGGAAAGGAAGTCTGACACATCCCCATTGATTGACCTATTTAAAGCCTACTGCCCATGCTCTCACAATCCATGTCTCATCTAGGACCGACTACAGAGCCACATCTTTAAATTAACCATCAGCACCAAATGTCACAAAGACATTTGCTTAGAACAAGCAAATCTTCATCTCATAATGAAATTGCAGCAGTTAAAATCACGGCTCACACCTACAACTGAAGAAGAGAAGTACATGCAATGACAGTTTTCTGCTGGAAGCTTTCTTTGGGTCTAATTTTGTGATCTGCCTCTTTTACCACATTAAATATGAAAATACTTCTTCGCTCTTTCCTCCAGTTTTTATTTTTACCAAGGAAAAGCTGGCCCACGCTTCTCTCCCCCAGTTTTAACTTCAGCTACACAACCTCGCAGCAGGCAGGCCTACTTCCACTGCTTTTAGTCACACAGAGACACAATCCAACTGAGATACACACTTCAGTATTGATTTCAAATAGCACTGAACTGATGAACAAGAAGCCTAGAACAAGTTGAAACTTGTTTCTTTCTCCTCCATAGGGGGAATCCCATCATTTTAGCTCCTTTGTCCATCTCCGAATGTTTAACATCCATTGGGAAGTGGTGCTCAGGGACATGATTTAGCAGAGAATTGTTAGTATGGTTAGGTTGTGGTTGGACCTGATGCTTGTTAAGGACTCCTCCACCCTGAGAGATTCTATGATGCTATTTAAAAGCTACAAGGGACCTAAAAAAACTGATTCACCTACAGAGGAAAACATGTACAGCAATTATGGAAAGCAATTACACTTGGATACTGGCATTCAGCTTGAAACTTCGCTGATCAAAGTAAGGGAAATACTTCAGGGACAGGGAGGTGATTGCCCCCCTCTACTCTGCTCTTGTGAGGCCCCATCTGCAGTACTGTGTCCAGGTCTGGAGCCCCCAGTACAAGACAGGGAGCTGTTGGAGAGGGTCCAGAGGGAGGCCACAAAGATGATCAGGGGACTGGAGCACCCCCCCCACAAAGAAAGGCTGAGGGAGCTGGGCTTGTTCAGCCTGGAGAAAAGAAGGCTGTGGGGTGACCTCACTGAAACCTATCAGTACCTAAAGGGAGCCTACAAACAGGAGGGGAGCCAACTCTTTGAAAGGGTAGATAACAGCAGGACGAGGTCTTAAGTTGAGGGAGGGGAGATTTAGGTTGGATGTCAGGGGGAAGTTCTTTACAGAGAAATGGTGAGGTGCTGGAACAGCTGCCCAGAGGAGGTTGCGGATGCTCCGTCCCTGGAGGTGTTCAAGGCCAGGTCGGATGGGGCCCTGGGCAGCCTGGTCTGGTATTAAACAGGGAGGTTGGCGGCCCTGCATGTGGTGGGAGGGTGGAGATTCATGGTTCTTGAGGTCCCTTCCCACCCTGGCCATTCTGTGAAATAACCTGGAACCTGAAGAGTCCATCATGCCTTGAAGTTTGAATCTATATGGATTTCATTCAGTATCTTGAAAAGTAAAAGCTGCTCACATATGGAGCCTTAAGTTTCTAATTATTCTCTATCCCAACAGGAGGAAGAATCCTCTTCTCCCCTGTCCTTCCAAAAAGCACACAAAAAATTTAATTTGGTCAATTTCTAGCTTCCACTGAGCTCTGGGATGCTGGTTTTAAAGGTCTTTCATGTTAGGTTAATAAGAAATTCCAGGGATGCGTGTTCTGTGTATTTTAAGGAATTTCAGAAGCTCAGTGTAAGAATGACAGTTGGGTTTACAGACTTTGTTCTCAATGAGTAGATCTTTATTTCAGAGCAGAAACAGATAAGAAAGCTAAGTTTTATTTAAATAAATCTTTAGCATGAAACATTCTTTTAAAGGTATCAAAGTTAAAAAAACAGTTTTCTCTAAATACATTCCATATCCACAAACCAAGTACCAAGTAGCATTCCCACTCTGTGTGAAGCACTGACGCTGGCTGATCTCAGTCCCCCTGACAATTCCAAGAGTAACCATCTTTGTGGTAACTGCTTGCAACAAATAGAGATTAGTTTGAAGGTAGTTACAGCCAAGCACAGGCAGGCCTTGATTAAAGCCAGATTTGTCATGCACCAGCAGTGGCTTCTGAATTGAGGGAACCTTAGTTTTTCAAACTGCTCTTCAGACCAGCAGTTTATGGACGTGGACAGACAACAACTACTCTGGATCACACTGAAAAGCTGCCTCTAACAGTGGTTCAGGGCTGCAAGTAGTCACATTTAAGCAAAGCAACAGACTACTTTGTTCTCAGACTGAGACAGTGAAGTTAAGGATTACCCTTATCCATATCTGGAATCAGGATATTAATTTGACTTCATATTTCAAGCAAGCTGACTTAACACAAGATGAAAGTGTTTTGTTACAGTTTATTTGAAGATGCCCTAACAGGTCAAGCCATACAGCATGGGGAAACACCATTCGTTTTTACTGCTGTGAAAAGGAAAACGTACTGTGTGTCTTCACAGGCCTAGAAGATGTGAACTGCCCTTCTGTTTAGGTGGTAGAAATACTCATCCAGCCCTCAATCCCCCAAGAAATGTCATGCCATGAGTCACAGCAGCCTTACTAGTTCAGTAGTTAACACACTGCAACCTCAGCTACGGCAGCAGTTTAAGAAAAAACACAACTGAGAGCTACCAAGTGACAGGAAATCCAACTTTCTTTCTGCAGCAGGTACCACACCAAATCCAGTTTGCCAATCCTAGTCTTCAACAGAGCAAATGCATTAATGAACTTTAATCATTCCCACCAATTACCAAGGAAGGATACTTCAATCCATTGGTAAGTGCAATGTTCTATGTAAATGCAACAGAACTATCCAACTCTGATATCTCTGACAACACATCCTGCTGATGCCTACAGAAAGGTGGAAGTTGCCTTGCCTTCAGTGACTTTTTGTTCTTAATTTCAATAATCAAGAGTCAAACTTGTGATGTAACACAGACTATACACAGAAAATTGTTCTTCAGGTAAGCATCAGGAAATTAAGAAGCCTGAGTATTATCTGTTTCAGTGACCTCCCACAAGAGAGAACAGTTAGACACCATCAAGCTTTACATATCCTTAATACATGTGGAAAGAGGCAACAAACAAGCTCAAGTAACCTATGGGCAGTATTTAAATGGAAAAGGGGTACCTGAAACACACAAAGATCAATCAGCTAACGCTCAATAAAAGTTCTTTGCTTTTTACCATATCCCATCTTGTTACTCTATCTCCTCTTCCCTCCCCCCAGATTTCTAGCCCTTGCCTTCTGCCTTGGAAGTTATCTAAAGGCTCCCTGTGCAAAAAGCAGGTTGGCCTCTATACACTAACTCTTGTAGGAGTTCGTTTGATGCCACATCACAAAATGAAGCATTACACTATTCTATTTTCAGTCATCTCAGCAATCTAAGGCCAATTAAGAGCACTGAGTTTCTATGCACATGCTCATTACCTACAGCAAGCAGCAGGCAAATATTTCTGTTCTTGCTTTCTTTCTCTAAGAAAGTTGGTTACAAGTGCTTAAGGGAACTAAAGTCAAGGCATCTAGCTGTCCTGAGTAGGCTAAGAACTAGATTAGACTCAAAAAAATCGTCAAAAGACTCAGATTACATGACTAGAAAAAGAGAGGCTCCTCCCTGAATCCATGCAGCCTCATGCTCACACACAGGAGCAGGAAAGCTGCACACACGGCCAGATACAGCACTAGCTTTCTGATGGCACAGGGCACTCACCAGCTGTACCCTTCCTCTCCAGAAGAGACAGCAATTTGGTGAAGAACCATGCCCACCCAGCTTGTCAAGTTATTAACTGTGAGCACATCAAGCTGAGTGCAGCTAAGACTACAGTGTAGTGCTCACTGCTTTCTCCTCACCCTGCTTACAGAATGCCACCCAGAAGAGTTCCAGTCTATCACCGAGGCACAATTTCAGCCACTGACCATAGTTCAGGTAATGGGAATGCATCAGGAAGACTTAGTGAGCTCCCACTGCCGAACTGGCTTTCAGCTGCAGGCACTGAATGGATCTGGAGAGCAGCACTTCCGAGTAACAAACACAGCATACAGGCCCTAGCAGCCTGTTCAATTAGCCAGGCTCTTCACAAGCAGTAATGTTTAAGTACCCTGTTAAAAACAGCCCATTAAAAGTTCCAGTAAAGGAACACTTAACACTGGTCTGAGAGCTACTGGTCAGCCAACAAATGCTTAAGATAAGTTCCAACGTGTAAAAATGGGAGCCTGGAGAACACAGACCAATGTCAAAAGGCAATTGAATCAAAAGATAATTCAGCTTATCAGGGCACTGAGCTGGAAAAAAAAAATCACTTTAAGAGATGAACTTTGAAGCTTCACATGCTACTGGAAAGCCTGCATATATGCCCTGCCACGTAACTAACAGTGCAAAGGCAGCACCTCCTCTGTCCACAAACTCTGCTACTTAAAGGAGCATTTCTACTGCAGTATCTTGAATCTGATAGCACTGGATTTTATCACTTTGCTGACGTCAGTGCGTTAGGATCCACAGGAGTTATTCTGCAGGAAGTCTGTTAACATCCTTTGTGTTCAGAAATCATGGAAGTACACTCAACAGTTTCTAACATGACCTACAAATGGAATAGCCAAAGCAATCTTCTCAAAGCTACACTGTGCACTGGGGTTTTGTTTGTGCTCTGTAAAGACTTCTGTTGCCTCCAAGAGACAGAAGCAACAGCTGTGATCAAGCTGACTGCTGAAATCATCAGTTCATGCTTGAAAGCAATGGCTTGAGAGCATTTCACTGGCAAGTACACTGTAACACTAGCAAAATACTGTAATACACTAGTCCACATTGGCTCAAATATTTATGTCTCTTCCTCCTCTAAGAGGAGCTGATCATAATCTTAACATTTAAGATAGGATGGAAGAGACTGCATCAACTACTTATTGAGTGCTACACATCCAGCACAGAGAAAAAAAAGCCTCCACATAGTGTATACACCAACCACGTGACAACAGTTTGAAGCCTAGCATTAAAGGACTGCTATGACAGTTCCAAGTTTATGAACTTAATCTAGTTATGAACTTGTATTATCAACCCAATTACTCTGTCTTCATTGTTTAAATCAGCTGAGCACCACAGATTCATGCCTGTAACCTCAAAACAGTTACTAAGTCACTTCTGCTCAGCAACAGACTCAACTTGATCTACTCACCAGCAAGCAGTTCTGATGTGGGCTTTCATGCAGCATTCATTATGCTGGAGTACTTCCACAGCCAGGCAAAGCACTAAGAGAAGTTCTATCACAGATTAAAAAATCACCTCCTTTAATTTGAGGGATGCAACTATCACCTACATTATGTGTACCCCTGCCTTCCTCAGTTGGGAACAGGCTAGCATTTCTGCTAATAGCTGTACTGCTTGCGGACTTTGCTAACCTGCTCGCACCATTTGTAGATCCTGTTCCACATAGCCCTGCTTTTATCAGTTCAGAATTCCTCAGTGGAAAGAGCAGCAGTCAGGACCTAACATCCTCCTTAAGTCTTAAGTAGTCACATACAGAAAACAAGCCTGCCTTGACAACCATTTAGAGACAGTCTACAAGAACTCTGACAATCGCATCACATTTCATTTACCACTAAAGCAGCTCAGTAACAGCACACTGTCAGCTCTCAAACTTCCTGCCCAGAATGTAAAAACAACACAGTAATTCCACAGTTAATGATAGTAGGTATCAATAAGACAGACAGCCACTGTATTACAGAACTATTGCTAGACAAATGCTTTCTAAACTGCCACTGTATCTCCCTTCCTAAAGTATCCAACCATAATCTAGTTTCTCCTTCAGCTGCAGCTGCATAACCAACCCCAAATATGGATGTTAAACATTAATCTCAGGTTTAAGAAACCAGAGGGATTAGTCATAAATGCACTGACACCAGTGAAAGACTTATGAATCCAAGAGTGCACGCATGAACTGGTGGCCTTAGCTCGTCTGTCAGAATGGAGAAGTATTTACAATAGTGCAACAAGCACCGCCTATCAAACACACTAACACTCAGCTTCCTTTTAATTAAGACGAATTGACAATGTAACAGCATTTATCAGCACCTCTAGGATGTTAGGAGTTTTGACCACTGGAGGGCACCTGAATTGTTGCCAGGACAATACAGGAATACTTGCTACATTTGCTGCAGAGTTGGCAAACTTCTCTAATTTCTACAAATCTACTCAGCACAGCAAGTCAACCTACAAATGCTAGTTCCAGCAAATACCCTTAAACCACACGCTTGGCATTTGCCAACTCCAATGCATTCCAGCTAGCTCAAGCTACCTTTTAAAAGCAGGAGTCTAGGATACTAGATTAAATCTTTCAGCCTTTACATGGATGAATTTATTCCTTAAACTATAATTTATCTAGTGTTAACTAGCAGAGCAGACATTCCACTTCTGTAATAGTGAGTCAACCAACATGTGTTGTTTCCTAAAGCAAATGGGAACATGTTCAAAGTTCCTGTAACTAAAGTTACATGCAACTTCTGCACCCATACCTCCCAAGATGAGGGAAACAATGGACACATCTTGCTTTTGAATCAAACCCAAGTTAGCCTGCAAATACTTCTCATCTACTCACACGATCACAATGGGGTTCCACACAGACAAGTACCAGCAAAAAGCATTGTAAGTTCTCTTGCACCTGAATTTTATCTGTCAGTGCAAAAAAACCCAAACTTCTGGCTACTTATTTCCTCATCTCAAAAGAGACAAGTATATTAAGTCATGACCCCTTGGGACTATAGTCCCAACACAGCCTAGAGAAAATTCTCGCTCAGAATCAATATCAGAGATGGATATTAAAATTAACCAGTTAAGTTACTTACACTGGTAACCCTAACCAATAGTGGATAGGTCACACAGCAAAGCACCCCGATACAAGCCTTCTGACGCTTGCCAGAAAGTCAGCCAGCAATAATGCCCTGCCCTCTTACCAGGAGAGTCATTTCACCTGAACAGACAAGGAAGTCACATGCAATACTCAGTGCCACACGGTTTGCAGAATTAGCAGGGTGCCATGGCTAAGCTGGAGCTCTTGCAGAGCCACCCAAAAAGGCAGGAGGCTCAGGATTTGCAGCCACATGCTCAAGGAGCCATGCACAAGTCCCAGCTGCCTGCATAGTTTCTCACCAAGTCTTATCAGGCCCCATGAAGTATATGATGTTCAAGATAAGTAAGGTCAGTCCCGATTTTCCTGCCACAGTATGCAGTCTGCCAGAGTTACAGAACGAGTTTTGCTGCCATCATCACTGCAAGCCCTGTGTTGCCAGCTTTAGCCGAGTTAACAGGAGCAATTCTGATTACTGCTGTGTTTGCACACTAATCTGCCTACCAGACAGTATTCTGCAGAAACATCTTTATCCGTAAGTTTCAGACAACACATTCAGACTTCCATTCAAACAGAAGATCACAATTGCTCTTTCCTGTTCCCTTATTGCTACATGCCTCTCTACTCCAAATTTCATTTAGAAGGCCACCAGTACTGACTTCTCTCCTTTACAGAAGAATTCAGTTAAGTATTGTGTTCTGAAAAATGAAGCACAAACTTCTGCTGGTATTAAGTCACTAAAAAGCAACATTCACCATACAAAGAAAGCCTCACCTCTGAAAGGCAGTGAGGTTTCAGGACTGAGATTCTATAAGCTGGTTGCTGACACACCAGGCAGTCACAGCAACATGCAAGCATTCATGAAAACGTACCAGGCAAGCAGCCCGGCCCATTTATTGCTTTAGCAAGAACAGGAAGCCTGGTTTGCAGGGGATGTAAAAGAACACGGCATTTGAAGAACGGACTGACTTTCTCCAATCAAGATTTGCTTACAGCAAATCCTTGCTTTTAAAAGCTCTGTTGCTCTGTCCTTTCATCAGGGTATTTCTACTGATTTCTTCCCTACACTCTGAAATGAAGCAGTCAAACACATCAACATGAACATTCTTGGATCCATCAATTCATAACTAAACAAATTTGTGAACTAATAACTACAGAACAATGACATTTCCTCAGAGCTCCAGAAGAGCTCAGCACTCAATCTGATGCTTCCTGCAGTGGCTGAATTTAGAGAGGTTTAAGACTTCTCCTCAACACTTCAGCAGCTCACTTCCAGCAGTACCAGCCATTCCGCAGCAGACACAGCAGACAGATAACTGCAGCTGTCAGCATCTTTTATGAAGGGTGCAAGATTTAACATTAGGTTCCTGCGTTGTCAGTTATTGAAATTCACATTACAACTTAACCTAACAAACACCAGCGAGCTTCTCCCTCACTGCAGTTTTAAAGGCTTGCCGGAGGACCTTTCTGCCATTCAGAAGCAGATTTGTTAAGTGAAGTTTCTCTCCTGTGCATCTGAACTTAAGGTGAAGGAAATAGCGACACGTCCAGGTAGTTTCCTAGCCTGCCCTCGCCCTATTCCCAGCACACAAAGATCCTGTTTTACTAAAACCCCTCCTTGATTTCCTTCCCCCGACCTCAGCATACCAGCCCGGCCTCTTTCCATTCACCACTGCATACTTTGGGGGATGGGAGGACCACAGATGTCTGGAACGTACGAGTGTCAGAACAATGGCCGCTCCACGAGAAAGAGATCAAGAAGTAACAGCCGACTGCAAAGATCAACACCGCTGCTCCCGAAGTCACAGCCTGCCCGCGGTACTTTCACAGCCTCTCCTCCCTTCCCAGAAACCTCTGCCGGCAATCTCTCTTCTGAGAAGAGAGAATCCAATCAACTGCACGACGTCCTGCAGCGAGTTTCAGCTAAAGGATAATTTAGGGTTTGAGGACCTTTTTGAGAAACCCGCCCCAGGAGAGACCGACGGCGCACAGAAGGCGGCTTTTCAGGAGAGGGCACACACCTGGCTCTCCCGTTTCACGGGGAGTCGGAAGCGAGTTGCTCATAACGCTGCCGAGAGCGACCGCGAAGTTGTTCCCGAGCGCCTCAGCCGGGGGTAACCGCGGTCCCCAGACGGGACCCCCAGCTGTGGGGTGTTACAAACCGCACTTCGCGGACCCCCACGAGCAGCGCAAGCCCTCCAGCAAATACAGGCACGCAATTAAGACTGAAAACCCACGCGGCAGCAGATCAGTTATCTCCTGCCGGCTGCAGCGGCCGCGCTTAGTTCGTTACACTCGGTACGAACAAACCCACGGTTCTCCGTTCTCCCCCCCCCCCACACACACACCCCGCTGCCACAGCGACTGCGGCTCGGTGACTCCCCGAGAAACGAAAATCCCTCCCGAGAAGCCCCGAGCCCACCGAGCCTCGCCCCGGGACGCGCTTCCCGAGAGGCCCCGGGGGCCGCAGCTGCCGCCTCCCGCAGCTGTCCCGACCCCTTCCGCCCCCCCGCCCGGAGCCCCCCGCCCCAGGCGCAGTCCGGAGCCCCCGCGTTCCCGCTCCCCGCTGAGGAAGGGGCTCGCCCCGAGGTCCCGCAGGACGAAGCGGCAGCACTAACGTGGCACTGAGGCGAGAGCGCAGCGTCCCCCCGGGCTCCGGCTGCCGCAGCTGCTGCCGCCCGGGCGATCCCAGCCGGATCCGTCGCTCCTTCCTCGTGCCGCCCTTCTCCTCCTCGCTCAGCTCGCTCCCGGCTGCGTCCCCCGCCGCTGCCTCCCGTGTGGCGACCGTGCGAGGCGGCGGCGGCAGTCCCCGAGCGCCGCTGCTTGCTGCTCCCAGCACCGAACCGGGCGAGAGGCTTAAAATGGCGGCGCTCACAAGGAGGCTCTTATAGCGAGCGCCGGGCTGGCTGTATCCTGCCGCCGCGGCCGGGCCCAGCGCGCAGCATTCCACAGGCACCCAGCGCACAGGGCAGGGGGAGGAGAAATAGTGCCCGGCTCCCAGGGCGGAGGGAGACGGCGGAGGGAAGCGGCAGCAGAGAGCGGGGGGAAGGCCGCGGCGGCAGCAGCGGCAGCAGCAGCCTGAGGGAGGGAGCGAGAGAGGGAGGGGGCGGGCGGGGGGAGGTGGCGACGGGGACGCCGGGCTCCGGAGGTGGGGGAGAAGGGAACGAGCGAGAGAAGTTCTGCTTGAGGGGTGCGGCCGCGGAGATCGGCCTGGAGGCTGCGTCCCTGCGCCTTCTGTTTGCACGGAGATTATTATATTCAGTGTATATATATATATATATATATATATGTTTTTTTTTTCCCTGGCTTTTAAGCACGTTTCGCAACGCACACTCCTGATTCGCACACAGACCGACTGGGGCGCGGGGGGATAAAAGGGGGGGGGGGGGGGGGGGGACGGAAACGCGCTCAGCGTTTTTCTCCAGGAAGCGGGTGCTGAAGAAAAGTGTCTCGTTGTGCAATTTATTTCTGTTTGACGAAAAAAGCGAGCTGCCCCCCAGCCCCCCGCTCCTCAAACAGCCACCGGGGCCGCCTCCTCTCAGCGGGGGCTGCGGGACGGCGGCGGCACGGGCTGTGAGTTATCTGCTCGCACAGTGACGCTGACGGATTTCTTTTTCCTCTCGCTGTATTCAGTAATACACAAACCGAAAAAAAAAAAAAAAAAAAAAAAAGCCTTTTCTACAATGATTTTTGCGCGTGAACTTTCTCCCGTCGCTGCTTTTTTTTTTTTTTTAAATGGGATTCTTCCCTGTGGAAGAAAAAAAAAAAATAGGAAAGAAAATAGGAGGGTTTGCTGCATGCAGAACACGCCCCAACCTCCCAGGCGGCCCGGGCACCCTTCCCATCCCTATGGGGCCGCACCCCGTGCAGGGCAGGGAGACTTGTCCCATTAAAATGGCTCTCGAAGGAGTGACTCTAATAATAACAATCTTTGATTCCTAACCGTTCCGTTGGAGGGCGTGCAGCAGTGTCCCCCTGCCAGCCTCTGGGCACCCTCAGGTCCCCACTGTAAGAGGTGAAATGTTGCCTGGACAGCCCTGTAGCTGGAGGTCCAAAGCATCCAGCTTGGTTTGTCGCAGTGTTTTCTCTCAGGACAGTTGCCTGTTTTGGTTCCACGGGCCAAAAGGAGGGTAAGAATGAGGGCAACGAGGCGGCAAGAGCTGGCAAAGCAAACGCTGGCAGTGCAGGGGCAGCAGGCTGTGAACACTGGTCGCCTTCCAGGGGAATTATCCAGTGGTGCTGCATGCCATGGAAGTGTGCAGCAATGGGCAGAAGGATCGTGCTGTTCTTGACTCCTGAAGTTTGACTCCACTTGTGGTACAAGAAAACGTTCCTGGAGTTGAGTTTGGGGCATTAAAAGAGGCATGGGGGGAAGAGTTACTTTCTTTGTCCACCTCCCTTCTGCAGCTACTTCCCTGTGCAATCTTGGTAAAATCTTGTCTGCCTCGGTTTCGCCCTCTATAAAACAGGCATAACAGTCATGACAGACCTCTCCTTTTAGATGCTTGGATCAAAGGTACTATATAAGTACAAAGTGCTCCTTCTATAGGGTATTATTGCCAAATTCCCTATAAGCGATTCCATTGGGCACTTGATAACAACAGCAGAATCAGTCAGACGTCCTTGATGCATTCATTGCATGGTCCCAGATACCTTTCAGAGCCTCTTTGTGTGCCATCCCACCCCCTGAGGTCCATGAGGATGGGGCTTTTGGAGCCTGGATTCTGCAGGAGCAGGAGGGCTATGGTCCGCATCTTCTGGCCCCTGAACCGTGGACCGCTTTTCTTTTTGACCTGGTGAGGACTACTGGAACTAGCCCTTTTACAAACAGGTTTTAAACGTACAACTTTGTATATATTTATATATATAAATTCATTGCACCGATAGTACATAGTGCTAGACTCTTGTTGAATTTTCGCTGTTTCAGTCTTGCATGGCTCATTGTCATTTTAATCTGCATTTGTTTCACTGCAGAGTGATTAGGCTGCTTTTAGATCTAGGCACACTGCTAATAGAAATTTGGTTCATTTCAGCTTTGAAATTTGTAGCTGTTAGGGAGCTAACCATTTTCTAAAATTTCACTTAAAAAAATCCCCACAAACACCAGGGAAACTAATATCTTAATTGCTGGAAGTGTTGCCATTATAATTAACTCTATCATGTAATTCTGTTCTTTCTTCAATTTTAAAATTCTCTAAAAGACACGTTGTTTTTATGATTGTTCAAAAATAGTGTTCTATGGTCCAGTACCAAAAATAGAAGAGTAGATGTTATATTGGATATCAGAGCGTGGGGCTTCCATGAATAAATTTACAAACATTCCAGTTATTCTTCCTCATTTGCTCTTCTCCCCCTGCTCCAAGAAGCACTGAGGGTAAATATGCAGCTTCAGAAGTTTCCTTAGAGCTCCTTTATACTTTAATAGGTTTGTTTTGGTGACTATATGCTAGACAACATATTTTTTTTTTTTCAAAAGGTCAAGCAGTCTTCTAATGTGTCCATTGTGTATCCCTGCAGTAAGAAATCCTCAGTGCAAAGGAGATCTTCATGGTTAAATTTTAAAAGACAATGATTTAAATCTTTTTGTTGCAGCTTTTTCTTTTTCTTTTTCTTTTTCTTTTTCTTTTTCTTTTTCTTTTTCTTTTTCTTTTTCTTTTTCTTTTTCTTTTCTTTTCTTTTCTTTTCTTTTCTTTTCTTTTCTTTTCTTTTCTTTTCTTTTCTTTTCTTTTCTTTTCTTTTCTTTTCTTTTCAATTTGTAACAACTATAGTACATAGTGCTAGACTCTTGTTTCCTTCCTTCCTTCCTTCTTCCTTCCTTCCTTCCTTCCTTCCTGCCTGCCTTCCTGCCTTCCTGCCTTCCTGCCTTCCTGCCTTCCTTCCTTCCTTCCTCCTTTCCTACTTTCCTCCTTTCCTCCTTTCCTCCCTTCCTTCTTCCCTTCCTCTCTTCCTCTCTTCTTTTCTTTTTTAACATCCTTAGCACTGCTTTTGGAGCGTCAACTTCTACCACTGTAGGAAGCAGGAAGCCCATTAAAAATAACAAACAGCTAAAGGTAAACTTAGTTGGTTTCCCTTTCCCTTTCCCTTTGAAATCCTGGCATTTGGCTGTGTTTGTAAGAAACGTGGTAACAAATGAGTGGCCACAGCCTAATGTAAGGATAAAGCAAAATTACCAATTATGGAGAAACATCCAGGGCTCTGGGCCTGAATCTTTGATTTCCTGTTTGGATCTTAAAAACAGATGCATTATTGCCTTCTGACTGCGCATATTCTATGAATGTGCTGTAGAATCAACTACAGATATTTTTCTCAGACACTGATAAAATAAAAAACAGCAAAAAAAAAAAAAAAAATTGCATCATTCTGATCCATTCTCTTAAAAAAAAAAAAAAAAAGGAAAATAGAAGAAACCTCTTTCCAGCAAAGTAAAGTTGTAGTATATTAAAAAAACAGTGCGTTTTCTCTTTCATACAGGCATGAAGTGGAAAAGAGCAGAGATGTCTGCAATATTTAAGCACTCTGAGATACAAGACTAATCAATGTAGCTCCTGCCACATACTTGAGAACTGCAGTTTATTAATACATGTGTTTTTGCTCTGTTAAACAAATAGTCATGCCACTCAAGTTCAGTTTTAATGAAAAAATATATATATATTCTTTATGGATAAAGGGAGAGGAATAGCCAAATTCAAAATACTGGTGAGGTTTCCCTCTTCTCAAAAATTATGGAAAAAAAAAAAGAAATCTGCCAGTGTGTAGCTGTAGGTCATTCAGAAGGAATGAAGGACACTAATCTTAGTAAATTAGTATAGAAGATGCTGATGAAAACATCTGGTCAAGTGGTTGTATTGACATAAACTGGAGTATTCTGTGAATGTTTCAAGCTTGGAAATAGAATTATTGTTGGTCACCAATTTGATATTAAAAAAAAATAAAACAGGTAATTCTTTCCTTCAGTGTTCCTGTTTTGGATTTATACCAAATATAATTCAACATACCTTAGTGTTCCCCTCTTCAATTCAGTGCACGTGAATATCTACCACAGTTTATATATCAGGTACGCTTCAGAAACTGAAAAAGTCTCCAGCTGATTTAACAGCTGAGGCATTACTCATCAGAATATCTGATTACTGGCATATTAAGCAGCAGACACTGTGGAACAGAATAAACATGAAGCACTGCATCTACCAACACATATATTTTAATTACTACTAACCAAACAAATAAACACCAGACTGGCTTTATATTCAAGATTTAGTGCGTGATCAAGGTAAACAGAAATCTACAATATTGGTCCTTGTAAAAATGTTGTCATTAACCGGAATTTCTCAGCTCCTAAGTTTTCAATTAAAATCTCTCCGCGTGCCTGTTGTAATCATTCTGGGTCTCCTATTCCTAATTTAAAACAATGGCAGTGGTGCTCAGCCGGCCCTGCAGGAAAGCTGGCCGCAAAGGGGAAACAATGGCAGCGGCAGAGGTGTGACACCTGCCACCTTCTCTCCTAATCAAACTTGGTCCACAAGAAGCCACTGATTCTGACTCGTAACCCTTTAATTATCCATGCTCTAACTAGAGAGCTGGATGGAGCTGTACAAAGCTGTTTTCTAAAAGATACTTGCTAAATGTTGCGTTTTTCTTTCGATAGCTTTAGGCCACATTTCCCAATTCTGAGTAATTCATTCTAATACATAGCCATAAAACATAAGATAATAAATTATTAAGGCCTGATTTTTTTTTTTTTCTGCTCAGACCAATCTGTGTTAATTACTGCGTGGTCTGAAAATACAAGCATATCGGGGCTGGAGATTCATTTGAACAAATCTCCAAACAGGCTGTGCACGGGCTAGGGCTTTGCATTTTCCTTATGCCTCAGATAATTTCCTCTTCCCTTTCGGTGTGTAAGCACCAAGCAGCTGTAAGCACCTCTCGCTACCTGGGCACTTGGCTATCCTAACGCAGCCTGGTAGTCCTAAGGACCCACTGGTCAAAATCAATGACTTGCAGTCGAAATTCTCCTTCCAGTCTGCAGAACGGAGGTTGTAGCATTTCTGCACTCCTGGCAAGGAAGCTCCGTCTGTCTCCGATCATGGTTCTCCATCTCTCGCCCGCATGCAGTACGGGTGACGCCATTCTCCAGGCGTCCGTACGGACACCATGGAAGAAAGGGTTTGAGCGATGGAGACAACGGCTGGAAACTCCACCGACACAACGCGACTACAGTATGTTTTCCTTTCATTGTCCTTTCAATTCGCAGTAAATTTCATTCCAGCTTTTAGAAATCATCCTTCTTTCCCCCTTTTTATTTCAAAATGGTTGCAGATTTCTCATTCACGAAAAGGTTAAAGGCGTTTCCCCATCGCAGGAGGGATTATCTTACCAGAGGATTCTGGGACTGCAGATGTATACTGCGGCAAAATCCTAAATTCATCGGCAAAAAAAAATCATTTCCAGACCCCAGCTGGTAAAAATAATAGAATTATAGTAAATCATTGATAAGATTAAAACATAAAGCCATTTCTTGCATTCCAAAGTGCTCTAAAACACAGGTCTTTTCTCTTAATTCGTTTCTTAAATAATGCAAATTTTAAAGTAGCTTTTCTATCCAAAGCACGCAGCGCCATGAAATCGATAATTTTTGATCTTTTGGTTAGTAGGCAACATGGTGAGCTATTGCAGTGACTGCAGGCAGCAGACATGTTCTTGTCAGCTAAAAATTTTCATATTGTTTTTGAGTCCATTGAGATTTGTGGATGGGATACAGCCAGTTATAGCTCCAGCTTGCGCTTTGCTGAGGGGACGTAAACCAGCGCCGGTTTAGATGCACGTAGAGATATAGATATATGTTTTAAAAACAAGAAGCATTACTGGATTTTAAACAAAAAATTATGTAAAAAGAATGGCTGGTGTGATTATAATCGCATCATGCAGGGTCCACGGTTTCCATTTAGTGAAATTTCGCAGAGGGCAACTTCTTAAGAACATCCCTGCTGTGCAGAGTGAAAAGCATGAACAAACCAAAGACAGAATTCATCTGTGTTTATATTTTACAGACAATGAAAAACCTACTCTTTGTATGCCTTTTTTTCCACCTTATTATTTCACGAAAACTGCAGCATTTTCCCCGCCCCCACCCGAACACTCACCACCCCAGCACTGCGGTGTTCGGTGTTTCTTTCTTTCTTTCTTTCTTTTTTTTTCCACCTCTTCTTCTTCTTTTTTGCTTTCACAAATTCTGCATGCGCCATCTTTGTCTATTGTTACTCTTTTCTAATTTCTGTTGCCCATTCTCTTTCAAATCAGCTAATAAACGCAGAGCTAAATGCCTGATCAATGCTTACGTGCTATATTCTCCCCATCTTTCTTTTCTTTTTTTTTTTTCCTGAGAAATAAAATTAAGAAAGAAACACCTCTCGCCCCAAAATTTCTGTATTACCATAACCTGTTGTATACAGTGGTGATAAAAAACATTATTAACATAATAGCAACAGCTGCAGCCTAAAGAGAAGCTATGAGATAATAAATGTGCTACAACAAATTAATTTGCTGCAGGTGCTTGTGCTCTGAACTGCGTAACCCAAGCCATTTCAAGTCTGAATACAATTATTATTCCCCCCACACGCTAAAACAAAGTGCAGAGTGAAATGTCCTGCGATTATAAACATCTTGTCCTGTCCCCAGAACATTTTAACCATCAGCAAAGAGGTGGGAGAAGGGATTTTAAAGCCCTGGTAGCGAGCTGTGGCATTTAAAAATACTTAAAGAGGTTTCCAGTCCTTGTCCAAGCTGGAGGAGATAATGCATGTCCATACGTTAATTTGCACTTATTGTCTCCTACCCAGAGCCCTGAAGGTGAAGATGGGCTGAGGTATTACACACATGCAATTGGCAAGGCAGGGGCTGTAAACACCTCATTAGTAACAGACGCATATTTGTATGTGTTGGCACTGCCATTTACTTCCGAGCACAGAAAAAAAAAAAATACATCTCTTTGCCATTTGGCTTGTGCAGTGTGCAGCGAACTGAGCAGAGATTTTTACTGTTTTCTCTGGTAAACACAGTGCTTGTGGAGCCAGTTCCGAGCTGCCTCACGGGCAGACACCCGTAGCATCTCACAGCATTCTCCAGACTACGAAGACAGGAAGTCAGGTGAAGCCCGGTGAGCTGTTCTCGTGCGCACAGTGACGTGAAAGAACTAGCAAGGTGCTTTTTCTTTTTCTCCTTTTCCTCTTTTCAGACCTAATTGTTAGAAACCTGGTGAAAAGGAAAAAAAAAAATTGAGGGCTCAACCAATTTTTCTGGTTTTTCATTGCCAGAATATACACTGCTCATTTTTCTTTTTCTTTTTTTCTCCTTTTTTATTTTTTTAATTAATATTTTTCTCAAATATAATCAGAGAATGCGTGTTTTAAATGATTGATCACTCTCACAGAGTAACCTTGAAATGTTCTTTCTGTGAAAAAACAAACAAACAAACAAAAAAGCCTAAGAAAACTAATCAAACGAATTCCTTCCCCAGGACACACTTGCTGTGTATCGGAGTGGCTTTGCAGTGATGGGAGCCCCACGAGTAGCTTCCAAGCTCCAGCAAGGCAATGTACAGATGGTGCACTCAGCCTAGTGCTGCCAGTGTCCTTTTTGACTGTGCCGAGCTTGCATGAGCCATCCTGGGGAGGTCAGTGGGATTACTCACCTGCAAGTGCATAGTTGCTCAACTCAGCCCCATGCTAGAATTTGCATGTCTCAAATCCCTGTTGCCTGAAGAGGAAAACATATAATCCATTAAAGAAAGATGGCTATGCAGCGCTACTGAAAATTGTTTTGTTTTTGTTGCTACTTCTGTATCACGCTCTTGTTTTGTTTCTGCGGCTTATGCTCACATCTGCTCCCAAGATCTGATTTTTACGCTGTTAGTTGAGCTAAGCTTCCATCCATGTCCACAGCTATTTTCTCAGAGTAACAACTGGGACATGAATTCCTAAATTTGAGGCATTCATCTCCGTAATGCTTATGGTAATGTGTCTCCTAGTCATCATCCAAATGAGTAAATAGTATAGCATTTCTGCATATGAAGCACGGGGAGGGAAAATGTGCTTTCGCAAACTCCTGTGCCTGCATTTGCACAGCCCAGTATTACCTTTCTCCTGAAGTAAGGCTGATGCCACGAACGAATAGTTTTGTGAGCTCAGCCTCCCCCCCCCCAAAAAAAAAAGATGTGGTGTGCCATAATTTCACTGTCGTGCCATTCCCCTTCTCAAAGGGTGACCATATTTTGCTGACAGGTGGCTTCAGTAGGGGAATTTGATCCAAACCCAATGGCACAACCTGCCTAAAGGAATAAAAGGTGAATGCCATTACTCAGAAGCAGACCTAGAAGAGAACTGTTTGGGTCAGTGTCTCGATTTGTTCATCCAACTGGATCCTGTTTCTGGAGTACCTGAGCACCCACCATACTCTGGTTATTGGGACCATATCATATGGGACAAGAAAATATCAATCAAAGCTGGGGAGCTGCAGTAGGACTGAGGGGCAGGTTTGGGTGTACTTAGGCAGCCGGTGGAATGCTCCATACAGTCTCCGTCTACCAATAACTATGGCTTGCTTGGTATTCTGAAGGGAAACAGAGAGGAACCACAGCTGACCAAAGCCTTGATACTGAGGCCAGGAGGATGGGCAGCACCGTCTGCTTCTGCCCTAATCTGATACCAGAAAAAAGCAGCTTGAGAACAGGGACTTTACACGGGAAGACATTTCATGGAGGGAATTATGTCCAGCTTTATTACGAAAAACATGCAAATTATTTTAGACATGTTATACCTCCTGATTAATGTAACAGGGGAAAAATGGAAACAAGCTATTTGCTTTTCCATTGTAAAACTTCCTGCCAGAAAAGAAAAAAAAGGAAGAGAAAATTTCAGCCATCTCAGGAGGAAAGCAGGTAGTTAAGTGTACACGAGCATGTGCCATGCAGGCGATGCAACTGGCTACTTTTCATTGCTGTGTGGCTAAGCAAAGACTTTTTTTAAATGTGGGCTATTGTGACTCAAGGTTAAGTTTTAGTGTGAATGTTAAATGTGGGTCTCATCCTGCCAGGTTCCGAGCACCTGATCAAGAAAGCATTTCCTGAGAGATAAAGATGTCCAGTGGAGCTTCCCAGATAAAAAATAAACAATCAAAAACCAACAAACAGCTGCAACAACCAAACAGAACAAAAGAAAAGGCAATTAAATAAACAAACAAAAAAATTCCAGACAGACAAACAAACAAAGAACAAAGACCAAGCCAGTTTGTACTTTATTATGCATAGTAATATCTGCCCTGCTCCATGACTGTGACACTTCTTACTGAATTTCCCTCGTCACAGTTTCTGCATGCAGTGCTTACGCAGGCTGTGTTTCTCCAAGTGCATTCTTTAGCCCTGGAAGCATAACATTAATGCATGATTCTGAAGCACTCGCCTGGGCTGTGCTTATCCACAGACTCACCGTTCATTTGTGTGGGTTTTACAGTAATGTTTTGCTATTGTTTTGTGTCAATATTTGCTGCTGTGCCGGCTCTGACTTTTTTCTTCCACCCACCTTTCTCCTCACACGTGCTGACAGATAAGTGTGGTTTGACTGAAACCATTCCAAGGGCTAGATATTGCTGTCTACAGCAACATTGCTTGGTGCAGTTTATCAGGAAGCAGTTGGACTGCTGGAAAGGCAGCATGCACACACAGTACATGTTTCACCCCACTGTCCCTGCAGCTACCCAGCAAAGCACTGTGCCACATCTCATTGTATGGGAGTTGCATGGCTGGAGATTTGGGGCTGGAATGTGGACTCACAGTTTCCAAGCTCTTCTGCCTTTCTGCAGGGTTGGACAAGGCAAACTCTCCTTGTACCTCAAGCGTACAGGGATGGCTTGCAAAGCTTCTTTAGGCAAAGGGCATAATTCTTGGCACCCAGGCCTCTAGAAACATAAGTGGGCATAGGCCAGTGCCAACTTTGCCCTCTAGAAATACAAGTGGGAAAAGGTCACTGCCAACTTTGCAAGCAGATGTATTTATCCCTGTGCGTGTGAAGTGTGATGGGGCAGGGATGAAGCCACTATTGTATATTGGGAAGCACCAGGGATAGATTGCAGCAAGCTCCTTCTCAGAAGTCATTTCTTTTATCCTCCCAGTGTCAGCCTGTTTGCCATCACCATCCTCAACGCCAGGCTCCTGCTCCCATTTAGAGGCTGTGGCGAGGGCCAACATGGCACACAGTAGGAAAGCCTCGCACAGGGCCACACTCCATCTGTGAGGAGGAAGAAGGAGCTGGTCAGCAGGTCTGTCGGGGGAGGCATCTGCAGAGTGAATGGGGAAAAAAAAAGGCAGCAGGAGCAGGGGGGGACGTCAGCTGCCAGCACCATCTCCTTTGAAGATCCCCACAACCGGAGGGAGGATCAGGTTGCCAGCAGACTCTCCCTTCCTAAAACATCCTGCCCCTAAATAAGGAGAGTGGAGCACAGATTGCCAGGGGCCTGTTTGATTCACGCACTCACCCAGCGAGTCTTGCTGTTTGGCCACCACCACCACAGAGGGCCCTGCCACAGGGCCATCATCCCCACCGCGGCTCTGTTGCAGCAGGACTGAGGGGCGCATGCCCTGCCCAGCTTCCCAACCCCCTGCGTTTGCCTAGGCTGCAAGACATTTTTTTTGTGGCGCCTGTTATTTTTATTTGCTTTCAGACTCCTTTGTTTCTAACACACTGTCACCCCTGGGTAACTAATAGTTTTCACCCGTATTTGTTCCTTTGTAGCTGCATTATGCAGCTAATGGCTGTAGAAATCGCACGGTCTTTTCTACGCAGGTGAAAATGGGTGAGAAGGAGCAAAACTGATGAATTTCTGGCATGAATTTTCAAATGAATGAAAGCGTAAGGATGAAAACAGAAGGAAAGTGTTCAGCATGGACACAGTTAAACATGAGTTTCACACTTCTGAAAAGTACAGACGATTCAAGTCTATTCATTATTTGAAATTCATATCTGCTCCTGTGCAAGAAATGTAAAAACCGATGCTGACTTTTAGGAATGTCCCCCAAGACCTTTATACACCTACATTCTGTTGCTCTTCCTTTCATCCTCTTGTCAGTCAATACTTAACCCTTTTGGAGTCTGACCTTTTGGTAGCGTGAGGGCTCGCTGTAGAACTGATCGGATAGTTGAAAGGATATTCTTGCATATTTTTGCGAATCAAAGCATCACGCTTAGTTTACTGTGATTTGTGTGTTACATTATTACAAGTACACAGGAGCTTATTCATTGAGGCACTGTCTCTCAAAAGCCTCCCTAATTTGTCTCACAAGCCTGTATTTATTTGGAAACTCATCCCATAGATTTTTTTATTTCTTATTATTTCCTGATCGCACATCAGATATTTAAAAAAGCATCTCATACCCAATCAGCGTTAACAGCTTCCAAGTGATTTGTGTGGTCATTGAGCCTCTCCAAATAGCTGGAGCAAGCCGTCTGAAAAAGAATATATTTGTCTGGTTATTAAGCACCGATATAATTTTAAAAAATCCTTTAGTCCACTTGGTGTAAAATAACGTCAAAACACAAAAATGCAACCATCTCTACACATCTAAAACACACACCTCTCTCAGATTCATAGTAATATTCTTGACTGTCGTCTAGTTCCAGGAGCATAAGGAAACTGTTACAGAAAAGGTGACAATAATCCGTCTTGTTGGAACGGAGAACCAAAATGAAGCAGCTGCACATCAGAGAGAAAATCTGAACTAAGAGACTGATAACAAGTATGCCGAGTATTTTTTCTTGCTTATGGGTGAAAAAGCCAGCAAAGTCTCTGTTTGAAGACAAAGCACATAATAATATGATCATAAAAATCTCCTAATGGGGACTATGTGATGCACAGTAAATGTATTCCTTTCAGTACGTTATTCCCTCTGCGTGCAGGCTTTCAAGGTTCCCTCAAACCGTACTGTGGATATGATAGCATCAGCACAGCGAGATGTGGGCAAAGTGGGCCTCCTTTTTCCTTACTGTTGCTATTATTTGTGCTCTTGTCATTTCATACTGATCTCACAGCAACTCCTGAGAGCTTCAGACAGAAAAGTCACCCCATTTTTTTGTGAAGCAGTGTGCAGACATTGCTAAGGCACCATGTGTGCCCGGAGAAAAGCTGCAATTGATGGAAATGAAGTGACATTCAGAGGGTGGAGAGAGGAATACAGCAATTATAGGTGGGGCTGGTAGTGTTACCTGTTATTAAAGGCTTGTCTGACACTTCCCATTTTAAGGCCTGCTTGTCGTGGTTTTTAAGTACTTAGTAAACTTTAAGCATTTGTCTACCTAGACTTCTACCCTTGGCTTCTGCTGCTGCTCAGGTGTTATTAAGAGGTTAATTTATTTCATTCGGACATCATGGCAGGACTGGAGTTGGAGGAGGGAGCAGCAGCTTTAAAAGTATACAAATAAATATTATCCTTTTACCTTTCAGTACTTATTGTTTTGTTTTGCAATAAGAACTCAAACATTATAATCCCACTTTGTTTTCTTGTATTCCTCCAGCTACCCGTCTGCATACATCTGTGATTGCTTTTCTTAGATTTGAGCCTGTCTTTCTGATCTGCATTTGTGCACTGCTTTATACAGCTGGGTGCTGGTCCATGACTGCTGCACCTATAAGCTGTAGCCGTGCAAATAAATACTCCAGGTCTGCACAGAGCAATTGTTTTGGAGAAATAAATAAATATTTCCTGTCCAGAAATCCTTCACAGTCCCTTCCTTATTGATTGTGACTCCCAAATGCTTAGGATAGAATTGCTTACCTTTCCCCTCGCACTTAAAGTGCTGTAAGTGTTTCGTATTCAAATATGAGTGGCTTTTCTTGTCAACAACAGCTCCTTTTAGAAAATACTGCTGCTAAAAATAAAAAGACTGCTTTTCAGGCTCTGTTTAAACACAGTGCTATTCAGGGATCAAGCTGAGCAAAAGCTGATTCCCTCTACCCATGTGTTTTGAAACAGCACACAGAGGAAGGGAACGAGCCACTGAGTTTATGTTTCAACTAGAAATGCAAAAGAGAGAGCCAGATTCATTAAGACTGTTACACTAAGTCAATATGACCTCTCCCTTTGTATTTTGCTTCCTTCGATTGACTTGAAATTGGACTAGGCATGAGCACTGCGCTCCGGACCTTTGAGTTTTTTTGGCCAAGGTCATTGTTTTCAGCCATAAGGGTGATCATGACTTCAGCAGTGATTTTTGTGCTCCCCATAAAGCCTCACAGGCCATTTCACTCACCTCCTTTACAGCCAGTATTTTTCACTCTCATTTAACTACAGTTGACAAAACCTTACCTAATTTGGCCTTTTAGAATAAATGCAAAAATCACTGTTAAAGCGGAAGGTTGCTACCATTGTGCTTTCCACACCTTAAGCCTGATCCTGCAAAGTAATGAACATTTTGGGTTCTTTTGCTTCAGTTTTTATTTTAATTATGACTATTTTTGTCTCCCAGCAAAGTGAACAGCCTTGACATTTGCAGCATCTGATCCTACATTTAACCAAGTCAGTAACAAAAACGTTTGAAGGTCAAATGTTTGAAGTTATTCCTATTGGGATTGAAGATGGTTTCCTAAATGCAGACTTGCGTTCTCTCCTTGTAACCTGATTGAGGTCTATGTAATCTATGGCATACTTTCTACAGTGTAATCACATGGAAAAGTCCTTGGCCAAAAAAAGTAAGCAAACAACACCAGATCTCAGCAAACCACAAGTGTGCTTCAACATCTGAGTGTGGGCTCAGAACCTGAAGGGTGCCATGCATCATGCAGAGGATAAGCTTCTGCTGACTAAAAGACAACAACAAACTAACAACACTCTCTCCCCTCCCTACCCCCCCAAAGTCTAGCAAATCTGATTTACACTAAGATCTCTATGTAGCCGCACTTAATTTATTCTTTCCTTCCCCAGTGTCCTCTACTAGCTTTCAAAGACATAATAAAACACATCCCCCTACCCTTCTGCCCCTATCTTTTAAAAGCAGCCCGCAATCCTTTCCCACAGGTCTACCAGCTGAAAAGGCAAAATTGACTTTTTTTTTTTCCCATTTAGAAACATTTACACACATGCACAGGACTGCTGCCAGCATCAATGAGAGTATATAATGCAGAGACTGAGAAGTGAATGCAACCCTGTCTTGCTGGTGTTTTTCCTGGAGTTAGGTGGAAAGATGGTTTTTGCAGGACACAGTTAGCTGGCATCAAGCCAGGCTCATGCCAGCAGCTGCAACTGCATGGTAATAAGCCTATTTCTATGCGAAAGAGCTTATTGCTAATAATTTCTGTCAGCTTCTAACCTGTGTTTTTCTTTCTTTCTTTTTTTTTTTTTTTAAATCAGATGTTTACAAGAAGTATTTTATTTTTTTAAAGCAGTGTTCTGATGCAATGTTAATGATTATCAGCTCAATCTGACTCATCCAACCCAGAAAACAATTTATGTTGCTCTCTAATTATAAAAGCTGAAGAAAAAAAATAATTCAAAAGCCCTTACTTTCACAAAATATTTTTTTCCTCTTATCTGGAATTAACAGGAACAAATTTTACAGTAAAAAGTAAAACCTGAAAATAACCAGACCATAGCCAGCTGGGGTCTCAGTGCATGGTTCTTGGAAGGGGCATCGAATGATGGGTGAAGCCACAAGGAGTCAAGAAGACACAAGTGGAATTTGTTAGAAACTGGCAGCCTGAAGTGATGATCTCGCTGTCCAATGCATAGAGACACTGTTAAAGATCCATGTTTTGCTGAAGTATCCTTTTTGAGCTGTTCTATTAAGGCATACTAACTAGAGGCATTGTGGGAGATTCTGTAAATTCAACCTCTGTTCCTCTTGTGGCATTGCAACTTTTTTTCTAAACAACATGGTGTAAAATAAGAAGAAAGAAATAAATGGCTGCTAACAGGCTAGTTTCCAGGTAACACATATCAGCATCACAAAGCAGGCCTCAGACTAAACATAGGCCATCAGGGAGCCTGCAGGCTGAACTGTTAATAAAGACCAAAACTTACCATGAGCTGGTCTTTCTTCTATGGCAAGGTTGAATGGGATGGAAGAACCTGAATTTCTTGCTGATCCTATATGTGGCTAGACAGGTCTTTACCAGCAATCTCATGTCTTTCATGAGCTCTAAAATGACATTAACATTTTAAAATAACAAGTAAAACTATAGGAGCTTTCAGGCTTCCTAAAAGCCTATTTATAGTCTTAGATAGCGACAACCAAATTTCTCAGAACGCTTCCTTCTTCTTCTGATGTTTTTAGGTGAGCTTCTGTAGGATCCCCACTCCCAAATGGCACTTCCCATTCTGGAGGGGCCATAAGATAGTCACATCATGTCTCTCTGTCTCTCTTCCAAGCAAGATTTGTAAAAGACAAATCTTGGTTTAAGTGGCAAATTCTGGATTTATTCCTGGTCTGTATGAGAGGAAGACTGGCTTGGTTTCTCCATTCCAGCCTGCCTTAAGTCCTTATCATCCCCGGCAATGTCGTATCACACAGGAAGTTAATTCCTTTGGCATTTCATCTAGCATAGCCTATGACTGTACTCTGAAATATCCTGTTTGAAAAGAAATTCAACAACAACAAAAACAACTCTATGCTGTTGTGGGGGTGCCTCCACCCTGGGGGAAAAGAAAGGAAGTGGTCTTCCTATAGTCATAGACTAGAAGGCCCTATAGACTAGAAGTTCTGCTGGGTTTTTCAAACCCAATTCTATTCTAGAAGGCAGCTAATGTAGATTTTAAAACAGCGAGGGCAAAGAAACACAGGAAGGTTTTTGGGAGGTTCTTCCAGTAGTCCAGCATCAGCACTTCTAATGTCTAGTCTGAACATGTTTGTTTTCACTTTCCAGCTCCTGGGTGGTGTTACACTTCTGTCTTCTATACCACATAGTCCTGTATGAAGCCTTGTTCCTTGTGGTGGCACTTACAGACTGATCAAATCCAGTCCCTCTTTTTATCCGTGATGAGCTTCAACCTTTAAAAGGCAAATTCTCCAAACCTGCTATTATTGACATCTTCCTGGACTACAGATACCAGAACAGGACAAAGTGACACCATTTTGGCTGTGCCTCATCTACATGATGACAGGTTGGCTAAAGCTAAAGTTAGGGTCCATGACTGCATCTACATATCCATGTGTTGTGAAAGGCTGGTGTTCCTCACTGGGATAGCCCAAATTCTGGCAGCCCCTCTGTCCCATCAGAGATGCCAGGAGGCACACGGCCTAGCCAGTAATGGCTGAGCCATACAATTCACCCCCACTGCCGGTAGATGAAAGTTGGATCCCCACCAATAGTCAAATGAACCCCAGATTTTCTGCTCCCTGGCAGTTCCCCAGAAATGGAGTCACACCCAGCATTGAGGCTGGTTTCATGTCATGAGGCTGCAAGGCTGTTAGGATTCTCAGATGGGCTTAAGCCTTCTACAGGATGAATCAGTGCCATAGTATAGCCTCTTGATCCTTTGGTTCCCCCACTCTTGTCTTCAAGGCTTATTCTTTCAGCAAATGTATCTCCTCAGGGACTGGCACTTACCAGGACATGTGCTTTGACCACAAAGCTTTCATTTCTATCATTTCATTCAAGGTCAGTCCCCGATTCCTTAACAACCTCTTACAGTCGTAACTTCTTCACACCTTTACATTAGGATGCGGGAAAACACATGCTGTTTTCTTACTAATAAATCACCCTGCACCAGTGACCTCTCATCTTTGTTGTCCATGTCATCTGCCGACTTTACCAGAGTTGATTTTATATTTACTTTCATGTGACTGATAAAAATGCTAAGTAACTCAGCAGTTAGCAGAAAGAACCTGAGGGACTGTCCCTTGTAATTTGTGGGTTCTTAGAAAATTTGGGATTCTTATTATATCAATCACAAACTCCTTCCAAAGGCAAGTGCCTAGGAAATGACTCCTATCAATATCCCATGTGTGCACCAGAGCACAAATCTACTGCACAGGGAGAAGAGATTTACACATATTGAATTCACTGTTATTATTTTGACAAATAGCATAATCCCTTAGAGCTAGTTCCTGCATAATCACTTCTCTGTGTTTTTACTGACCTTAGAAACAGAACTAGAGATGAGAATGGTGGAGAAGATAGAAGACAGCTTACCAGACCCTCCTTTGCTATGGGCTGATAGAGGCTGCCTGGAAACCCTTAAAAGATGTGCTCAAACTTCCATCTGTATTTGCTTCCATTTTGTAGTAACAAGAACACCCTTTGAAAGGCTGATGTTAAAAGAGGGATGTGTTTTGAAGGAATGCAAAGGAAGAAAATGCATTTTTATTTTGCACAGCAGTCCAAGCAGCTTTCTGTGTGTGTGTTTTAATCATGGCATGGACAGATCTGCTTCTGTGATGCTTTCATGCATCAGATGCTGTCCAGAAGGAGTCAGGCAGGGCTGCAACCCCAAACACATGGAAAAAATTTAATGATCAACTGAAATGGGAGCAGACATCATCTGATTTAAGGCATTTTAGTGCTTCATCTTTAAGTGTTAGAATTAAAGTTGTGATGACTGCATGTTACCTTCTCCTTCATATTAAGAATTTTGCTGGACTATGTTCATGTTGTGATTATTTATCTGGGAATATCCATGGCATTTGCCTCTGTTCTTAAATATGTCTTCACACAGCCTTTAACAATGTGCTGAGTGCTATCAAATGGAACCAAAGTTTGTAGGACCAGCTAGTCTTTATTTTTTCGAGATCTCCTTCTGTTTCTTTCTAACAAGGGATTTTTATTTGTCTGGGTTTCTGAATTCTCAGAGGAAGCAAAGTCAAGTAGATGCGATCTGCGTTTTCTTCTAAAGGCGAGGATTTCTGGCCATATTGCTTGCAGCTAACAACAGTGGAGTTTGAGCTAATGAAACTGCGATGTTATTGAATACATTTTGTGGTTTTGTTTGAGAGGAATGTAATGGAGCTGACTGAAGACTCTGCAGACATTAAAGCCCATTTATGTGTCAGCAGTTTGAATTCTGTTGGGTGCCACCCTCTTGTAAAAGGGTTTGTAACATTTCCAAGGGTTGCAGCATGAAGAAATCTGAACAATTGCATTTACCAGACCTAGTCAACAAGTTAGCTGAAAAACAAGAACCAGGTTCTCAGAATAGATTGATTTATTTATTACCATAGCAAATAACATGCCAATATGATATACAGGGCATACACTCAAGGCTTTCCTGCTAAAAATGAGATTCAGTAACAACCTATGCTTCATTCTTCACACACCAGCAAATGTGTACCAACATGTGATTTTCTGACTTTGAGAAAGAAATGAAACCTGGATAACATATTTGACTTTCATTTTTTGAATGTCTGTATGTAACTCTCCCCAGTGTGTACGAGGCCGGTACCAACACCAAAATGCTAACAGACATGGCAGAGCAAGGAGACACCACTGAGATGTCTGTGCTCCCCAAGAAAAATGTATTAAATAACACACTGCTGCTCACACTCTTAGAGACCATCCAGATATTTCCAATGTTGTCACACACCCACCACTGTCATTTTACAACATATGTGCAAATGCATTAATACCAAATAAATCTGAACTGTAATTGACTATACATCAGAATGCACCATTTCCTTTGTTTATTAACTCCAAAGAATACCAGCCTGACTAAACATTAATTTTTTTTTCAGCACTTTGCCCATGATTAGTGCCTCAATGAGATTCTACTGTAATTTAATTTATTATAAGCAATGTCATTTTATCAGTAGCATGCCACATGTATTGCCTGAGAATTTTCTTAAAGTGTAATTAACCTTCAATATCGCATGGGTTAGTTAGTGTTGAAGGCTCAAGTGTTGGGGTTGTTTTAACTTGTGTTTTCTTTTAACACCGACCTTTTCAAATTCCCTCCAAGATAATGGGATATGATTTTTAAATGCAAGATATAGCTTTCAAAATGGTTCAACATAATAAGAGATAAAACAACTGAGGAACCAAAAAAGCAAACAGTGTCTCTGACTTAAAAGGAAAACAACTATCAGTGCCCCTAGTCATTCTCTGATTTGGAGACATCTGAACAAGGTCTTAAAACAAAAAAAAAGCTCTACACCAAACGCCATCACCTCAGAGCGGTGGATTTCAGCTGGTGCAAAGCAAGAAGGGTGCAGATAAATGCTACCTGATGTAAAGCTTCACAGACCAGTGTTAACCCATCAGCATTTTGTGAGCTAATACGAAGAGGATGGATGAACTGAGGCTGAAGTGCACTGCTTCATGTGGCTGCGGCCACTGTGGTGCCACATTACCACCCCGATGGGAGGAACTGGCTGACACTGAGGGAAGAACTGTTCTGGTTGCAAAAGAAGGGCTGACATATCCCCAGCCCCGAATGGTGCTCTGGCCACATTGGCTGCCTGGTTCCCACAGCTCACAGTGCAAATTGAACAATGCCCCAAGCTCTTGTGCCTTGCAAAAGGTCCCAAGGACCCCACCCAGGCTGGTGACAAATATTCACCAGTCCCTGGAGTCATTACGGGTCCTGCTGCATCTCCAAAAGTAAAATGTGGGGCTTGTTGTTTTTTAAGGTCTTTTTTAGGCTGGAGGAAGGAGATTATTTTCTAAAGATCTCTAAGAAGCCTTCAGTGCGTGCCAGAAATAGGTATGATCTCTGCATCTGGTTGCTAGCTCTCCTGATTTTACTGACAGCATTCCGTGCTGTTTGTTTAGTGTTCCCCTCTCCCAGCCTTTTTATAAAGGAAAGGTGGCTAGATCTTTTGGTGGTGGAAATACCTGGAAGCCATCACCTTGACACACCCCAAAGGTTCAGATTACAGCAAACAAACGAAAGAAAGACAAGTGTATTTATTCAGGCTTTTTAATCTTAGGAATTTAAAGCAAATTTGCGGACCATTTGAAACCTCAGCCCTGATCTGCGAAGGCTCAGGGCCGCCAATACTATTAGCATACACGCCGAAGAGTTTCAGCTGATAAAGTTGAGTGGTGTGCTATCTGCTCTGCTCTCTCAAGGGAAAGTCAGGCTGGGGAGATGAGGTTTGACTTCATTTACTCCATGTGACCTTAGACTGCTGCTTGAAACAGTCTGCTCTTTGTTTCTCCAACTGTCAAATGAAGATAATGATTCTTACCCATTCTTAGGACTGTGCTTTGAAATTTATAAATGAAAATATTATTTATATTCAAGAGGTTCCCAGACAGGGATAATGAATGATTTCCATAAATGCAATATATTTCTTCCAGTCCGGATCGTCATGCCTAGTTTCTGGCACTCACACAAACTAAGGATGGGTGTGAGAGACAAATACTTCTAAACATTTTATATACATGCAGTCTCTCTCTATAGCACTTATCTGTATGTAATTTTCTGCATATACATATGTACTTGCTTGCGTGCATGCATGTGTAATAAAGACATAGAAAACCACTTGAGGTGAATGTGAACCTTTCCCATCTCACATTTATGGGGCTGACTGCCTTTGCAACAACTCTCAGACAAAGCTGGTACATATCTCTTGTCACTTTGAAAGGTGAAAAGCTCTATTAGTCTGTTGCCTAGTGAAATTTATACATTAAAACATTACCAGTTAAAGGTGTGATGTAATGTTTGTCACGGGATGATTTCACACCAAAGCATCTACCTTAGTGCAATATTAAACTAAGGTTCTGTCTGCATGATTTTGGTTTCTGTCCAAAAAATGATGAGGTTTCCCATGGTGAAAGGGGGTATCAGATGCCTAGGGAGCTCCAGGGACGAGCCTTCTCTCAAGAATAAGCAATTGCACCAGAGTGACACACTGCTGTGTGACACTGGACCCTCTGTGAAAGAGTCTAATATCCAAGATGACCAGAGATCACTCTGTGGGCACCACCACAAGAGCAAAAGGAGAAACAGATGGAAGGACTCGAGCTCAAAGCTCAGACACCTTCAAGGTGCTGCTAAATGCATCAGATGAGAAGCTGGACATCCCATCCCATAGCTGTGGTTTATAACCCTGTTGTCACTGTGTTGAGAGCTTGTTGCTTGAAATCAGTAGGGATTTAATGACCAATGAAGGTAAAACAGAATAGTCTGCCAGGACGTGGAAGGTATGTGCTAAGTTTGCTTTGCACTGGAGAAAAGGTGGTGGTCCCAAACGGTGCAATGAGCATCCTGTGGTGGGGTCAGACCTTCAGCTGTTCATGGGGATTAAAGCAGGAGCCAAAACTAGCCAGTGCCTTCACTATGGAATGTCTGCAGTATCAAAGGGTGGCAGATCCATCAGTCAGAGAATCTGAACTTTTTTGCCTGGCTGAAGTGATGATAATCCATCTCTTGATGCAAGCCTGGATAAGGAGGAAGGAGAAGATGTGACTTGAAGAGAGCAAGACAGAGAAACTCTCTGAAATCAAACAGCCCAAGGGAGACCTTAGTATGTTTAAACCCAGCAGAAGGCTGATCCAAAAAGTATTTTGAGCAGATTCGAAGAGTCTTCCCAACACTACCATTAGAGACTGTGGCTCAGGATCTCTTGTTTGTGCTGCATAATGTTTCAGTGCTCCAGCCAGGCAGAGGTGGGACTGTAAGATATTTAGCACCGGCATCATGATGAGACCCTGAGGTGTGCTTCAGGAAATGTCTGGGCTTTGGCCAAATAATACATGAGACAGTTGTGTATATTTGCTACCAGGTTGACTTGTAATTCCCTGTATCTCGTTAAAATTTCTAACTCAGTGCAAGTAGAAATAAGAGAAATGCACTAAGCCATCTAGTCCATTTTCTGTCCTGTATAGACTTGCTCTCCTGAGTACTACTGCTTGTGTTTTGCAAATGTAGCCCTATGTGTATCGAGAGATGCATCCCTTCATTTATGAGAGTAATCCATACCCTAACAGATCTGTCAATAAGTTTTCATTTTCTTTCACATTTCTGCCTTTAAAAATATCATCATACTGCTTGTTATGCCCACTGGTGTTAATAACACTTTCAACATACGTAGATGCCTATTGGAACTTCTTCCTCTTCATTGCTTAGCCAATACATATATCTTTAGGGCCAGACTTTTACAGAATTGCCCATAACAGTTTGCTTTGTAAGTAGGCCTGTTAAGATATAGGGGAAAAGGATGGCATATGAACTAAGCTACTCTGCAGGAATAAAACGTGCCCCAATCCACCCCTAAACTATTTTAATCTTTCCTTAAAAGTCAGCCCAGACAACTCCTCAGACACCATTGTTGCTCTCCACTGAACCTGCCCTTTTATATGCTAATCAGGTACCCAGGAGTGAATTTAGTATTCCTAGAGTGGTCACACCAAAGCCACATGGAGTGAAACCTTTTCTTCCCTTTTCCAGGAGGTGATGTCTTTGAATGTGCAGCCAAAAATTTCCCTTTCTCTCTTTTTGCTCAGTCACATTTAATTCACTCTCTACTATCACCCTCAGGCTTCTCTCAGCATTACTTTCCTCATTTTCCCTTCTAAAGAATAACTGAGTTTTGGATTATTTTCCCTAGATGTCTGGGCTAGAATTTCTTCAAGTTGAGACTCTTTCTGTTATTTTCTCCCCATAGGTTATATCATGTCATCAGCTATTAAGCACAATTCTAAATGTGGATCATAAGTTATGGATTTCATTTTCATTGATTTTCAAGGAGGAGGAAGGAATTGACGATTAACAATGTCTGAATTTAAATTCCACCTCTCGCCTATCAGCAGCAGAAATAATGGGAATTTTATTTCTTACAGCTTAATGTACAATATGTTCTTTCTGATCACACATTTTCACAAATATTTGCAGTTTAGAAATTGAAAACATTCTCCCTAATAGTCCAGAAAAGAGATTTTTTAAACCTTTATTCATAGCCAAATAAGAGGTTGAAAATGGCATATTTAGGGCATGCGGTAATTAAGTCTCAAGGAAAACAAGTATAGGAGTACTTTTTAGGACGGCTGTAGGATTGACTGGGGAGAAAAACTGTAGGCTGGTAATTACAATTTATTATCAATTCAGGAGACTATATTTGGCTGCCGTGTTTGTAATGCATTTTAAAATAAATTTACTGCTGATGTAAACTGAAAAATGCAACCAATTGAATTACACATTTTCTGATAGGTGAAGCAATTTTGTACAATTCTTGCAGAAGATGAAATACAACACACCAATGTTGTTGGTTACAAAAGTGCTGCAGAGTAAGAAAGTGACTGCCGTGAAGGGAAGAGTTCTCCACTCGTTTCTATCTACGGGGAAAATTAATTAAAGTTGCCCTTGTGAAGCTGAACACAGTTTGCTGCTCTGCCTGGGTGTATTTTTAAACACAAATAATCTGTGTTTCAGCTCCATTTTAGAAGGCAGAGAAGTTCCTGGCTTCAAAGTTTCTTCTTCAGGTTGATTCACTGGATTGGATTGCCTTTCCTCATGTAATCAGACCGATACATGTCCTGAGTTCCTATGCAAGGGCATTATATGAAGATGGAAAGATGTAAATTCACTTGAAGGAGACAACCAAATTAACAGTGCATCAGCAAGCAAACCACACCGTGACTGCTTACAATCTCCCTGCACACATCGCCCATTAAGGAACATTCTGCAGCATTAATAATCAAATGTTAACAGAAAAAGCTAGACAAGCTACGGGATATTTGGCATGGCCGATTGATGTCCGTTCTGCTCAAGCGTTTGTGAAATAAACATTTATCCTCTGGCGGATGGTGCTGTTAATTACTTGGCATTCCAGAGCAGAAATAACTAAAATAAAGCCAGAGCTTACAAGGAAATTACAGAGTTACATGTCGGTTATGCTAGACCTTGGTAAATTTTCGGAGAAAACTTATTCCTCAGAAAGTGAGGCTTTGTGTGATACAATTTTCAAATGCCAGCCTTCGTTGGCATTCTTTTCCCTGCAATAAGCAAAAGTGATGTGAACTCTGAATACCTCTGAATACGGCTCTTCAAAAAATGAATGCATGTCCAAATGTTCTTCAATAGCTGTAGTAATCAGCTGGGACTGGGCATAGTTTTTCTCAAAACAAGTCTGTATAACCTGTGATCTCCAGAAAGCCACACTGCCTCCAGTTTGACCATGAGATTTTTCACTCCCTTCATTTATCCAGCCCCTCTCACGCCTCCATCCTGACACAAAGGCAGGTCTACACATCTATGGATACCCTCAGAATTGGCTTTCTTTGCAACAGGTATCCTCAGTGTTTCATGGGATGTCCCCATAGCTAAGTGCTCCATCGGGGTCCTGTCCACCTTGGTAGAGTTCCACTTAGCTGAACCCAGCGTGAGCACTGTGTGTCTGGACCTGCCTCATCGTCTGACCCAAGTCCAAATGGGGGAATGGGAGAAGAGGTGCTCCCCTGCCCACCCTTCTCTCCCTCATTTCTTTCTGTAGAGAACACCTCACACAGGTGTCTGGATAAAGATTTAAACTAGACCAAGTTTCAAAACTGAGTTTGCTTTTCGCTTCAAGTATGGAGTCTGAGGTGATGAAATATTGTGGGAATGTTTTTGTGAGAACAATCTGTTATATCACTCCAAAAACTGCAGTTCCTGACTTAATGTTCACATGGCTGGAGATATCTAACACTGACCGTTGCAAAAAGCCTGGTAGTAAAGGGTAATGATACAACACAAACCCTTTAAATTATCACAACAAATACCAAGCTGATGGAGGAACAGGCTCACAAGGTAGCTGTGTCTAATTTTTAGGGAAATTCTCCCAGAGATGGGAGGAACTCAAGTCTGTCCTTTAATTTGCCCTACTTTGCCTGTTTCTTCCTCTTTCCTATGCTAAATTCCATTCCTTTCCAGGAATATGGACAATTTTGCATATTCAAAACTTTGGGAAAGCTATCCAAATCTTTTGATGCTTATCCAAACCAGATCTAACTTGGAAGTTTCCAGGCAGTGATGAACCTAATAATCAATACATAGTAATAGTCATACATACTAAGTCATAATTAACAGCAATAATAAAAGCATATGGTAATAATAAAACTGTAATAATAAAATAAAATTCCAAGCTTGATCTGGGGAAATGGAAAGAACATTTAGAATCCAAATGAGAGACCACTCCTATAATGTTTACTCGTAGTTCAGAGAAAGAAAAAAAAAAGCCAGCTCAGAGGTATGGCTTTAAGTGGTGTGAAGTTCATCAGTGTCATTGTGACTCTGGACCATAAACATGAAGCACCTGAGTTTACGTTTTTAAAACAAAACTCCCCTTAAGCAAGCCCACATCACATGCTTATTCATCACTAAGCGGCAGTGGCTGGGTATAATATACTGTGGATTGTTCATTTGCCTCCTACATGTTTTGTTCCCCTACCAGACTTTGGCATTAGGTGATTGCTTCTCTGGAGCAGAAGCAGTAGTGGTGAGCATGTACCCAGGTTGTATCTCATGTGTGAGATCAACCCACTGAGCATGGAGGGTTAGTACTAGGATCATGCAGTGTCAAAATTGCAGTGGCTGAGGCTCAGGCACAGTGCCCACCTGTCAACTCTGTTTTTGGAGATGGTGGCACACTATTGGTAACAAATAGCTGGAGCTGGGAGGCAGTAACTACATATTCTCAATGAAAGCATGTGAGAGCCCTGCTTCACTTAAAGTTGCTGTCTGTTGACATCAGTATAATGCCATGAGGCAGTGACTCCTACAGAGGTTTCAGATCTGATCTGGGGCAGCGGAGCTTGCACATGCACATCTTCCAGTCCACACTGGGATGTCACTGGGAACAACCTCTGCACTGGGTGCCTTACAGGCTTAGGACCCCAAATCTCATCAGCTCTGTTCCTCAGTTTTTCTCATCAGTGTCTTGAGGCCATGAGCTAGTCCAAATGTCTGGAAAAAAATAGATCAAGATTTGGTTCATCAGTTAAAACACAGTGAAGGACTTTGTGATCTACTGGTACTCAAAGTATAGTGTGTAAGACTTTCAAGTTCAATACTGCTCACTGGCTACTTTCCTTGTTGATACTTTGACCTCCAAGAAGGCAATGGTGCAAAGGATTTTAAGCACACGCTCAAATTTCAAGACGGTCCAAGGGAGCTAAGAAACCATTTTTAAATGTTTCCACAACTGTGTGGTCTGGCATCATCCTACACCCTCAGTTTTACTCATGTAGTGTGATGGGAGGCAGACTGTTTTTGTTCTTATGCAGCATGCATGAGAAAAGACTTAAAGTTTGAATAGAGGGCTGTTGGTAATGTGGTTGGGATGCTGAGTTATCTAGAGATGGGAACATACAGAGTGATTGCATTAACAATTTTTATGACAGTCACTCATGATGCTTAGAGTGAAAGGCTTACTTAATTATTAAAAGACATGGTAGCTAGCAGCAACAGAAAATAGATATACATACATATATGTATATATAATATGGAAATGAGTCACAATATTGACATCCCTGACGAAAATTTTGGAAAGATTAGGGTGTTCAGCTCAGACTCTTTGGACTGGCTTCTTAGGATATCGGTAGATCCTGTTCCTCAGTCACAGCTCCCATGAAACCTTCATTCAGTGAGGCACTTTGATTTTAGAGAGGTCTTCTTTCCTTGCTCCACCAATCACTGCCTTGTGCAACACCAGTGCTGTAAGACTGTAACCACGATGCAGTTGCTGAGTAGTTTTAGTATGCTCTGCATTTTGAAGCCAGCCAAATGTTGGGGTTTTTTTGACTGCATGGTAAATGAAGAGCAGAAGTATAATAAGCAAATCACGTCTCCGAAGGGATTATTTGTAAGTCTGCAACAAATCTTCAATTTCACTGTTCTCTATGAATTTAAGATTGTAAGTTGTGAAGTACTAAAAAATCCCTGTCTCCCTGAGTCAGTTACGATGGTTCAATGAATTTGTCTTCCTTTAGCTACCTGCAGACTTCAAGAAGAAAACAGCTGGAATTCCTCTCATCATGTGAAGTAGTGGATGATTATTTACCTAAGTTTATTAGCTTGGGAATCAGTTTCTTCTGTATTTTAAACCATGTTTTCTGCATCCAAAGTCTTCCTTGACATTCTTCCATTTTGTGCAACCACTTACACTGGGCAAGGGTGAAGTTGCCCTGCGTGTGTTTCTGCTGTGTTGGCAGGACTGCATGAAGTGTCCAAAGAAGCACTCATTTTCTAGCTTGTGTTTCATTACCTTTCTGAGTTGACCTTCTGGAGGCATCTGTTTAAGTGAACCTAAGCCAGTGAACCACAAGGCAACAGGCTGAAAACCCTGGTTTAATTGACTCACCATGCCAAGCACATGGAAAGCTTGGTGACAATGACAGCGTGCTGTGCCGTGGTTTGTAGGGCTGGCTGCTTCACCAGCTCCAGGCATGCAGGCCTGGATGAACTCATTGAACCTGGGGTGGAGAGCCGACCCATGTGTGAGCAATAGGATGGGGAAGTTTTGCTGTGTCCAGCCATCTGCTGCGTGCCCTGTGGATCCAGTGCATCCCATAGCTGAGTGACTGCTCAGACACAACTGGTGTGTGCCTGTGTCATGGTAATTTTCCCAGATAAAGTGATGCCTCCTGCCTGAAGCCTTGTGTGTGTGGGGTGGGAGCGGTGGGTTCCCGTTAAAAAAGAGCGTGTATCACCCAAAGGCAGAGGCTTGGCAGACCTCCAGATGCTGAGGCTCAGAAGTTACAAACCAAATTCTGCTGAAGCCCCAGGGGAGCTCATTTTGAGAAAACAGTGAACAATCAGACCTAAATCACAAGAAGACTGTTATCCCCTCTGGATTCAAACCAAAGAAAATGTTCACACCAGCTCTTCCGCATAAAACCAGGTTTTTGGTGTTATTCTACTGGCAATGTACGTGGTTGCCTGGGTGGAAAAGAAGATGAGGAAGGAGCTCTGCATCTTTGTTCTCTCCTGCAAGTTTTGTTTCCAGAACTGCTGTGGTAATAACAGGAACATCTTAAATTCTCTGCAGAAACCAAGGAATATGTGAGAAGAAATTAAGCACAGCTGTGTGTAGTAAACAGTAATAACAGCTCTCCAAGACTCCATGAATCGGGATCTTGTTATAATTGATGCTGCATCCACGTATGGGACTAATTTTGAAAAACAGCTGTGAGACATGTGAGTGCCCAGCACTCACAATAGACTTGGTAGATCTTACAGTCTCCTACATGTTCCTGATAGCTATTGTTCTTTCCTTCTGCTTCTTACGTTTGTTCACTGCACACACACACATACCCTCCAAAACTAAAGTTAGCAGCAATTTTGCCAATGATTTTGATGAGACTGAGATTTCATACCTACAGTGTAACCGTGAATCTACTGCTTTGATATATTGGAAAATGAGCAACATTTACTATCTCTGAGAACTAAGATTTTGCCTTTTCCTATATCTAGAGTTAGCATGCAGGTTGTAGTTAAAAAAAAAAAAAAAAAAAAAAGCATGATAACCAGAAAAACATTTGTTTATTTTGCCTAGAGTGCAAACTGGCCATTTCAACATTGGTCTATTTATAATTACATTAACATAAATAAATCCAGATTGTTTGCACTTTGCTCAGCTCAGGGCTACGCTTGAGTTTTAGCAGAGCTAGAGGGATGAAGCTCATTTGTTTTACACAGATCAGTCAGATCACAGCTGGCTTTGTAATAAAAAAGTGATGATCAGCAGTGCCAAAAAGATGTGGATCTGTAAGATGCCATCTATAGATGAGGACCAAGTGGGGCCTTCTGTGCAGTGCCTGCGGTGCACCAGTGGTACTCGTGCTTCAAAGGTGACCCACAGAAGAAAAATGAGCCCATGACCTTCTGGTTCTTCACAATGAATAAAGAAGTCCAAGAGGATGGCTGTTGGGCTCCATTTGGTAATATGTTAGAAGTATGAAGATAAGAAGACAGTAAGTTAGCTTGATTTGCTGTTTCTTTGTCCACAAGCTTTCCTGGAGAAATTCTGGATTTAGAGCTTTACTCCCTATTCCAAATGACCTGGTGTGCACTGGGAGGGCAGCTGGTAGGACGTGTTGCTGTGGCAGCAGTGGCCTCTGGCCTTGTGCACCAGTGAAACAAGCTGAGCCAGCAAAGCACAGCCCTTGCATGCCCAGCCCTGCACTGGGCATGGGTGGAGGTTGGTTCTTCGGTCAGTTTTATGGCCCTGATGGACAATGCTAAGTCACCAAGGCTCTGCCGTCTGACCTGGCTGAGTTCTTTCACTGTTGTCCTGCAAGGCACTTGGATTACGTAGGTCATGACAAAACTAAAAGAGGCAGCAAGCTAAATGCTCTAAGACATCTCTGCTTCTAACTATTTTATTTAGTTCCCGACCCATCTCCCAGTGACATACAGTGCTAGCGCTCAGAATGTTTTGGAAACTCAAGATTTCTAATGCAAGTAAAAGAAAAAAAGAAACTGACAAATGTATATAAAACTTAAAAATGATAAAATATAAACGGAAAAATAGACAAAAGCCTATTGCATCTTTTTTTTCCTCTTGCATTCCAATAGTGGGTGAGATAATTTTTAACACATACTTGGACTATCCACACTGCAGACATCAATCCAGCCCCCAGCTGCACATTAATTTTGCTGTGACATAAATGGGGTCTCAGATTAGCTTGTAATGCAGCAAGGAGACGCGTAAAGAAAGGGATATATATGCTGGAATCAACACATCTTTCTGTCTTACCCTCTGTCTGCAAAGACCATCACTAAAGAATGCAGCAGGAGTAGTAGGGTGGAGTGCTCAGAAGGGACAAGAAATCCTGAAGACACTGCAGCTTCAACTTTCGCAGGAAGGAGCATGAAGGCACGCACTCTCACCAACCAACAGCACTGTTCCTTGCCACATGCAGCTGGTCTGGGGTCAGCTTTCACATAGTTTTCCCCATGGCAAGAGCAGCAAATGCAAGCTGAGCACCAAAGGGCTGCAGCTTTGCCTGCTGCCTCCGCCTTGATGGAAACGTTAATGCATGACCTGCGTACTACAGAGGAACGGGTGATTTTAGATCATTACCAGGGAAAAACATGGCAGAGTCTAACTTGTCTCACCATGGTACTCATGTCTCCTTCAGCAGCGAAGGAAGAAAAGGCTCAACACTGTGCTGAAGCTGCTTTTGTCTCAGCACAGCACTGGCTGCATCTGTTTGAAAGGCTCGCATTGTATCGCTGTGCTTTGTTATCAGGTTTCCCATGGTGGTCAGTGTTACATATCTTACATTGTTTGAGCTAATTAAGCTGGGGAATCAGGGAAAGCACATTTCCGGCGGGGATTTATTGCCAAAAGATATTTCAGCTGAAGGGGGAAAAAAGGAAATCTCCCTTTACGTCCAGCATTCCAGAGCCGTTTCATAATATTCGGCGTTCCATTTAGTGGAAATAAGCTGACAACAATGTCAAGAAGTGTGAACTTGAGAAAATTTGCTCTGCTTTGTGGAGTTTAAAAGTACCATGAAGAAAGGAAGGAATCGTTGTAGCTGCACAAATAAACAGCTTGGCTGGACGCAGAGTTAGATATGTTTGTTAACAACCTACATGCATGTGGTCACTTTGCTCTCAAGATGGTTTGTGCTGCTCTATTATTTGCACCCAATTTAGGTTCCTTTAGAGAAGAAAAGCAAATGGCAGTGCTTTTAGACTTCATGATACAGTTTGAGGTTGCTGGCAGAGACAGAAGTCTTCTGTTTCCTGCATTAATCCTGCACCCAGGAAGCAGTCCTGCACGCCCAGCTTGCTGTTGAATTGCTTGTGTACCTCTCCTGGTGGTTACCAGTCCTCTCTGCCCTAGAGTTGGCTCTTCTTCCCAAATACATCCCTCTCTGCACCACCTCCATTGCCAGCTTGTGATTTGCAATGCTCCAGTTTGAGGTTTGATGGGCACCTTTACAGATAAGAATATCTCTTCTACAATAATGGAATCATTAAGGTTAAAAAAAACCACTAAGATCATCTAGTAGAACCATCAACCTATCACCACCATGTCCCCAAGTGGCATAGCTACACATTTTTTTCACAGGGCATCGTAGATTGTCAAGGCCACGCCAGGTTATCAGAAGATTTGGGCTCACGAGTTGAACCCTGCATAAGCAGCTGGCCCATCAGTGCTGAAGCGTGTTCTCCAGGACCATCAGCTGCTCCCAAGTGCTGCCTGTGTGATAAAGCCTTGACTAGAACACGGCTGTCAGCCCAGCCGAAAAGGGAGACTCAGCCCTTATATATGAGATGTGGTATATTGATTCATTGTCAGCAAATCCTGTGTGTGTACAAAGCCTAACTACTCTTCTGAACAATGGGATTGATGATGATGATGACTACGATTTCTTCCTTTTCATCAGAAGGTCTAAAAGGCTTTGCTGAAAGCAGGAAGGATGATTACCCTCTGTCTGCCAAGGGAAATATGAGCAGCTGGGCAGCACTGTTGGCTACTGAAGACACTCTGTTTCAGGAGGGAAAGTCCTGTCTTCAGCTTCATTAAACTTTTGTCAGGCTTTGACTGCTTAGTGTGAAATTTTCTGTGTAGATGTCTTCAGAAGAACAGTTTGTTGCTTTCATTGCGAGTTTCAGCTGGAGCATTTCAGCTCTCTCCAACATAAGGGAAAAGAAGGTGCTTCACCCATAGAAAAAGGCTGGCAACTTTGGCACTATTCCTCATTTGAAGCAGGAGCTGAAAAATCTGATGTCGCTCTTCTGTCAGTGAATATCTACCTAATTGTTAGGCCCGTGCAAAATTACAGTTTGCTCTTTCTCACCACAGTTGAGTGTATGTTAGTCACACTCCCTTCTTACATGGCAGCAAGCTGGTGCTAGTGTACAACCTGCCATAGTTTAACTATGAAGTCCAGTGAGAAGAGTCTGAGATAGGAGTTCAGCTTTGCTGATGTCACATACAGGTGTCAGTATGAAGCTGAATGATAATACAGCTGAATGATTTGTTCTTTCTTCATTATTTCTTTTTTTTCAAAATAGGAAATTACACGCCAAAGCTGTTAAAAAGATTGTGTTGAGACAGAAAAATCAGTCTCAAAGTCAAAGAGAATGGATTTCACAATTAAGGTTTCTTTGTAATCCTGTGCCAGTCCCATTGTGGAGATTTTATTATTATGATCCATCTTTAATTAAATGATGGCAGTAATTTTTTTCCCTAAGTCCCCATCCTCATGTACTGCACAGGATGATTCTGCTGTTAAAATTAATGAAGACTGTATTATGAAGAAAGCCCTTGGCTGTAGGGTCCTCACCCCAAGCACTCCTGCAGCTGAAAGACTCACAGCACATAAGGCAGTGGGGTCACGAGAAGAGAGAGGATTACATGGTGCCTTAGGAATTTGGCTGCTGGGTGGCATACCTGCTCCTGCCACTGCATCCCTACATGATGCTGACCAAGACATTTAGAGCAGGTTTTTCACTCATGGATGCTAAATGCAAACCTGTCAATCGCAGCGAGCTGCCTCAGCACCCAGCATATTCTCAGAGGGAAATGTGCGTTTGGAGCTACAGGCCTGGACAGAAAGGCAAGCCAGAGCTCCCTGCTCAGCTTCCCTGTTTTTCTGACAGTAAGCAAAGCAGAGCAGAGCAGATCGATACTGAGCTACAGATTAAACATGCCAAGCAGAACCAGTGTTTGTTGGTAGAAACCTGCCCCAGTGCATGCAATAAGTCTTGGGAGGGAAAGGGGTGTGGAGAAAGGCAGCGCAGAGCAGGCGGCACTGCCTCCCTCACCCTGACCGAACAACCGATCGCACTGATAGCCCCTACTTTCATCCCACAGAACAGCTGAGCTTATCACAAACCGTACCATGTGCAGCAAGGAGCCCCTGGTGTTTTCACACCCTTTTTCCTTATCACCTGCCCAAGCCCACACCCTGTGTGCCCAGAGCGGAGTGACCCATGGGCTGACAGAGAAGGAGGAGCAGCAGCATGGTGCTTCCTGAGGTCGTGGTTGGAGATAGAGCCTCATAAAGTCTGCGACAGCTGTGCCAAATGTGACCTGTTCCATTACTGAATTCTGTGCTGCTGTTTTGCTTTTGCACTTAATATTGGTAATTATGCAATTTCTAGTCAACTTCCCTGTCATAACCAGGGCAGCAACGCTGACAAAACAGGCTTTAAATAAGCTCTTGTCAAAGTAACAGCTATTTTTGTTTGCCCTATTTAGCACTGTGTTTAAGGTCTACAGTGGAAATCTCAGGCAATTTTAAATACATGGTGCAGTTATTTCATCATCATCACAGCATTCAAAACCCCTGAAGCCTACAAAATACAAATGTTTCAGCAGAACCTTCTGGTGGTTCCACCTGTACACAAAGATTGTAGTTTTTGCCATAGCTCATTGAGACTCAGGAAGCACAGACAGGCTTTCAGGTTCCTCATCTCCTCTTCAGGCTGCAGGAAACATTGAACCATAGAATCGCAGAATGGTTTGGGTTGGAGGGGGCATTAAAGAGAGCCTAGATCCACCCCTGTGCCATGGGCAGAGCTGCCACCCCCCAGAGCAGGCTGCCCAAGGCCCCATCCAACCTGCCCTTGAGAACCTTCAGGGATGGGCACCACAGCTTCTCTGGGCAGCTGTGCCAGTGCCTCACCAACCTCTGAGTAAAGAATTTATTCCTAACATCTAACCTAAATCTCCCTTCTTCTAGTTTAAAGCCATTCCCCTTTATCCTGTCTCTAACAGATGGTGTAAAAAGTTGGTTTACCTCCTTGTGTGCTCCCTTGAAGTACAGGAAGATCACAGTGAGGTCTCCCTGGAGCCTTCTCTAAACAAAACAAGACCTGCTCCCTCTGCCTGTCTTCATAGGAGAGGTATTCCAGCCCTCTGATTGTCTTCGTGGCCATCCTCTGGACCATTTCTACCTGTTCCAGGTCCTTCTTGTGCTGAGGGGCCCAGATATGGATGCAGTATTGGACAGGAAAGATCTGATATCCTGATATTTTCCAACTCCAAGACCCCTGGATGGTTGTCAAGGGGAAATAAAAGACTGAAAACATGAATGCAAGACTTAGTAGTGATGCTGTTCCTCCAGTGACAGGAGCAATTCTTCACACCATAATCCTTCACCTAAAGCACTGAGAAGGGACAACTCCGCGGCCTCATTTGACCGTGCAGCCAAGTGGACAAGGCACATGGCAAAATGCTGAAGGGAAGCCAGACTGATGGTGCCCTCGGTGACCATCACTGAGGAGTGCTTCCTTCAGGAAACAGAGACGTCGGCTGAGCACAAAAGGCTTGCAGAGTAACACGTGAGAGAAGCCGTGCACCGGTTTATTTAGGCTATTCCTTTTTTTTTGTTCCTGTCTCCAGTCTATGGACTTCCTAGCAGGTCTTTTCTTTGGACATTTGTGATGTGCTTCCAGAGAGTTTTCTGGAGCCGTGCTAAAGGCTCATACAGGTCATTTTAAATACACTGGTGAGAAGGTAAATGGTTCAGGAGAACCGTTGCTAACTTTATATGAAGGAGAATAGCATCCAGGGGTCCTGTGTTTGGAGCAACACCCTTGCCTTCCCTTCCTTCTCATCTCTACCAGCGGATACTGGAGAGACAGCCAAAGAAAACACAACACATGGGAAATAGTCTGCAAACCCAAAACAAAAGAGATTTTCTTTTATCAGCTGTTTCCTGTTGTCAAAGAATAAATTATTGCTTCAACTGTGTGGATTTTTTTAGTGCAGTGTGCAAAAAATGTGGTAAGTTATCGACTTTTTAAATGGAATAGAATTTTATTCAATGTATTAAAATAATCCTGCTATTAAAATCATAGATTCTACATCTACTTGCCCCTGCTGCACTCCCTCTCTTCTCTGGTGCATGGGATAAAAAATACAAGTTAGTAGCTTAGCAGTTTAGGCCAAAAAAAGAAGAAGCTTTAAATGATCTTACAGCAGTGACACATGGCTCATTGCACTGAGCTTGTTCTGCTTTGCTGCCAGGACCAGTGAGGATGCAGGGTGACACACTGCACTGCCCGAAATCCTCAAATGCTGTGCACTGTGTGCTCCTGCAGGACTGGTCACCCCCAGCTCAGGGGGTGAGCTAACAAAACAAAAATAGCCTGTTTTCTGATAGTGCAGGCCTCTGCTCATGCAGGCAACACTCTGGCATCCCAGATAAGATGTACATGGCCTCCTCTGGCTGCGCCGGCTGCGTCAGGACAGGAGGAAGGGCTCTGCAGTGCTTTGCCTTATATGCTGGTGCTGCCTTCTGTGCCTTTCGCTGGGACATTATCAGTGCATTCAGACAGATGTGATGAAACCCGACTGCTGGGATGAGGGCTGTGAAGCACGGCGTGCTTGTCTTTTTCATTGCAGTGCTGTGAGGAGCGAGAGCTCCTTGGGACTGGAGCACATCCCATGCAGGTCCTGGCTTCTGGAGCACTTGCAGGGGTGCAGGCATATGGGTTAATGATGGAATCATAGAAAACCTCAACTTGTAAGGCTTCCTCAAGAATCACCGATCTAGCTCCTGGCAGGCAGACTGCCATGCTCATCTGTTCTTGCGTCTATGTGACTATGGTGCTTGGGTACAGATACCCCACCCAACCTCTCTGCCTGGGCAAAGGCAATTCCCAGGCTGCTGGCTCATTTCCTAGTGAGAAATGGTACAGGCCAGTTACATGAGCATATAATAAGTATATTCCAGAGTCAGAAAAACTGTGGGCAACCAGGGATAGACATTGCATTCCTCCAGTAATCAGGTCAGTCCTGAACCCTGGGATTATGTGCTCTACCTCCAGAAATGGTACTAATTAGAAAACACTCCAGTAGGCAGAATTTCCTGCTTCTCTGGCAGCTCCTCCTCTGTGCTTCACTGGGCATGGTGAGAGCAGATGCCAGCATGGTGTATCCTTGTGGGACTGCTGTGCCTTCATTGTGAGTACACTGGAAGGTGCCACAGCTCTGCAAAGTACGTCCCACCTGTGCTGCTCAGCGGCTGTGTCTTGGTTCAGAGCCTGCTGTGGATCATGCTGCAGTTCAGAGCTGCAGAATATCCTGGACAAGATGTTTTAATGTATGCTGTCGCTTGGATTTAGCCAGGGATTTAGCATATGTTTGCATATATGATTTTAAATTCCAGAGTAAATAAGGCATAGATATGAGCTGATAGCCATGTTCTAGGATAAAATATGACTAGAAACACTGGTCGTTGTAAGATTTGACAATTACATATTCTGGCAAGCACGAGTAAGGACACAGCCAACCTGCCTGAAGTGCTAGCAGCAGATAAACCTGGATCAGGCCCTTGCTTCTGGAGCGTTTACAAAGCAGTAAGCTATTTATGTGGAACAACTTACTCCTCATCACAAAAAACAAGCAACCAAATCTCTTTGGTGATGGGCATCACATGCTGTTTTCTGCCAAATCTTTGGGGGTTGGAATACCAATGTGTGTGGCTCCAGTGGCATTAAATAAACAGAGCTGTGCCTGTTCATACCACACACGTGGGCCCACCAATCCACAGGGCTGCAACCCCAGTGCTCCTTGCAATACATGTAGCCAGGTAAATATGCAGGAAAGCTCTTTGTAGGCACAATGCATCAACGGCCCATGGGTAAAGGAGCTTTAACTAGATCAACTAAATAAGTCAACTTTCTCCCTTCCTTCCCTAACTCAGCCATGATGCTTCCTTCTCTTGTTGTGCCTGAAATCCCCATGTTGAAAAAGGAGTCTCTTGTAAAATACTTACGAATTTTGTATATGTTATTTTTAGGTTTTTTTCCCCCGGGAGACGCGTCATCAATTGTGTGGACCCACATAAAACATTCCAGGGAGCAGAAAGCTGAAGATGAGAATGAGTCTTGAGATATTAGATGCGTTGATCATATTTATCACTTCACAGCACAGAGAAGAAATGCTAAGTAACAATTCTTATTTTCATAATAAGGGAATGTCTAGACTCTTCTTTCTAGTCTTGAATCTAATAATATAACATCAGCTGCTTGTTCTTGGCAGTTAAGTCCTCCCCTGAAAACACATATTTATAGCTCTGTAATCTCCTAAAAAACAGCGGGACAAACAAGTTATCAAATCAGCCTGAATGCTGTGGTTTTAACTGGGAATTCTTTCATTCAAACGAGAATACAACGTGATTTGAGGCTCTCCTGCCTTGATCAGTTCTATGTGGATGGTGCAGGACACTAGGGACACAATGTGCCCAGGATGGAGCTTGGGAAACTTGCAAAAATGTGAAGTAGGCTTTTGAGTCAAGGCTAGGATTGGCCCTAACACTCTGATGGAACTCATGGATCAGATGCCACAAAATACTTCCACTTAACTCAAATACGGGTGCTGCTGGCAGCACATAAATGATACATCTCAAGACTCTGTTCTGGGCAAGGTCAGCTTGACAAATGAACTGATTCTTCATGAAATCTAAATACTAATTAGGAAGAAAGGAAATTAATATTTCAGGCCATCTCAAATATAATATGCAAAACTTGGTATATACCAGGCAAAACTTTGAGGTCTCAGTTCTGAATTCGCAGTGGAGAGCAATTTGAGACACCTTGTCTCCTTCCCTTACCCACACCTCAGTTACTCCTAAAACATTGCTGCTCTCCCTCCTTCTTGGCAGGCAGGAAATGAAGCTCTCCTCGGCCAATGTCTTCCTTGGGTTTCCACCTCTTTTGCACATCCTTTCATCCCAATTCACCTCCACATAAGCTGAAACAAGAGAAAAAGCACAATGATCCATTAGCTCTTGGGTCAAAAACAAATATTTGGTAGCATGTTTCCAAGTTCCTCCAAGAGGCAAATAAATGCCTCACTGACTTCTCTTTTTCTCCACCATATTTACTGACTGGACAATACTTCATGGCCATTGAAAACTGGCAGTTAAGAAAGAGACAGGTCAGCTCAGCTGCTGCTTTCTACACACAATCTTGATGGCATTGGAAAGGGATGCTTTCAGATGGAAGCTTCTTTCAGCATGGAGAGGACAGGACTGGAGGGGTGAGGCCTTTTCAGCATTGGATGTGTTTTGCCAGAGGTTGTATTGCTTCTCTCTCAGTCTCATACTGTGGCTCTTTATTTTTAGTCTGGTTGTTGGTGATGGGCAATCATGATTGCAGTCTCTCAGAGTACTGCTTTAGGTGACATTGATCTGGAGAATGTTGAAACATAAGGGAAATAATTTTAAGCAGCAGCTGCAAGACATTTTTCACCCCAAAGGACACAGAAAAAGCAGCACAACTTTGAGCCATGAGAGTTCAGCTGAGGATAGGAGCCAACCCCTTCATCAGGCTGGCACAAATCCCACAAGCAGACAGATCTATGCAGTTTCTGAGCAAATAGAGTTAGTCTTGATCTGCTACCTGAAGAGTGGATTTGGGCTGGGGTTGGGTCATACTGAACTTGGCTGAGTTTGCCCTCTTGGGCTGGAATAGCCTCCCAAAGCCGTGGTGGCTCTCCTAAGCCCATAGCCTAGGTATGTGGGAGCAGCACGAAGAGCTGCAGTGCACAGGGAGCTGTAGCATCTTCCTTGGGGCTGAGATGGAGAGGTGCCACCCAAATATCCACTTACATCAGGTTTTGTACCTATCAGTCCATCCATCTCAGGGCTGTTATTTTTCAGAGGGCCAGACATATGTATTTACACACACATGTATACATCAGCATTTTCTTTAACCCAGCATTTAAAGGATGCAAGACTACTCCCAGAACTAAATCTGACATAATAAGCCATTCTCACACTCAGAAACATTAACAGCATGCATTAGAATATGCATGAAGCTGTTTGTGCTGTGGAAAGCGAAGCTTAGCCTGCACCAGTCTCTTTGCACTTTTTTGCACTTTCCCACGGGCATTTGGGCTGCACATGCATCACCCTGAACCATTGTAGGATTCTTTCCTGCTTGTTGGTATCAGCTGCAGTAGAACTTTGAGCAATGGGGTGGAATGCCAGGCAAAGGCACTGGAGCTTTACTGGCACTCAGACAACCTTGTCTCTGTCTCCCTTAAAGCAGTCAGGTCCCAGCCTGAGCTGAAGCATCTCTGTGCAAGCAAGCACAGGTTCAAAGTGCAAATAAATACATGCTTGAGGGCTCCCTGTGGGGATGGAAGGTGAGAAAAAAACAAAGGTAAAGACTTGGTAAACATACTCAGCCCGTCTGGAAGGAAGAACAGGTTTGCATGGGATGGGGAGTTGGGAGAACATATCACCACTCTGTTTTCTGAACTCTGTCAAGTCGTCTGGGCATCCAGCCTTCTTGCAGACAAAAAGGATAGCTCTCATTGAGTTGGGAAGGGGATCTATTTAATTAATATTTGTTAAGTATTTTGACTTAGGTGTAGCCTAATTCAGTCATCTCTGCTCCGAGGCTTTCACAGATGTGCAGAAGGAAGACAGTGTTAATGCCAGTGAATAAGAAGCTGCTCCTCTCATGTCAATTCTGCACTCTTCCTCTGAATCTTAGGTGGTGTCTGTATGTATATTCACACACGCACATGCACACACTCATGCATAAGTATCCGATCTCCAAATAGCAGGCAAGTAGCATCAAAAGGACAGTGAGAAACTGGGGAGGGGAGTGCTGCTGCTTTCAGTAAAATAAGGCTTCTATGGGGTGAAGAGGGGTATTTTCACTTTTCCCATACGTAGGTCCATTCAGAAAAGCATAGAAGAAGAGTGTTCATCCAACCTGAGCACATTTTTCTACAGAGGCAGATGGGTCTTGTTATGCAATTCCTTTTCCGATGGAGGCCCCAGCATGAAGACATTTGGGGACTCCAGGTCCTTTGAGGGAGAGAGAGATTTCCTGATCAGACCAACAAGGGTTCCCTGTTGCATTTGGATGTTGACTGTGAAAAGCAAAGTGAGTGAAGTTTTGCTTTGCTTGACTGAGCTTTACCATACCAGTTATTGTTTTGAGAAGTGAAGTGATACCTACTACATCTCCTGGGAAAGTGGGAAGCAGCTTGCTTTGGAAGAGACTGCTATTGCAGTGAAGTCCTCAGCACAGCTCTCTATTTTTGGCTCTATGTATTCATGTCTGCTTGAACTTCCCCTGCAATAACAGCTTTGTGATTAAATGACTGGAATAAATGCTTTCTGAGCATCTGGGGATAGGTGCAAATGTATTTTTTTATTTGTTGTCAGATAGTGGGGTAGCTATTGATTTATATATGATATTAAATACTCTGGAGCAGGGAAGTGAAATATTATTAGTATTTTAAAAGAGGAAATGGTTACCTTGTTTTCCACTTTTAAGCACCTGTGAGCAGTGCTATTCTGTTAACATTAGACCATTTGAATGCTTTGAATTATTTAGGGATTTTCAGTACAGACTGATGAAATGTAAAAGCTTTCCTAAGATAAATCAAATCTGTTAAAAAACCCTACATGTTCTTCCTTGCGATCCTTTATTGTTACTCATCTGTGGTACTTGCCTAAAGGAAACACAGTCAAGCAGGGAGTTCAATTAAGAAATCTATCTGTCTGCCTACCTATATATCTGTTTGTCTCTCGTTCTTACTCTGAGGATGATATTACAATTGCCAGACATTACATTTTTATAATCTTTATTTCAAGCTAGGCTCTCGTAAGCATCCTATTTCAGGCAGAATATATCATTATCCCTATTACAGCAGAGTGCTAGCTCTATAAAGAGACAAGAAAATGCAGTTAGCACCTGAGCGAGTCCCTATGGAGCAGAAGCAATGAGGCCTGAGGAGGGTCTCGTCCGTGTGGGTTTTCTGCTGCCAAACAGCAGCCCAGCTCTTGTAGGCACTCCTTTGGTGGAGAAGCTAAGAAGGTCATTCTTCTCTACTTTGTCCCTTATTTTTTCAAAGCCTGTAGGGACAGCATGTTGCTGAAACCTCAGCCTTCTGTCAGTGCATCTGAAAGCAAAAGGATTCTTGTGTTACCAGGGGGGACCAGTGGGTAGTTGCTCAATCTGGCTCTGCAGGCTGAGAGCCTGCTTTGTGAAGAGAAATAGCCTAAAAATGGATCGATAACCCTGGAGGAGGACAAGGAAGAGATCTGTCAAGGAACACGCTTGCCCCATTCCATTCCATTCCATTCCATTCCATTCCATTCCATCCCATCCCATCCCATCCCATCCCATCCCATCCCATCAAAACAAAGTGCAGAAAGGCCTCTGACCTCCTCAGGGACACTCTGTGACCAGTAGGAGAGGTAGGAGATGAAGCCAGGGATCTCCAGCACATTCTTTCTTCATCATACCATCCTCACTGCTCACCCCAAGGCCTCGGGAAACCTTTCTTCATCCTTCTTGGCTGTTCCCCTCTGCAGCATTTAATTCCAGAATTACTGCAACTCCTTCTAGCAGGGGTTTTCCCCCTGTTTTGTTTGTTTGTTTGTTTTTCCTTTTGGAGCTTTTCCTGTCTTTTCTAGATCTTCCTCATGGCAGCTATGATTCACCATAGAGCTTGCTTGGAAACCTTTTGCAATGTTTTATCTTTTTTGTTGCTGCAAAACAAAATGCTTCTCATACTTGTGTTCTCTGGTGATGGGTATGTTTCAAATACATCACTGATGCATTCCAAGGTGGAACAGGAGACATTTCTCTCTGCATGGCATATTAGCATTGACAGTTAGGGGCTGTAACTGCCTATCAACATGAGTGTGCCAGAGCTGTCCTCCTGGACAGTATTAATGTTCAGTAAGGCCTCTTTCATCCCTTTCAGCTTTCTCCTCAGGCCTTCAATTAGAGTTGTTCAATACTTCTTTTTTTTTTTTCTGGTAGAGAGTGGACTATCAAATACACACAGGTCTCTAAACCCAAAATGTTTGTTTTCGATGGACAACATTCACTGTTTCTCAAAGGGGGGAGAAATCACTGGAGTCAGAGCTGAGATGAACTGAATGCCTCTCAGTTTGAAATAAGAATATCTGCAAAGTTTAAACAACTTGTTTTAAGGCCCTACCTGTGCTCCTATTCCCATCATTTTTTCAAATGGGTGAGGACAGGCACAGCTGTTCAGGTTGAAGATGGGCACATTGCTATTCATGTCCTGCCCAACCTGCCCATCCGTCAGGCCCACAGCCCAAATCACCTTGTGTCAGTAACCACAGCAAACAACTTAGACCATTATACTTGGCAGAAATACGTCTTTGTCCAAGGGCTGCATGACACAGCCAGGAAGCTATACGCCACAGTGCACAGGAACCGAAGCACTGTAGATGGGATGATCAGATACTCAAGGTAACTTGGCTGTGAACAGCTCATGAAGGAAAGATGAATGCACAAATGTTCATGAAAATCGTGAAGTTGGCAATTACAAACCAAGGGATTCAAGGCAGTCGCGTGTCTCTCATTGATCACTTGTAACTGAATTATAGGGCTATGACAAGCTGAAGATTTGCTTGCTCATTCAACTCCTAAGTAGAACCTTAATGTGTTTTCATCACTGCATCAGAAACAGCAGCCAACACTAGCAGTTTCTCTAATATGTTAGCATACCATGGGCTACACAACTCTGGGAAATGTTCAGAACAAGATCTGTCCCCATTTTATCTCAAGAGCTAAAGCAGTGCAAATTTTGGCAAAACGTAGAGAAACAGTGAAAAATGTTCTGTAGGAGTAAAGAGGGAAAGAACTTTGGAATTACATTTAAAAAAACCCTTTGTGCACACGTTACCCATCCAGAGGTAAGATTTCCATCAGCTTCTCCGTGGAATTTCATTTCTTTTAAAAGTCATAATAGTACGTAATTCTTCTTCCATTATAATGCAGGCCAATATAAAGCAATGCCGAGTCACTGTGTAATATTTGAAATGTAATTTCTGCCTGTCTAGCAAGTAAGCAATTCCTCTGCAAGCAAATAACTTCTGGATCTGCACTGCACAAAAGGTCTCGGTGTGTTTTGATTCAAACTTTTCCATCTTAACCTTCCCTTTGGTTTGCAAATCAGAGATATTGATGTTTTCCATTTTCTATCTTTTCCCTTGTTTTAAAGGTACGTCAGCAGGGGAAAAAAAAAAAATAGCTCCCTTAACATATAGCGCAGCTCCATCTCTGATCCAAGTTCATTAATAAAAAATAAAGATTTGTGATTATTGCAGATGAGTGCCTAACAATATCTTGTATGTGCTACTTTTGCACGTAATTAAGAATACATTTCTCACATCTCGTTTCTTACAGATGCAAATAAAGTTCACTTCCTCCCCTCCCCAAAACATTTGGGAATATACTTTCTTTGCACGTACTTTTGCATTTTTTTTCCCCCAGTATCTTACATTCCTTTGACCCAAATACTCTCCAGAAAGACATTATGTCTAAGGTCAATGAAACAGAAAAATGAAACCCTGAGAGCAACCACAGAAAGTGCCTTTATACTCACCACTTCTTCCAGCAGCAATGGTTAAGTTTAGCAGCAATCTATTATTAAACAGACTGGGACACTTCAGTCTGGAGAGAGATGGCTGGGGCCAAGGTGGACAGCGTGCTGTACAACCACAAATGGCTGGGAAAGGCATAAACAGAAGTGCTGCTTGCTGTTCTTGACAGTGGAAGTGGATACCTGGTGAATTAATCAAGGAGGAGATTTAAAACAAATTGAAAGAAATGAACAGCGCAGTCTTGCCCACGGAAGTTGTTGCTGCGAGATACTTAGGTGGCAAAAGCATAAACAAGTTTGAAAGTTTACTGCATAAGTTCAGGGGGAAGATTGGTTAAACAGAAACATACCCTTGAATGTCGTAGAGAAGACGCAACATAATGTCTTATAACACAGCAGGGTTATTTACTATTTCTCATGTTTCTCAGGGCCCAGTATCTTGCTTAATTGTATTTTATTTTCAGTTAGCCAGGCAATAAATTTAAAACAAAGAGATGTAATTGAGGCATGGCACTGACAGCTAGAGGGGTGCTGGGAAGGCCAAAAGCAACACACAATCCAACTGTGATCGGGCAGACTGAGATCAGAAAAGACTCTTGAGGGATGGTAAAGACAACATTATGAAGACATCCTTCAGCTCGGATTGTCAGAAGCTGGAAGCCTCTGCCTGGGGAAGGATGAGCTTGAATTTGCCCTTTTCTTGCACATTTCCTGAAGCATCTGCTCATGCCAGCAGCCAGACAGCTTTCTGGATGATTTGGTCTGACCCCACTGGATGTTGCGTGGGTTTCTATCCAAATGATCAGCAGTAAAGTGGCATTTGGATCACCCTGAAAACAAAAGCGATGCTGAAAGACGGTGAAACACAGAGGTAGGTGACAGCCCTCGCCCAGCGCAGCTGGTTTGCAGGCTGGGAAGGACAGCAGCACATCGCCATGTGCATCGCAAGCCTGAAGGCTCTGGTCAAGGAACTCCACAAAAATCTCAGTTTACCTTTTTTTTTTGAGCTTTTACTGGAAAGTTTTAGCTGCAGGAATTATACAAGGGTGATGAGAGTTGCTACAGCTGTGTCAAACCTTTGTGAAAAAGCTCTGTTTAGAGACATCTTTCATGTAAAATGTCTGTAAGAGACATTAAACTTATCCCAGTGCTCCAAAAAAAGGGCAGGCCATGTATTCTTTAGGGTTTGGACTGCTCCATGCTGCAGAGACTGAGCAGAGTGTTGTTTTCAGGGGTGTTGCTGTGGGAAAAAAAGAGCAAAGGTGTACCAGGAATAGCAGAGCCAACCAGCAGAAGAATGTTGCATGTTTTTGGCAGATGCCAGAGCTTTCAGCCAAGGTGCTGACCAGAAGAGGCTTGGAGTGCAGGACAAGGAGATAAGCTGTATTTTCAGTGCTATTCCTCCTGTGCTTAAGGAAGCTGGGTTTCATGCAGCCTTCGCAAAATTCAGGAGAGATGCCTGATTGCATTGTGAGAAGAGCCTGAATTCCTGTTAACCATGCAGCCTAGAGGGATAGAAAAGCATTTCAGAGAAACCACGGAGGTGGGTGAGGTGGCCCCAGCCAGTTGCATGAAATACACAGTGTGCTGACTGCAAGGAGATCTGCCTTTTGTTTCACAGTGCCTGAGCTTCCAGTGGCAAAAGGGAGATGCTCAGCATCAAGTTGCAATAAGAAATACTGTTTTGCAAGCAAAGTGGCGTTTGTGCATTTTTTAACGCACAAATTCCTGCATGCACCACTGCAGATTGCAGTATAGCAAATGCATCTCACAGAGGTGAGGAAGGGAGTGCTTAAAAAAGGTAACCCCCGAAAAGCGGTGGTTTCAGGAGCTCTGCCGTGTGAGACATATTTTTTTCCCCTGCAAACAAAAAGGGAAAAAAAAAAGCCCTCCTTGGCTTTGTAACTGAGGCAGTCACTGTCTCTCTACTTCTGGGTTTCTTGTCTTTCCTTCTCATGTATAATGGGAAAGCATGTTAGGCCCAGAGCTCAGACGTGGGAGTCTGTGAGAGCGGCAGCTCCAAGACGGTAAGCGGAGGTGACAAGTTCCTGGCAATATTAAACATTAACACTGAATATTTTGTTGGTATTTAACTCCAGGACTTTTCATGTTCCCGAGCAGAGGCAGAACATCCCCTCACCCCCTCTGCTTTGTTCTTCCCTCCTGTGCTTTGTACGTGCAGCAGGCAGGGATGTGAGGTGCCAGGGATGCGAGGCTGAGATGGCTTCATACACACAGAGAGAGCGGGTGAGCTGATGGGTGGGGGCAGGATCTCATTCTGTGCTATGCTCACACTGGGACTGGGAGATGGGGAATACTCTGTGTATCAGGTGGGCATGAGGTGCTGAGCTCGCTTTCTGCTGTCTGATGGCATCTGGGGAGCCAGTTGGTGTGTGTCAAAGGAGAAAGATACATGCAAATCTCAACTGACAGGATTTCCAACTGCAAGTGGGAAACAAGGATGGCCTGAGTAGCACCGCATTGCTTACTCACCAAAATTCACAGGCACCTGGGGACCTGGAGACACACAGATCTGGGTCTTTTTACAAGTCTTATGAGGACTGAGATTGTTCATTATGGAGAAGAGGAGGCTCAGGGGAGACAGCTTTGGGACATGAGGGGATGGCCTTAAGTTTTGCCAGAGGAGATTCAGGTTGGATATGAGGAAGAATTTCTTCTCAGAAAGAGCAGTGAGGCAGTGGCACAGGCTGCCCAGGGAGGTGGTGCAGTCACCGTCCCTGGAGGTGTTGAAGGACCGTGTGGATGTGGCACTGAGGGACGTGGGCAGTGGGCATGGTGGGGTGGGTTGGTGGTTGGACTAGGTGATCTTAGAGGGCTTTTCCAGCTTTAATGATTCTATGATCCTATGTCTCTACCTCATCTGCTCCCTGGCTGCAAAAGAAACCTCTGTCCTCTGATATCCTTCCTGCAGGGCCTGCTGTCCACCTCAGTACATTGTGTGCCTTATATGAGATACACTTCTGCTTGACCAGCAATATTTGCAGGGTGTCCATGCTCAGCTTCTGGGGTCAGTGACTTAAGAGTCATGAACCAGAGCAAGTTCCAGCTTGATGAACAAGGCTGATTTACATCTGACTGTGCAGCACATGCTAAAATGATGCACCAGAGTTTGCATCAACTTTTAAGCCAGCTGGTTCTGAAAGCCCATGTCTAAAAGTTGTTAATCCATTTCTGTCTCCAGCTTCTGCACATTCAATACGTGCCCCTAGGATCTTGTGTGAGTTGCCTTTAGGCAAAGAGCAGAATGATATCTTCCCAGTTTGCACATCCCAGTTGTTCATGGTGTACACAAGCAATGTTTCTTAAGCCCCTGAGACACGTGGCAAGCAGGTGGGGTGAGGAAAAAGTGTTCTGACATGGTGTGCTGTGCACAGTGTGTATTTTCACTGTGAACAGAGCTTAGCACAGCCTGATTTACATTGCTTCTGCACTGGCAACTGTGCAGCTCCAGCTGGAAGACGCTGCTCGCAGCCCGGGGCTGTGTTGCTGCAGCCAGGATCCAGCCCACTGCATGCAGCATCCTCTCCAGCTTGCCTGCTGTGGTCTTTAATTCACCTTTCCATTTGCACTGTTGTAAATCAAGATTAACCCCATTAAGTCAATGGGCGCACACTGGCATAAAAGCAGTGTAAGTGGGAGGCAAACCAGATCCAGCCTCTTTATGGCAATGTTACCTGATTATTTACTATGCTGTTAAGTAGCAAGTGCTATCCATTGCAAACTTAATAGCAAACAGTAATGTGGTACTGCTGAGATACACAGCAATTTACTGTTATTATTTGTACATTTTACAACATTTTAAGGGAACCCTTTTTTAAATTATTTTTTATTTTAAGTAGGTGTGTTTGTGCTGTCTCTTGAATACAAAAGCTCGTTGTTACACTGTTTTGTTCCTCACAGATTTTGTCTTCTTGCTCCTTTTAGGGTATGAAGGCTCTGTTCTGAAAGCGAGTGAGACTCGGGGAAGAAAAAGCACAGAAACTCTCACCCTTTGAGGGAGTGCTGAGTGGTGGCGACACTGAGGGATGCCTGTGGCATGTTGGAGACAACAGGCACCTTTCTTGGCATATTTTGGTGGTGGCCACTGCCTAAATGAAAATGTGTGTGCCCTTTGGGGTACTTGGCAAAAAGACAGGGGCACAACAAATGCAGGCGTGCAAATCAGTTTTCCTGCCTCCTCGTTTTCTGTGGCTCTGTGACTTGCTGTGCTCATCAGCAGGTCCTGGCTCCCTTGGTGTGCTGATGGACAGGGGACAGGATATTGTGGTGTGAAGGGAGCAGCAAGGAGCTTGTCCCCAGATTGAGTCGGGGGGATACTCCATGGTGGGGCAATGGGATGGCCTTCAATGGGAGGATGATGGGCAGCCACCCCCCTTGTTGCCTTTGGGGTTGAAGTGCTGGCAGGGACCAAAGAGCTGGCTGTGGGGATGAGTTCAGATCACTGAAAAACTGAGAATCTGTCTACATGGGGCACAGCTGTAAATGGTGGTTGTTAACCCTGCAAGGGCTGGTGTGTCTATTAGCTCATGCTCAAAGTGCACAGATCCACCAGTAAAGGGCTGAATCACTCAAATTCTTTCGAATTCACATACATTCTGAAAACATATCCTTTCTTTACTTTTTTTTTTTTAACCCAACAACTGAGAGCACAGCCTCTGAAACATCAGTGCTGCACCTCTGAGACCATAGAGCCGCTGTGTGTTCCTCTCCAGAGTACCTCCACTGCTGCCCAGCCGTGTGCTGAGCTGTATGGAGGAATGGGCTTGGTTAAAAATTAATGCAGATAACCACACAGACTGGTTTCCAGCTGCATCAGTCCACTGTGTGGGGGCCTGGAGAGAACAGAGCTGTTCTGCCTCTCAGCCTGCTTGCTGCTCCCTTGGTGCAAAGGAAATGTCACCCCTTTGTAGGCAGCGTGTACCTTAGAGTGACTCTTGCAGAAAGCACAAGGTCAAATTCACATGCTTTTCCTGTCTCCCTGTCTCTTCACTGTATGTTTGTCCATGGAGAGGATCATTTGCAGGCTAGCAGCCCTCTGCCTGCTTTCTAAAGCAAGAGAGGAGCGATGGCACAGGCCACCGTCTTGCCACTCATGCTCTGCCTCCTCAGACTCATTGTGCAAAGCTAACTGGGTCATTACTCTCGGTAGCAAGGTTGTTTTTCTTCCCCCTCAAGTAAAACTGGCTTTTATGTAAATAATTTTTGGACCAGCTGCACTGAACTAATTATCTGGGTCATTCAAATTTCTGCTTCTGGAAGTAATTATGGCCTTTGGGAGTATACTGTATAATACCGATTTATGATTGGAGACTGAGAGGCTTCCTTATCTGCATGAAGAGTATAAAGCAAAGTTAGCAAATCTTCCTTACATCCTCAGGGCCACAGAGCACTCTTCTCCTGTGCACAGAGCTCCCATTCGGGCTAATAAGCATCTCCCTTCTCCCCTGCTTCCGCGTGCACATACCAAGGACTCTTATTCTGGATATACATCCTCAGGCTCTCATCTGTCATTTGGGATGGTGCTCCAGCATCCCTACCTTCCCTTTTTTTCTTTCTTTCTTTTTTTTTCTTTTTTCTGTTTGAAGCTTTGTACCCAATTAGTGGAGCAAAATAAGGAGGAAACTTTATAGAGAGGAGCAGGTACGTGTGCAGAGATGAGCCATGCAGAAGACTGAGTTCATGCACACCAGCCAGCCATGGGACTGCTCTGGGCTAGGCAAGGCTGCACCACAAGGAGTGCAGAACTGCTGTGCAGCCACCCCAGGTTCTTGATCCCACCTGCTCTCACACTGAGGAAAGCTTGTGTTGCTCTGAGCGTTGGGCTTCTGCTGAGAGAGAGGACAAAAAGCTCTGAGCTAAAGCAAAGTTGCACAAAAACAGGGCAGGAGAAGACAGTAGCCTAGAGAGTGACTGCATCAGTTCACTGACTGAGCAGAAAGGGAATTAATTTTATATGTCTGTTTTATTTTAAAATTGAAATTAAAAGGTTCACATTGAATAGAACAGCAGTAAAACCAATTTGTACATCACTTGTCATAAAGATAAAAATGAATTAACAGATTCCTATGACTTCAAGTTTCTGGAGCCCATCCTCAGTCCATACCTTGTTTTTCATCTCAATGAGTTCATCCCTTTCTAACTACACCTAACAGAAATAAACCCCAAGGCAGTAAAATGGGCATTACAGTGCTCAACTTCCTATGTGTCACAGCCCTCTACAGTTGGGGTCCAGTTTTGCTCACTGAGCAGAAGGATCTGCCTGCTCTTTGGTGCTCCTCCTGGGCCCAGTGCTATGGGCTCCTGGATGCAGTTGAGCACTTTCAGGTGTTGCTACAGTAAACATGATTAATGATAACAGCAAGCAGTAATGCTTCCTAACTCAGAAAATGAGCTGTCCCATTAACATGTCAAAATATTAAAAATGGAATTAAATGAAAAAGAAACAAGAACTTGGTGTATGATGATCAGAAATAGATCATGGATAACATTTTAAACTAAATTTTTCATTTTCTACTTTCCATGGGTAAAGATGGGGGTGGAAAATGTAGATTTGCCACTAAGCACATGTTCTCCCTGAGTTTTCCTAAATTGTTTTGTCTTGAAAAAGTAAGCACCCTAAAAAATCCAGCATCTGAATCATTTGAGAAGAACAACATTTGTATTTTCTGATTCCAAACTACTTTTCTTTCAAAATTCTCCCTCTACATTACAACTCAAGCGAGTTGAAAAGTGCTTGGTATTTGAAAAAAAAAAAAACCACAACAAAACTTCTATTTCAAGAAAAGAAAAACCCCATCTGATCTGAACTGAGGATATGTGATTTTTATGATTCACCAGAAGTGATGGAGAACAGCCCCACTCTTGCTTTATCTTGATTTTTGGGACTGGCAGCATGCCAAAATCTCATTTGCCTAAATGTAGAACGCATCATTAGTCATGAACATGGCTAGATGGGGAATAGCTCGAAAGTTAGATGCTCTAGAAATCAATACTGGACCAGATCTTATTTAACATTCTCACTAATGATCTGAGAGTCTATGTGCGCTCTATATTAATTGTATTCATTGATGCCACTCAGATTCAGAGGGGTTGTGAACCCCAGTGGGGAGAATGGGAGATTGGATAAATGGACAGAAAATTAATATCCTTTCAAATTGATCCAATTAAGGGTGTTCATTTCAAAAAAATGCTAGCTAATAGAGCTGAGGAAAATAGCCCAAAATGTGATGTTAACTAGAAGGAAATATTCAGCAGTTGTGTTCAGAGAAACACTGGATACTGGGTGGCAGAAAACCAGAAAGGAGCCTGGAGGGCTGGAAGTAAAGGCAAAATGCATCTTGGGCTTGGGCTGAAAAGTTCCTTCAAACCACTTCAAACAGGAGTAGGACGATCTCATGGGCCACTCACTATTCGATATAGGAGCACCATCTCAGGAGGTGACTAATGACTATTAGATGGCATCAAAGAGGACTCTTATTTCCTTTTTTACACGTTTTATGTGCTTCTTTCATTTGTCTGCTGCTAGTCACAGTTAGGGACACCCAGCAAAAAAGAGAAGCACTGGAGATGAGTGGAAACATGTGGAAGAGATCATCTGTGGCCAACAGCAGGGCAAATTACAAGGGCAAACTCTCAATTTCAGGAGCTGACAGAGCTGCAAGCAGAAACCTTACTCCCACATGTCCAGGACATTGCTGGAGTCTTATAAAAGTAGAAATGATACTTCATTGGCTATGGTATGGAGAAACATCCACTCTTACATGTAACTGGCAAATGGGCCTAGTAGGTCTTCTTGTCTAACCGCTCTACCAGTTCCCTTCTATCTTTGGTCTTGCTAGAAATCAATGAGCTCATCTAATCAATGAAGAACAGTACATACAGGCAGCTCTATGCAATTCTTTGAAGCTCCCAAATGTCAACTAAAGCATCATAAAACTTTTTCAAGAGAATTTATTAGCTCATCATTTATAATGGGAGCACTACACAGTGTAAAAGATGCAGATCATAATGTCTGTAACAGATGTGTCTGGAGCATTTATGTGAGTCCTGTTGTAGGGCAATAGTATTTATTAAGGATACATAAACGATAGGCCAAGGACAAGTTTTTCAGTGAGCCCAGAATGACTGCTCACTCAACTTTTCTTAGTTTTCATGCCTCCAGGACTGCTTAAACAGCTTTAAACAATCATAAAATAAGGCTTTTTCCCCTCATTTATTATTTTTAAAATCTCAGTTACATCAAAAAGCCCTCCTCTTTCTTCTCTGGCATTCAAATCAAACCAAAACCTCCCCATGTCAAATGAGTTTCTGTAATTTTCCCCCCAAGCCCTGACTTGATGAATAACCATCAGAGGTGCCTCTGACAGTCACCTCCCTATCTCCTTCCCAGGAACTGACCACACAGACATCATTAGCACTGCTTGCCAGGAACCTCAGTTAAAACCTCCCTAAAACACTGCCAACATTCTTGCTCAGGAGCGGAACAGATGTGGGATAGGTGCCCACTCACACAGAAAGGAGCAGAAGTTGGGTGTGATGAGCTCCCAGTCATACTGAAAGCTCTCCTATCTCCAGGGCAGGCTCTTTCTGCATCTGACCTGATGCATAGATCTTCCCAGTTAACCACTTCCATGACTCTGCCAGTCTCTTCCTCATCTTGCCCCAGAGATGGGCTGCCTGCTACCACCTCTGCCACAGCAAACGTTGGGATTGAACATCACAAGCTTTGCATGCCAGCCTTCCCGTCTGAATTTTGTCCTTTTCCAAGAAGCTAAGAGTGAGCCATGCCCCAGAAAATGTAGGCAACCCTGTCTGAACAGAAAACTACTACAGCCTAACTCAGCAGAAGGAAGATGGCAACCCACTGTAGGGAACTTGCTTTAGCAGGGAGGGTGTTGGACTAGATGATCTCCAGAGCCCATTCCAAGCCCGACGATTCTGTGATTCTGTTTGGACTTGAATTCACCGATCACACGAAGTATCACCGTCTGCCAACCTGCAGAATGTGTCTGGATCTGGGACATGAAGTCCCTCTGCCAGAGCCCTGCAGTGCTGCTCCTCGGGCAAATCCTCTTGTGTTTTTCCTCTGCAGGCACTGTGCTGCATGTGCAGAACTTACACTCCTACAGAGGGAATTGTGCCAGATATCTGCAAGGGCTGGGAGGAGATCTGAAGAGCTGCATTCTCCCCATGTCCTGCATCCACTGCTCTGCCTTCTGTTTTTCTGCAACAGTCACTGGGGACAGTTTTTAAATTGCAAGAGATCCTGAGATTGCCTAGGACTAGCAGTAGGCCTTTATCATCATTAATCTTTCATAAATCTTAAACCTAAAATAAATGGTGCGGCAGCTCTGAATGTCAGGAATCATGGGCTGTGGCAGTCCTGTTCACAGACATTGTATATGTGCCTTTAGGAATGTGGTTGGCAAATCTCCTCTATTATTTGTTCTGGCTGCACACTGTTTATACTTCTCTTCCTGTTTCTGGAAGCAGAAATTACTGTCTCAGTGGCAAGATAAAATATTTCTCTTACAAAAGAAAGCACTGGTTGAAGAGAAGCACTTTCGTCATTTTCTTTTTTACAGCAAAGGAGAAGAGAGATTTCTGGGATCTCCCACATGAATATTTTATGAATTACCTGAGAAAGAGCTTAAGGGATGAATGGCTGAAAATAGGAGACAGCGTGGTGTGGTGGACTAACTGCATCCCAGCCATTGTCCCTATGGCTGCTATTTTCAACTATTGTGATATAGCGATTATGGGAAGGTAAAGTGGACAGAAACTGCCTTCTCCCTGAGATCTGTGCATAGACATTGGCACTGAAACAGCAGCTGAATGCCATGAAATTTGACAGAGGTCTTTTTGTCGTTTTGTTGTTGTTGTTGTCACCTCAAAGCCAAGGCCAACGGCACAGGGAAGCTGAAGAAGTGATTGCCATTGGGAAGACTGAAGTATTTGAAGGTGGTCTGAAAGCAAGGAGAGCAGGTTGTGGAACAAGCATAACTTATCCATGTAATAAGTCAAGAAATATGCATTTGTAGAGCAAAGTTTTACACATGCAGTCTCTCTCTGGCTTCCTGATGTCAAAGGTGAAGCACACAGACTTCCCCTTCCTTGGCTCGCGCCCAGATGATAAGGCATGGCAGTGCACGTGCAGCAGCCACTAACAGAGGTTATTTTACCCACTGTGTCAGGGAACCTGCTCTTTCCCCACTGTCAGAAGGGAAATGCTCACTTCTGGACCTCTTCCAGTGCCCAGAAAGCATCAAGCCAGACAAAAAGGCAGTAATTTACACCAAAAAAAGCCATCTGAACTTGCAGTTCAGACGCACCTTCCTTCTTCTACCTCACTCTTCAGCCACACAGCAAATGTTGGGTGAGGAGCGCAGCAGACCATACAAGGACTGGTGCACCCCCAGAGGGCAGGAAGGAGGGACAACCTGAGATCTCCTTCAGTTGAGTGACTGGAAATGGATAGCTGCAGTCCTGCCAGGTGAACCATGATTTCCAAAGGAAATGCATGGGATGAACACAGAGTAAATTCCGACATAAAATTTCCATCACAGAGGACAAGATATAACATTTCCTTCCTCAGCCTATCTCCTTTTACCAAATATGGGATCTATTTTGTCTTTATTTTAGTTGTTTCAACAGTAAGTCCCTAAGACCAAAAACTTGGAAGATAAACAGCTCGCCTCCTGGGAAATTTCCAATGGCAGTCATTTCTTTGGTTTCCCAGTGCAGCTGGTCATGATTTTGAGATAACATCTATTCTGGTGTCAGAGCTGTGGCTCTCCCGTTCTCCAACTGAGTTCTGATCACAATGCCAGATCAAGTAGACCCAGAGCCAGCAGCTTCCCTGAAAACACTCCTGACTTCAAAGGACTTTGGGTCTGGCCTCACCCAGTGGTCAAACATTGGGCATACAAGGGCAACCAAATCAACCGCTACTCACATTCACAGCTACAGAGATAGTACAGACACATGCCTAACGCATCTGGACTTGAGTTGCCCCAAACAATGCTATGAGTTGAGTGTCCTGCACACCTAACACACAGAGGCTTATTTAACCAATGGAGATTGCTGCAGGCTCAAACTGGAATAAGTAACCAGCAAGAGGCTCCTTGCAGGTTACCCACTGGAAGCTGCCCTCTTGCTCTGCTACACATCTGCCAGCTGCAGCAAGACGCAGCAGCAGGGTGCATGTGGGTTCCTGATGTGCTTCTGTGGCTGTGGAACAACAGTTACCTGTAAGGGTGCATACACTGTACCTTCACATATACATATGCATAGCAGTATGCATATGTGTATATTCAGCTACATAAATAGCGTCTCATGCAGAAATGCTCTTGTGTAACACTGAGGGGCATTGCAGATGCAGATGCTTCAACCTTGTTTGCATGAGATAATAGATTGTACACGTTCATCAAATACATAATATTGCTGGGCTTGGTGATGTTTATGATTTCGAGGGGTACAAAAGTGAAGAATTACAGTAAATCTGAAGATATGTCCTTCTGGCTCTATCACAGAAGAGGCAGCAGTGGCTCCATAGGAGGCTTTAGACTCTGAAAATTTGGCTGTAAGTCCCACTGGAGCCAAAATGTGGCAGATTGTTTTATTTATTTTCTGGATAGAAAGTTCTCTTTGAGTTTTCAGGGACCTTTCAGAGGGCATTTTGGTCATTGGCAAGGAGAAAAAGAAACAAGTGGTAAAGAACAGTCACCCTTTCACTCCCTTACTCTGACGTAAAACTGTGGTGCATCAAAAATCGTGTCTGGTGTACAGCTGTGCACCAGGGAGCTTTATGCAGAGTTATTTTCCCTGGGGGAGCTGTGGGGTTTGGGTTTAGGTCTGCATTGAAGTGCAGTCACAGGGAATGAGATATGCACATTGCATCATCGTACATTTTGGAATTTATGAAGATCTGGAAAAAGAAGGCAGTAAATGCAACGTGTGAAGACAAAGGCATGCTAAATGTTTTAATTCCTTTTTTTTCCCCACTGTAATGCTCTTTTATCTACGTCTGTGAAAAACTGCAGTGTGCAGGTGCTACCAGACATTGCTAGTAAAAGTGCACAGTTGACTCCTTCTTCTTCTGTCAAAAGGAGTGATTTTTTCCACTTCTTTCCCATTACATTGAAATACTGCTTTCTCCTACATTTTGCTGTTTTTTCTTGTGTCTGAGTATCAGCAAAGTTCCATCAGCTTCCAAAGTTGACATAGGAGGACTGAGTGGAACACGCTTCTTATTTAGGAGTGGCTTGTGTCTGAGGAAATGGTGTGTTTTGAAGGATGTGTCCACTGACCAAACAAACTGGTTTAAACCTTAGTACAGAAAAGATGGCTCCTTCTAAATGTATTGGTGGGCAGTGGGTCTCAAAGAGCCTGGGGAGGAGGGTGTTTTTATATGATTTTAGATCCAACAGATTTTCCTAGTGTGTTCTCCCCAGGAGAGATGTTGGATACCAGTCTGTGCCTGGTGGATGCTTTTGAAAATGGATGAGTGTGCCAAACTCCAGGCACATTCAGGGAAATAAAACTGCCAACCTCAAGAATGGGCTTAAAAGTCTCAGAGTTGTGTTGAGATGTTTGTAAAGATCTCTGAGGCCCTCAGATGGAAGATGATCTGCAAATGAAGTATTTCAGTGACACCTCCTAATAAACACACACCCATTGATCCCCCTCCTCCCCTAATTTTCATTTCAAAGCAGTAATAGGAATGAGATTTAAAGTATTTATCGAGTGGTTGAGAAAGACAACCTTTGACTCTGTGCCTTAGAGCAGTGCCTGGGGCAGGCAGTAATTGTGCAGAAGGGCACTGATAGCATGTCTTCTTATTGCTTAAGAAAGGTGCTTTTCCAATTTGCTTTGTTCGCTGGGTTTCTGTACCGTCTCCAGATCCACAGCTATAAATACAGCAAGCTATATATAAATACGCACACATACATACACACACAGAGGCGATGACTCAGACACATTATCAGAAGCCCAAGTCAGTGTAATTGAAAAAAAGAAGGAAGAAAAGAGAGTTCAGTATTTTTAATAAATAGGACCTGATGCGAAAATCACTTTAATGGGCTTTATCATTGTAAGTAGTCAGACCTACTCAGAACACAGTAGCTCACAAAGAGGAATTTGAGCTAGATCTGTAAATTGGACAGTATTATCAGTGGAGCTTGAAGATACATATCATATTGATATTTTCAAGATTAGGAAAGGAAATGAAACTGCAGAAAATTTATTCTAATTTTCAGAACTGAACGTTTTCATTATTCATTACTTAGCGATGAATTTTCCCATTGTGCAGAGTTATTGTGGTTGGACTACAGATCCATTCAGAATCTTTCCAGTCCTCAAACTGACTGAAGAATTTGTGAAGGATTCCTGTACGCTGAAGAATTACAGAGAATTTAGAAATCCTCACTTAACCTCCCAAAGGAAACTGGATCTGCATCCCATCCAGTGCATAGAATGGATGGTGGATAAACCTTTAGTGCCTCCCATCCAGCATCTGAGGTCAGGTGTAATTCTTCCCTCTCTTAACTTGATTTAAGGATAATTTCTGTCACTGGGGGCTTGCTGCACGTATTTGTGACTATACAGTAACTATATATCACCACTCATTTTTGAGTATATAATTAAATCCCATGTTTATTTACCAAAATTCTATCTGAGGAGTCAGAGGAAGCAGATATTAAGAGCTATAGTTATGTTCAAAATGAATCAATTTAACAATATAAATGCATTTCTGAAGCTGCTTTCCAGATCTTGTAGGTAAGCCATTAAGCAAAACACACTGGGCCACATCCACTATTTGACAATGTTCTGAAACACTAAGAATTTTACAATTTTCTACGCTTATAGTACAATTTCTGTTTCAGAGTGAGAAGAGAACTGTTGGTTTTGGATCTCAAAATGTTCTTTTGGAGAAGCAGAGTCATCGTACTTAATGAACAACAGGAGAAAAATCAAGCAGTAACACTTTCCCGCTCCCCACTTTAAGAGTCCTCAGAGATGTGTTGTCAATTGAAGTTACAAATGGATGTTTCTGCGGGCAAAAAATCTGGCTTTAAAGAGCTGTAAAAAGGTCCAAAATCTGTTCTCACATATACCACAGTGAATCAGGAATGATTTCACTGAATAAACATAACATCAAGACATAAAGGTCAATAGATTTTTGCCTACTTTTCCTTAGTGCAGTGGACTGCAAAATTTGGCTTCACCTTTCTGCATTCCAATTTGTATCTACATCTTTCAGAAGAAAAAAAAGTGTATATTTATTGCCTGTGCAAATCTATTTGCAGTACAATTCAGGAAGAGCAAGGGAACTATTAACTCGATGGTGAATACCAAAGCAGCTCTCCTTCCTGAGAAGAGATGGAAGCATAACCTACAGCATTATAAGGAACTGCCAGAGAAGAGTCATTTTGCTGGAGAGCAAAGAAAAGAATAATTTCCACAAACTTTGGTTGTCGCTGTCTTGAAGAGTTTGTTAGATGTTAAAATGCAATCTCTGCTTTGTAAAATACTCCTTGTGACCATACATGGGCTTCTGATACATCATTCAAGCAGCACTGCCAAGAAAGAGTCTGCGTATGTTGAATATATAGCCTACAGTGCATACCATGACAGACACCTCGAGCACTGCCATACCCTCTCTGATTGATGGTGCTATTGCAGTGACCCACAAGCCCAGGTGTGGTGTCAGTACAGCCCCAGTGATAGCATTCAGACTGTACCAGCAACCTGGAATTATTCATCTTTTCTAAAGGCCTCAGAGGAGAGCTCCAGACAGGAGGCAGCTGAGCTCTCATTCTTCAACCCGTTGCTCCTCCTAAGAAGAACTAAGAATTTAGCACAAGGAGCAGTGGGCAGATTTGTGAGTCACTGGCTATGGATGGACTAATGAGTAAAAGCCATCATCCAGCAGTGCCCCATTTTTGTTCATTGGTTTTGAACTTAAACTCTAGAACCAGCCACAGCACTGAGAGAGTGAATATATCAGTGGTATAACTTCAGGTGATTCAGAAATAAGTGGTACTTTGTGGTTTGATAGATCTATTAGAGAAAGTGAATCTTTTTCTATTTCTTCTCACTTTTTTTCTGTTTTGACAAATGCATGGTGAGGGAGAATCCATGTTGCTTAGCAACTCCTTGGGATGCAGAAAGAAATCAGTCAATAAAATTTTGAATTAAGGCTGCAACGATCCACATGAATCTGTCTGGATAGAACAAAAAAGAGTTATATATTATCCCTCTTTCTATTTTTTTTTTTTTTTTAAATTTTTCCTGAAGCCACATTAGCTGTTTAAAATGAAAAGTCATAGAAATAGGTCTTTCTGAGTTGGAAGAAAGGGGATAATTTATTGCAGGACTCTGGAAAGCAATAATTCATTTTGAATTCTAGAAATGCTGATTATTTTAGTTAAGGTTTGATATAAATTTAGACGTTACGGCACAAGGATCGTTTGTAAGCCAGTCATGAATTCAACCATGAGACCTGCTGGACTGGATCCTCCACTTGTCTGAACTTTCACTGATTTCATTGTTGTTATGCTTATTACAGCTGGAGCACCCAGTGTTGCACCAATACTGACCAAAGACACAAGCACGTGCATCAAACACTCAACATCTAAGCTCAAGTGTGGTACTCTTAGTCTTAGCCCATGAGTGAGCATACAGATCACAGGATGTTGGCTCTGGTACCTGGCTGGATGTGTGAACATTTTAAGAGTGTGTTAATTCATCAAACACAGCAGGCAGTTCTGCAAAGATTATCAAGATGGTCATGAACATCATACATTCATAAACATTCCCTTTGCATTTTGAGTACTCAAAAGCAATGATTAACGTGACTTCCTAGAAGTCTGAGAAGTATAAAATGAACACTTTACTCAACTTTTTACAAAGGTAGATAGTGAAATACAAGGGGGAATGTTTTCAAACTAAAGGAAGGGATATTTAGATTAGAAGGGAGAATTTTTTTCTGAGAGGATGGTGAGATGCTGGCACAGCTGCCCAGAGAAGCTGTGAATGCTCCATCCCTGGAGGTGTTTAAAACCAGGTTGGATAAGGCCCTGGGCAATCTGATCTAGTACTTGCTGGCAATCATGACTGTGGCACGTGGGTTGGAACTTGATGATCCTTGAGGTCCCTTCCAACCCAAGCCATTCTATGATTCTACAATTTTACGATTCTATGACTCTTTGATTCTATGATTTACTATTTGACTAGTACACATCTGAACTTTCAGTTACCCAGGGTTTGGTTGAAGTGGCAAAATAATAGAGGAAAATGAGTATGGGAGGAAACTAGTGCTGTTTAATATGATAGCAAATTGCAAAGCAAATAGCAAAAAAAAAAAAAACCTTCTGACTTTACAGCCACTCTTGGGAAATTGCAGCATTCAAGGAATAAAACAGAACAGTCTCCACTTTTTAGACCAACTATTCCTTCTTTTTCTAAGAAAGGAACAGACAGGATAAAGGTTTCCCTCTTCTGTTTCTATTTGCCTTTGGGCCATTATTAATAATTGTGATCACTGCTATTACAGTAATAGTTGGGTCCCCAGTTGCATCGCAATGTCTTACTAATTCTTCTTGTTCCCTAGACAGCCAGAGCATCAGGCTTGCTGTACGTATCCAGCCCTCCTGGCTGCAAAGAGGAGTTAGCACAGGAATGTGGTCCTGGTAAAGCAGGTGGGTCACAGGTGTGGATAGACCCTCTGTGCTTTGTGAAGTCTTTTTGAGTTTCATAAAAGGATCTGCAGGACTGCATGTCCATGAAGACCAGGTTCCTCCAAGGCACTGTTAAAAATACCATTGCCCTTGCATCTTCCTTCGAGAGGTCTTGTATGTCCTATGTGCATAATCTTGAATGTTTGTTCTAGTGCATTCTTTTTATTTACAGTTTTCATTCCCATAACTTTTACTTGCATGAATTTGAAAGATTGCATCTTGCTATATCTTACAAGAAAAGATATGTATGATGTTAAATTGATACATGCATACTATGGAATACTACACAATATTTTGTACAGCTTTATAGTGCATCTGTCATATTTATGTCACACAAACAGTTGTGATATATGGAGAGCTTACTTGTGCTGTATGTGCATGCTATACATACAGCTATATATATTACACAGATAAATGACGACATTATTAGAAATGTGATGTGAACTACACTTAAGAAAAATCACTTCTCCTTGGTATCTGTTGATATTAAAACTGTTCTGTAAGCATACTAGAAGAGTAAGAAGAATGAGATGCTTCGGGTTTTGTTTGTGTTTGCAGACCTTTGCAGGTCTGTCAACACCAAAGTTACCTTTCCCAATGATTCTTGAGACAGATCCACAAGGGACAGAATTCCTTGCAATGGTGCAGAAGATTTCAGATAGAAAACATTGAGATTTGTAGCATTTGCTCCTCATTTTGCTGTAACGAGTGATTCATTCTGTTCTGGTTTCTTGTCTCCGTATGATATAAATAAGATTGCCTTATTTTTTGGATGTAAATCTATTAGAATAGCTTACAAAACCAAGGGTTATGACCATATGACTTTTTAGCTTTAGGGTTTTGAAGCAAATTGCTGTTCATAGCAGTGTGTAAACTCCTTCCCCACGCATGCGTAAATAATCTTACTGCACTGCATGGCACTTCAGCCTGCTACCCTCCAGGTGACTCCCACTCTGCAACCAGGCAAAGACATCACGTCCCATCAAACCTATATGCTTTCTGGGAGCAAGGATAGCCAGCCAAAGAGTGGGGGCCTTTCAGCTATGTGTTGAGTCTTACTGGGCAGTGTGCTGGTAGTGTTGTTCCTGAGACGTGCAAGGTATTTTGATGGTGTGTTTGATGAGTCTTTTCACAGTGCTGATGGGTTTGGAGATGCTTCTCATGGGTGTATATAGAAAGTGTCAGGAGACCAAAGGCTGAACAAGTGCATCAGAGATTCACTTTTTGTACATTAAAAATGTGTGGTGAAATCACACCCCAAAGAGTGTTAAGAGGCACCCTTCAATCCAGTCCTCTGTCTGTATGAAGGAAGCAGGCCCAAGTGGGGCCAGCTATTTGCAACAGAGTGAAGGGGCAGTAGGATTCCCCTTACACAACTTTATCAAGTCTAAAAGCTAAGCATCTATTCTACACTCCATCTGTAGCCACCATTTACGACCAATGAATTGAGGGAAAGAGAGGCTTTTCCTGGGATCAACTCATCTCATTATGAGGCAAGTAATTAAGAAGTTGGCAGGAAGGCTCAGCTGTTCCCTGAGGTGGTCACTTCGTGCCACCAGCTATGGAAGAAGCTGAGATTATCTGTCTGTTTCAGTGCCACCAATGGGAGGTTAGAGAGGAGTATTTCTGCAAGGGATGGGTGATAATGCTGCTGTTCAGTGACAGGCTGGAGACTTGGGAACCTAATGAGGCTCAACAAGGGCAAGAGTAGAGTCCTACACCTGGGGAAGAAAAACCACATAAATCAGTACAGATTAGGGTCTGACCTGCTGGAAATTAGCTCTCTGGAGAAGGACCTAGGTATTCTGATGGGTTTGCCATAAGCCAGTAATGTGTCCTCATGGCCCAGAAGGCCAATGGTATTCTGGGGTACATGAAAAAGAGTGTGGCCAGCAAGTCAAGAGAGGTGATCCTCCCCCTTTACTCTGCTCCAGTGAGGCCACATCTGGAGTACTGTGTCCTGTTCTGGGCTCCTAGGTTTAAGAATGACAGGAAACTTCTAGAAAGAGTCCAGAGAAGGGCCATAAAGATGATGAGAGGCCTGGAGCATCTTTCTTACGAGGAAATTCTGAGATACCTGGAGCTGTCAAGCCTGGAAGAAAGAAGGCTGAGAGGGGATCTCATCACTGTTTATAAATGTCTGAAGTGTGGGACTCAAGTGGATGCGGCCAGGCTCTTTTTGGTGATGCCCAGTGACTGAACAAGAGCAAATGGGCACAAACTGCAGCACAGGAAGTTTCATATGGACTTCTTTACTATGAGGATGACATAGCACTGGAAGAGGCTGCCCAGAGAGGTTGTGGAGATATTCAGAACCTCCTCCAATGCTTTCCTGTGCAACCCACTGTAAGGAACCTTCGTTAGCAGGGATTTGAACTACATGATCTCTGGAGGTCCCTTCCAGCCCCTATGAACTTGTGATTCTGTGATTCTGTGAAGTCAGCCTGGGGTTTATCGCAGACATGCTTGTCACTGACCATCTTCCCACCATCTCTCTCCCAAGAAAGAGTTCCTTTGTTGTCAACAAGAGAAAACATAGAATTGTGAAATATTACAGCTCTTCTCAAGTTGGGATGGTGTGGGCAAACTGCTTACTGCTTATTATGTGGTTTTTCAAGGGATGCATAAGGAGTTATTTCCTTCCTTGGAATTATATCACAGTACGACAGGGATGCATGAAGTTAAGCCAATGGCACCATTAGCAGCCATGGGGTCAGCTTTCCTGTCTGTGCTACTTCTCCTTGATCTGCACAGCTGGGGCTGGAGGGTTAAGGGGAGTCCAGTGGCTCTGAACTGGGCAGTGAGCTATGCTGGTATTCCTTTCTTGGCACTGAGATGAATGATGCTTAGTCTTGTAGTTAACTTGAAGGGGCCACATCTGGAAGTGCTTTAAGCAGCCTTAGTCTCTGTGGCAATTTGCCTGAGTAAGCACCTCAAGATTTAGCCAGCAGAGAATATGCATTGCATAGCTCATTAAGAGCCTAATCACTCCCCTCTGGGTCGAATTCAAGTGGCTATTAAAACCAATGTATTTATTTGCAAGGAAGAATGCTAAAGAGGCTGCAAGAGATATATGAAATGTGTCTTGGAAAAATGTCATCGTGATAACTACACGAGGAGGAGACTGAGCCCCTTGCTTGCTGTAAGACGTGGGGATTTCTGCACCAGGGAAATGGGAACGTGAATGGTGTCAGCTGGTGGAATGATGAAAATATCTCACTGCCAAGTGACAAGAAGCCCGTGGCACATCAAATAGCAGAGAAGGACTATGCAGATAACAGCTGGCTGGCAGGGGAGCTGTTTCCTGTGATTGGAGGCTGTCTCCAAGGAACATGGACTGACTCTTTGCTTACTGACCTTGAAAATGGAACTAATTTCAGAGGCAGCCCTCTCTTATTTGCAGAAGTTTAAGCACATTTGTTTCTGTAATGAATTTGAATGCAAGTTGCTGTGACATCACAGGCAAAAAGGATCATTCCTCATTTATCATGGTGTCTTCCTGCCTCCACAGGGGCCAGCTGCTGTTTGGTATAAATGACAGACAAAAATGTTTTTAATGTGTGGCTTCATCTTGCATAAAATATGATAAAAGAACAGAGCTGAGGCTATGAGGAACAGAGGTAGAAGCATGCTCTGGGCAAAGATCATTAAATGTCCAATGGCTGTGGATATTCTGGGAGCTGGGAGAGAAGGATGCATTTTACATGAGGAAAAGATTCATTTATAGGAGAATAAGAGGACACTCGTGCTTGGCACTCTGCCAGCACATGTAAACAGACGTGACACAAACGCAACTATCAAAGTCTCCACATACAGCTGTCTTCAGCCTCCCTTCTCCTTTGGTAACGACTCTTAAGAAAGCAAACTCTTCCCAGAAAGAATCACTGCTTTCCAGAGCGGTGGACTTTCCTGTTGCAAAGTCAACAAAGTCCTGCAGGAATTCTTGGAACACCTCCAAAGAGGTGCAAGAAAGCCAATAATTTGTTGTCAATCACGGCATGCTTTCGGCACCCAGGGAGGCTATGGAAGCTGAGGGTGCTCTGTATTTCAGCAAGTCAGAGCTCCTCTGCAGATTTTCTTAACATCATAGAGCTGGGTCATTTTAATTTAGTGGCTTATCTTTATATTCTCATTTTAGTGCCAACTGTCACTGCAAGAAGACAGTAAGGCGATTGAAACCATCCAGGTTGGTTTATTAAGCTGAACTACTCTCCTTCACTGATGAGAAGGTCACCTTGCAGGTATCAGAGAGCTGGAACAGGCGCCTATTGCTGACTGGCTGCTGGCTCTGCAGGTCTATACTCTCCCCCATGGTAATTTCCCTGGTTACTATATCAAGCAGGATTTGCAAATCCACCAGAGGTCCTGGTTCTGGACAAACTGCAATGCAGAGTCTGAACCAGCTTTATCCACCTTTGCTTTTCTGAATTCCTAGAGGAGCTGATGGCCTGCTCAGCTCTCAGCACAGAATATACACCCTGGCTCCATTTGTTGATAAAAGTCCTCTTTGCAGTTGGTGCCCAAGAATAGCTCTGAGCTTGCTTTATGTCAGCATCAGGGAAGTAGACTTACTGCTGTAGGTAAAGTAGGTTTTACTTCCGCTTGCCTGCTTATTTTACAGGGGAAAAAAAATGAAGTAAACCATACCTATGGATTTGCTTTTCTTCTGTTTCTACCCCCATGTCCAGGTCTAGCTCTCCTCTACCTCACATGGAGTTGCCTGCTCCCTTTTTGCTATGGGGCACTGAAATCAGCATGATGCTCCCCAGGTATCTCCACCTGGAGTGGTTCACCTCAGCTCTGAGTCACCTCGACCTGGGTGACGCCATGGTGAGCCCTGTCACCAGGAAATTAAGGGAAGGAGAGCTTTGGAAGAGTTGCTGTAAGCAGGGAGGACCCACAGAGCAGGTCCCCTCCTGTACTGGCCATATCTGTGCATCAAGCAAAGCTGTGGCAGGATCTTGTCACCACCACACCCTAGCAGGTCACCAGCAAGCAAGGTTTGGGAGAAGTGGGGACAGGATCACACCGCTGTGGGGAAGGAGGTGTATAACTGTGTCTGTTTGGAGGGCCAGATGTGTCCATGTGACTCGAGTCAAACAGAACAAGAGGGAGCAAGGAGCACACATTTCTCTACAGACCCAGTTCCTGAAATCCATTTTGTCCTGTGTGTTTCTGTGATTATGGATAGGTGGAAAGGGAGGAAAGAAGAAAAGAAAGAAAAATCTTTGCTTTGTTCTTGGATCTCACTCCCCTGAATCTTTATTTGTTTGCTCTGTATCTGCTCACTTGTACGCTGTTTGTCCTGCTGATGGCTGAGTTACTCCAGAGCCTTGCTTCTGCTGGTAAGGAGTTCTGCTCCCCTGTCTATCCCCCTGTGTGCTCAAGCCCCTCTGCCCCAGTCCCAGTATTGCTGGATGTTTCCTCAGACTCAGCCCGCTCACTATTTGACTAAAATCTTTTGCTGGTCAGAAATGAATTGGCACAGAGCTGGTTTGGACAGGCGAGGCAGAGTGAGGTGGTGCGGGGTGTGAGTGTGCCAGTGCTTGCAGCCAGAGGACAGGAAAACACTGGAGGACACGGACTTCTCTTGTTTGGCATCGGTGACCTGGTATGCTGTCATGCATAACTCTCACCAGCGGATAGCTTGGCACAGGATTGTTTTCCATGATCTCAAGGGGCACCTCCATTCCAAACACCACCCCTTCAGCCAGGAATAACGCTTCAGCTCCCACGTGCTTCTAGATTTCCACTTCAATGCTGGCCTCAAATTGAACTCTCTGACAAAGAGTATCTGGCCAGCACTGTGGTCAAATTTATGGTCATTCCTTCTGCCAACATTTTTTACAGCATGCATGGCTGTTATGATGAACTCCTTGCAAAACAAGGATGCGGTGGCAGAAGGTTTCCCTTGCTATCCTGGAGGAAGACCCAGAGTTTGCAGGTGCTCTATGCCCGCCTGGTCCTTCAACATAAAGGCATTGGCTTACACATGGATGTCACAGAGAAACTGGCAGCTACACAGGCTGACAGAGAGCACTACATTACTTATGATATCCATGCAGCTGGTCTCTTGTGAGCACAGTGCAGGAGATCCGCCCTGCTCCTTTCCTGTAGATGCGGGGTTGCAGGTGATCAGTTTGATGTCCCATTATGATGGTGGACAGAGACTCTTGTCCTGCTCCCAGCCATCACTAGGCCCAGTCCATGCTGCCAGCAGGGCTTAAGGGGCAAATCTCTACTCTTGTCATTGTGGTTTTCCTATCCGGCATCTATACCACGTGCACATCCAGCTCTCCCGGATGCAGCTGACTTAGGGCTTTCCCACGCCATGCAGTCTGCCTTCAGAGCATTGTGATAGTCTACCTCACTCGTAATCACTTTTCTCCTCACCAGAGGATGGTGAGGCACTGGCACAACTGCCCAGAGAAGTGGTGGGTGCCCCATCACGGAAGCAGGTTGGATGGGGCCCTAGGCAGCCTGAGCTCGTGGGTGCAACCTTGCCCAGAGCAGCAGGTCGGAACTGGATGGGTTTAAAGGTCCCTTCCAACCTGATTCTGTGATTCTCCACCAGCTGAAAGCACATTTGCAGACTCACCATCTCTTAATTTGTTCTCCTTCCTCTTCTCTATCTTCTCTCTAACTTTCTGAAATGGGAACATTACTTAAAAAACAGGCAATGCAGAACGAGGACAGGCAGCCCCGGGAAAGCAGAGTCAGGCAGAACAAAATAATCGCCTTAGGAGGTGCTTCCAAAGGGCTTTGAACGAATCTGGAGCGCGCGTGTTACTCTCCTCGCTCTGTTTTTGTCACGTCTCTGCAATAAAGTGGACATTTTCCCAGCTGCTCGGCGGGGCTGACAGCGTGTTGTCAGGATGGGGCTGTGCCCTAAATACAGACTCTGCGGGTTCAGAAAGTTCCCTTCCTCTAATTGGAGCCGGCTCGCCGAGGTGAAGAAAAGCTGCAAAATTGTTTTAAGCTACGAGCAATTATAACAACCCTAACAGTGCCAGTGACACTAAGAGGATTTGTACTGGATTATATCTAACGTTAACATGATCTAATGCCTCCTGAATAATGCAGCCCGCAGCGGGGCTGGTTCTCGGGGATGGGTGCCTTGTTCTTCAAAGTCACCTGGGGCTCAGGGAGAGAGGAGAGCAAAACTCTGCAGGGTAAATTTTGGTGCGATGGCGGTCTGGTTTAAACATTGGAGATAGGGAGTGATAGAGCAAGTGTGTTTTAATGAGAGCCCAGCAGCCTCCTGCTATTTGACATTCACCCAGCTGGGCAGGGAGACGCTACAAGTTCTCATGGTGATGCCATGACAGATGTCATGCTGGCCATGGTGCTAGGGCACGCTGGGTGACCCAAACTGTGACACACTGCTGTCTCCAGGCTGCATCAGATTGTCTGAGGTTGCTTTTAAAATAATTCTTTTTATAGTAGAAGGGAGAATAATGGCACAGAGAGGCTTCAGTTGGTGTAGGCAGAAGAAAAATGGGATTAATTAGGATATGCCCTCATACGCACAGATTTCAGAGAAAGTTCTGCTCTGACAGAGCAGGCTGGAAAGGCTGTATGCACCAGTGATTGTGGTGGTGTATGGAAAAGGAGGGGAGGGAGAGACAGTGCAGGAGCTCAGCTTGCAGGATGAGATCTTGGAGAATACCTGCTCTGCTGCCAACCTAAGGTATGGCTTACAGGGAACTGCTTAATCTTTCTGCAGATCAGTTCCTCAGCTAGCTGAATCAGAGCAGTGAGGGATAAAGAGTAACCTGCATGGGTATGAGGTTCTCAAGTTCTACATTAAGCAAGGATGGAAAAGGTGGAAAGCAGGTAAAAGAGGAAGGATTTGGAAGTTACTGGGCAGAAGGAGACGCATGTGGCCTTGAAAGTTGTCCTTCAGGTCTTGGATTTTGCTGGTGAAATCAGCAGAACCAAGGAAAGTTTTCTGGGGATGTAAGCTTCAGGCATGGCTGAAGGTCACAGAATACAAACTGTGCTTGGGAACTACCCAAGACTTGCCTTGCAGCAGTGGCAGCACCTGATCAGATGGGTGCAGGGATCTTTCTTAGCCTAGCTGTGATGCTTGATGGAGGGAACTAATGGGATGAAATTGGCTTTATATCCAAAATGGAAAGCCCCTCCCTGCTAGTGTCAGTGAGCTCTGCAGTGCTGAGCTCTGCAGCAGAGGTAAGGAACGAGGCCAAGAGGTCTAAATTACACTGCTATATACGCTGCCTTTGAATTTGGCCCTAAAAGTAGACTAGGTCAGCAATGCTGATGAAAGAAAGAACTTCCTATCAAGCCCTTAGGAAATTTTAATCACTAATACAGTACGTTTATTTTGCAGAGCTGTAAAGAGCAATGTACCTATGCAACACTGAACTGTAGTCCATCCTACCTAGGGGGTAAGTTCAGACCCCAAAGTATACTGAATGGGGTATGCTGAATGTCAGACAACTGACATTAAGTCCTGTGGCTCACACTGTCTGCTACCTCCTAGCCCACTGCAGCCCACTTCAACAAGCCCCTTGCACCTTATCATTTCTACTTCATCACTCTCATGAACATTTAGGCATAGAATCACAGAATCATTAAAGTTGGAAGAGACCACTAATGTTATACAGTGCAACCATCAACCCATCACCAGCTCGGCCCTTAAAGGGTAACATGGTGTTGTATTGTCAAATTGTCAAAAAACTATAAGCCAAAATAAGCATCCAAAGGAATACAAACTTAGCTAAAAGGAAATGTATTTCAGAGAAGCATGCTTTCATTTGGCTCTTCATTCTCCTCACTGGGATTTTGGCTCCTGCCATGCATGGTACAGGAAAAGAGCCAGTATGGATAGGAGACAAAGAAGGGAGGAGAATCCAGGGCTGAGGAGAACCATGGGAGATGAGATCTGTGAGAAGATGTGCCACCAGCTCCTGAGTGCAGGGATAAATGTGACCCACTGTGAAGTTTCTCAGAACTAGTGCTAATATCCTGAGCTTGCAGTATTTACGCAGCAATTATCACCTATAAAAAAGGTGATAATATAGATTTTCATGATTAGAGGGCCAGCTGCTAAGCTGGTAGAAATGGGTGTAGCTCTGTGTGCTCTACCAGAGCTATACTGCTTTATGCCAACTGAAATTGCTGTCCAGAATTTTGACTCCATCATAAAATCCAAATAAAGAGAAGGAGTCAGCTTAACAGTAAATTTGGATTTGGAGATGTCTGAATTTCCACCTGGAAAATGTAGAGTCAAGCAGTGTGCACAATCGCACACCCATCATTTAATAACAGTTGCAGAGCATGTATTTCTGGAAAGGAACTATTATAAAATTACAGTGACAGCAACTAGCTTTTAGCCTGTGGATTTCCATCTTTGCAAGATATTTTTTCTTGCATTCAATAAAATAATCAAATTGATACCATAGCGCTTTTCAAAATGGGGTCCCACAGAGGAGATCTACTGAAGCCTTAGGAAAAATACACCAATTTGTGATTTTAAAGTGTCAGGATTTTGTGTATAGATACATACATGTGTCAGGTCAAAGTCCTGTCTTCCTGTAATGGCCACAGAGCATCCATTTCCCCCGTAACACAGTGGCTGCTGGTTGAACTTCATAGCAAAGAATGAAGTCGAGGCAATTTCCTTAACATGGCAGCTGTAAGAGATTATAGAAGGGAGATGGGAGAAAGGCTTTCCTTAGTGGTTAACGCTTTCCTAAAGTTCAAATGAGGCGATATACAGTAAAATAAATTCAATCTGTATTTTCCCTTCTTTCAATTTTAGCAGGAACTAAATGAAATGGACCTGTGTTGATTCTACTCAGTGCAATATATCTTCGCTTTCTAATAACCAAGGTCGTTTTTACCTTCATGGAGAAAGGAACCTAATATAAAATCCTCACCCAGACTGAACAAACACATATTTGCACTTTTTCAAAAGCTAGGTAGATGACTGATATATTATGTAATTCATTTCATGGCGCGCTGCTGAATGTTTTTTTATAGATAGTGTTTAACCTTGCCAATTTTGCTCTGAGATAATCACTCCTTTGAGGATAAAAATCTCACATTTACCATTACAAGAAAAAAGGAACCCCCCCACCCACCAAAATCTGCAGCTACAACAAATAACGGGGAAGTTACTTAGCCAGGAAGATAACGATTAGAGCAGCTTTCACTGCTGACTCTGTGATTAGCCAGTGGTTGTTATAATATTAATCAGAAATATAGTGATAACTGTTCAGACTACATTTTGATACAGCCAGTGAGCAACGACAAAATGCTTAGACATCTTACAATAATGTATTTCTGCCCTGACTAATGGAAGCGGCAAATAGATTCATAAAAAAAAATCCCCTATATTTAGCACGAGAGCTATTTTCAGCATGCAGGAGCTTTGCTGGTGGCTCTCTGCTGTTTGTGATGGGGAATATTAATAATGCTAGAGTCTCCTGGAAGGGATGCAAACCTGGAAGACACCTCTGAGACACCCAAGAGGAGGACATCAAGGTGACAGGCCACAGGGTCAACAGCAAATGGGTCTGTAACCCCTTTGCTACGTGAGCCCTGGTGCTCCCCCAGAGACTGCCTTTGAGAGCTGAACAGTGCAGAAGGTCAGTGCAAAGTGAAATATTACCTGGAGGGAGAAAAATGTATGGATAAGCCTAGATTCTTCATATCACACTGCAGGCATGTGGTTGAGGTACCTAAGTTTGGAGCACTCACAACCCCTCATTCCTGTTATAGCCATGGCAGGGAGGTGAGCACCTTGATGACAACTCAGCCCACCTGTGGTGTGAATCACCCTCAGAAGAGCCCAGGTTTCAACCCAGCTGCTGAAAGCCAAGCATCTGTTGTGCTGTGGGATGAACCCTGGCCTTGACACGTGGGAATATAATATGCAGCACCAGGCTATAGGGAGGCTTTATGCACAAATTGCCCTTAGATGGCAGAAGAAATACTCAGAAATCAACATAGTGACCCTGCGTTTGTTTTTTTAGTCATTTAATGGAAATTAATATTTTGAAGGTCTCATTGAAGATCCATCTCCAATCCAACCAGAGGTAGCAACAGACTAACAGCAAATAACAACCCCCAAAAAAGAAGCCTCAATTTGAAATGTCCTTTGAAAACATATGTGAGATCTCTAGTAAAATTTCTTTGACTAAAGAAGATTAATTATTACTATTACATTAAGCACATATATTAATATATGTGTTATTATCTCCCTTCTTTTTTATTTTAATCTGTTTGACACAGGTTTCATTGGTCAAAAAAGATTTTAAGAGCACTTCCCTCTTTAAAGTATGCTTCATATTGCCACTACATAAATCAGACACAAAAGCTATTTTTTGTAAGTTTATTAACCAAAGACACAAGTTCCCCTGGAACTACTCCCAAAAGTAAATAATTGGACCTTGATCTGATGAAGGCACTTAACAGCAGGCTTATTTTTAACTCCATGAGTGCAGCCATTGAATTCAAAGGGATTGTTCAGATGTTTAAGTTGAGTGCACATTTAAGTGCATTGCTGATCAAGTGTCCTAATCCTTATGTTGTTACACTGATTTCAGCAGGGCTGACAGTGCAGAGTGATGGCAGGGGGAGAAGATTGCAGGACCAAAACCAGGGCTTGCTGAAATCCCTATCTCTTTCCATCACCTCATATTTTTTTTATGTCTAGCTCAAAAGCAGAGGTCTGTCATTTGGTTTTGTTTTGGTGGGCTTGGAGTTTGGCTGCTGTCTTATTTTGTGTTGTTTTTTTTTTTTAATTCTTCATGTTTACCTGTATCTACCTTCCTTGCTGTGGGGCAACACTCCCTTAGCTCCATGAGATGGAGAACACTCCTTCAACCCCCTAAAACCATCTGAATAGCATGACTAGGGAATGATCAGTAAACAAACTTCCAAATCCTGCAGTTCTTCCCTCTTGTGCCTAATCTTGAAATAAGGCTAATTAAGACCAACAGCACACTACTCGCTGTGCAAAGATTACTTATCAGCTTAATTTGATACTTTTACTGACAGCTGACATAAGCTTTCCTCTTCTTCCCTTGCTCCTTCCCACACTTCATTTTAAACAGGGATGAAGCTGTGCACAGACCTTTTGCTCTTCCCCTCTTCTCCGCATCTCACATGAGATAGAATTGGTGTTTTCAGGCTCAAGGACCTGATCTTGTCATGAGGAATCCGCTTTTCCTCAGAGCAGACCCATATGCCTTTTTCTTCCTAGCAGATGTACTACCAGAAAAACAGATTGGTGAAATGAAGCCTGCTCCTTAAAGGCGAACTGAAATGCTTGCACACGGTGTATAAAACACAGAGCCTGCTGCTTTGAACCACACACTTTGTAGGATGTGCATTCAGTGCAGCTGCACCATGATCATCCTTGGAAACACGATAAGTGAGTTGAAAAGAGATTTACGAACCCAATTTTTCAGAGCTGTGGTAGCTCAGAATTATTGAGTTTCTCCATTCGGGGAAGTGCGAGAGGCCACACTAAGTCTGATGCAATTTAAACCACTTCATAGATCATGCTGGACATCTTCTAATATGCACCATTACAGCCTTGCAGGATCTGATAAATGTTCGCCGGGGAAGAGGACGAGGTGTACTCCATTACATATGCTATGACTCTGTCCTCTTCCACTGCACCGTGTCCTCAGTTGATGTAAATCAGCATAGCTGTGGTGCAGTTAATGGGTTTTATGCCAATTTTCACCATTTCAGGATCTGGACAATCACGTCTATTAAAGCAGCTCAGAAAATTCAGTCTTGTTTTGTTTTGTTTTTTGTTTTGTTTTTAACAATGCCTGCAAGGTTTAATTCTCTATTCTGCCAATATGACTGCAAGCAAGTCCTCCACACATCAGACTCCACTTTTTGCACAAGATCAGGTCTGACACAGACCTATCACCCAGGATGTAGCTTGAGAACTACCTTGGGTGTAGGCTGCTCCCTGTGCTCGGTCATGAACAATGGGACAGTCCTTGGCAAGCCAGCACCAAATCCTGAAAATTGGGTTAGAAAAGAGACTGTAACACATCTATGCCACTAAGTTATGGGAATCCTCTGAGAACTGAAGTTTTCACAAGGTGGTATTACTCCCAGGGAGGCTTCATGATACATGTCAGAGATAGACAAGTTTCAAGGTTTTTCCTATATTTCTTAGCACATCTCTGAAGTAATGAGGGTAATGCAGGCAAAAAGCAGATGCTAAAACCAAACTCAGCTCCGGATAGGGTGCACACTGTTGTTTATCCCACAGCATTTTGTTTATGCTCCATCTGCTTTTAAGGTTTTAGAGCTTAACTGTGATGAGAACATTTTAAGACTTTTGGAATCTTCATTATAAACCAATTTTTCAGTCTTAGGTTTACATGAGATGTGTTTGCCGTGATCAGCTTCAAATACTTCTGGGCAAGTCAGACTTTCTAACTGTTATATAAGTTTATTTTCAGTACACCCGTGACTGATCATCATTCTCATTTGTGTATTTACGACTGTGGCAGTTGCAGATCTTGCAAAAAGAGATCCATTTTTAAATGATGTTTACACTCATTTCAGTAGTTATATATAGCTACATACTTGAAAGTCCTAAATAAACAGGTAACAGGTGACATAAAAAAATAAAATGAAATAAAAATATAAACTAGAATCAAATACATCATCTGAAGACTCAGCCCTCAACAAATTCCTGGCATGTTTAGTGTATCTAAGAGGTATACATGCATTTTAAAGGCATTATATATTTGCGTATAGATTTGTAAAACAAAATGACCAGTGTGTATATGTATTAGATAAACAATTATCTAATGCAACACACAGTATTACACACCTGTCTCTAACATGTGCATACACACACATATATCCATGCGTGTCTGCATTTGACACCAAGATGCACACCAATAACACTTGGGAGATGAAAATAGCTTAACAGCCATGCTAGTGCAGGTCACAGGTGATGCAAACACTGTGAACCCTCTCAGAAAAAGGAACTTCAAGAACAGTAAAGACATCCATGGGCTGCCCTGGGGGTGAGGAGCTAGGGAATGCCTTTTGATGTGTGTTGCCATTCAACACATGTTGCCCAGGAGTGCTAAGAGAACTTGGTGAGGGGCTGAAAGCCTATACCTCTAGCTGATGTGCAAACAGTTTGTATGAACAGGCAGTCAAAATGACCACAGTTGGGTTGTATGGCACCTCTTCATCACCTTGAGGGAGGCACAGTCTCCACTGAAGCCAAGAGAAGTTTGTTGTGGCTCCTGCTGAGGAAAGCCAGCCCTCACATCTCCTCCTGCCTGGCTTACCTGCCTCACACCTACACCCAGCACACAGGAGCTACACGCAGCTTGCTGACTTGCCCCTTCTGAGCTCCTAGTGCTGCCTCCTGCTCTGACAACTGGTAAGCACAGCACAGCACGACATGATAAACCTCGGAGAAATGTATGCTGTTCACTGCAGTGCTTTCCGCCCCACTCCCTTCCCTCTTCCCCTGCCAGCAATTGCAGCCAGCACCTCCCTTCCTGAGTCTAAAGGAAAACTATTTTTACAGCCCTGCTTAGCTGGACCTACTACAAACATTCCCAGGGAGGCAAAGCTTTTCCTCGACTGGTCTCCAGTGATCCAAAGGGGTCATGCAGCTGTTACCCTTCAACACCAAGGGATTCATGCAGGCAGCAGTGAAAGCCATTCTTCTCACATCTCCTCACTAGCACGGCTTCAGGTGCTGACGCTCACCCTCAAGCACAGTCTGCGTTATCTCCTCACACACCTTCCTTCACTGTGTGCAGTTCTGGGCACCACAGTGTAAGAAGGACACAAAACAATTAGAGAACAACCAAAGGAGGACTAGGAAGATGGTGATGGGTCTGGAGTGCAGATACGCAGATATAAGGAGCAGCTGCAGTCCCTGTGTTTGCTCAGCGCAGAGCAGAGGAGCTGAGGGGAGGCATCATGGCGGCTGCAGCTCCTCACAGGGAGCGGAGGGCAGCGCTGAGCTCTGCTCTGTGTGACAGCGACCAGACACAAGAGAATGGAGCTGTGCCAGGGGAAAGTCAGGTGAGGGTTAGGGACAGTTCTGCATCAGAGGGCAGTGGGTGTGGAACAGGCTCCTCAGAGCAGTGATCGTGGCCCCAAGTGCCACAGTTCAAGGAGTATCTGTACAACACTCTCGGACACTGGGTTTGGATTTTAGGTGGTGCTGTGCGGAGCCAGGGGTTGGACTCAGTGATCTTTGTGGGTCTCTTCCAAGTCGGGATATTCTGTGATTTTTCTCCACAGGTTGGTTTCTCATATTGCTTGGAAACTGAGGAGTCAGACCTGTAGTCTTTGCTCACATCTTTGGTGTGTATCACCACCGCACAAGTGACTCAGGTGAGAGAGTCAAGGAGCAACTGCATCCTGGAATTTGCAGAACCGACTGTTCAGGTTATTTTTCCAGTGCTTCACAGCTCCACTGGTAGCTTGGATGGTGGCCAGGTCTGATGGGAAAACACAGTTGCCAATGCTGAAGCTGAGATGTGCCAAAAAACCAGGCCCAGCTGAGAGGCATTGAATGGCATAAAAATATAACTCAAAGCTTGTAAGAGGGATTGCATATTCTAGATCCAATTCCTTTCACCTTATTCAAGTAAGAAGTCCCATTAAAATGAAAAGAACTAGCTGTGCGTGTGCATGCATTTTCCTTTTTTGATCAACTACCTCTTTGCTGATACGCCTAGTAGACTGTTTGAAATCCTTATAAATGTTAGATGTCCATGATAAAAGACAGTGCCCTTATTTGGCCCATGGCCATTTTTCATGTTTATTTGCTTATTTATTTCAGTTAAGTGCAACACACCAGTTGATGTGCAACATCCGTGTGCTGCAGTACAGCTCTAGGTTGCCTTGGCAACCGGTGGAAAGGGTTTTGAAGAGCCAGAAAGGCCCATGATAATGAAAACAAGCATTCAGGGGGCCTCTTCTCCAGGTGGGTGAGAAGAGGCTCCCCGCTGGGCTCCCTCGCCCAGCCCGCTTTCATATAGTCAGTTGCTTTAAACAAAAACTACAAAAAACAACAATAAAAGCCCATCACCCAACCCCTTCTGCTTTTTTCCATGCTAAATCACAACTACTGATTAAAAGTTCTGAGACGGTTCTTTGAAGCCTTTCATTAATAGGTTTCCTTTATGAATCCAAATTAGATGGCCAATGTGTTTTCCTTCCAAAAAGAAAGAAAGAAAGAAAGAACTATTATGGAAATGTTAGTTGCTGTTGTTGCTGCTGCTGGATTTTACATGTTTAATCTCCCACATGTACATCTGTACCAGATGGCACTGCCTGTAAGATACGAGATAATCTTTGTATACCATCTTCACCATGCTGATGCTGATGCTACTGCAGGCTGTAACTTCCATTTAGACATGGTAGAAACCATGAGTTCATCACGGCTCCTGTGGGACAGGCTCAGCCTACCTGTGCTCAACACCTGCAGCTCTCACTGTAAGCTGCAGATGAAAGTAGGGAGAGGGTGAGTTAACGACAGAGGGCTTGTTGATGCGAGGTTGTGATACTGAGTGCTAGGAGAGCTCTCTCCTCTTGAGGAAGTGGGCCTTTGGAAAGGCATCCGGGCACCCCTGGTCATGTAGCTGAACTTCAGTTCTCCTTATCTTCATTGTATGAGAGAAGGGCTACTTCAACCTATGTAGGCAATGATCCTTGTTGAAGTTCGTGTGGAATGAGACAAGGGAGGTGAGGACAGCATCTGATCTCTTTTCTTGTTCAGCACTGTGCCAACAACACTAAGTGCAAACACAATGATGTTAAACCACCTGACCATCACTAGGACTAGGAAAGAAAAAAGAGAACTGTGTTTGAACATCACGTTTTTTTTTTTGTTTTTTTTTTTTTTTACCTCCTTTTTCAAGTCTTCAGGAGGACATCACTCACCTCCAAGGTATACATAGATGGTGAAGGTCAATACTCACTCTGAAACATCCTAACAAAAACACATATTTCTTTTTGGCAGCTGGAGCACTTTCCTAGTCTTCACCTCATAGCTCATAGCTGGGGCAAGAAGAGTTTCATGTTGTTCTACTTTTTACAGTCTTCATTTCTCTTCCTTTGCCTAGCCTGTACTCACATCAGCTCGTATTCCCACTTAGTATTTCTCTAGAAATTCTGATCCCAGACAAACCCACTTTTCTTTACACCACCTTCTTCTGTCTGCTACCTCTGAGCATCTCTTTGCATCTCCTCTTTTTCTTGAGATTATGCCATATATGCAAAGTTGAGTTCACAGCACAAAGCCTGAATTTGAGGCAGAAAATTATGGAAAATAGAGGACAGAAACAGCAGCTGGAAATTAAGCAGGCACCTTTAACAATGATGCATAAGCAAGAAAAAGGCTGTCCAGAAAATTACCAAGGAGGCACCCACAGAATCCATGCAAGGTAGACAGAGGCAGATAACCAAATTGCCTGCCATGTGCAGCATCATTTTGATGCAGCTTGCACTGACACGGCAGGCAGTTCCTCCTCCAGAAGTTCTCTTCCACCTCCTCGGAAGTAACGGAAGCAAGACAGACTGAAATGTCACAAGTTCTGAAGAAAAGAAATCGAGATAGCTGTCCCTTTCACAAAACCTAAAACCAACCCAGATCATGGGAGACTGGGGACAAAATTGTGAGTCGATGGCAGAGCTTTCAGCATTAAGCAAAATATATGTGTATTTTTTGTGCGACTCTTCAGCACTCATAGGTGACTCACTGCCAGAAAGCTGACTCGTGTTGAAAAAGCATTACAGAAAGACAAAGAAACTGTGTAATACACTGCCAGGCTTCCAGTCTGATAATACTCTCATGGAAGGAGTATTTTACTTTGTCCCAAACTGCAGCAAAGCTTATCACCAAGAGCAGTGATGTACTGGTCAGTTTGTTAATCTAAGCAAAGGGGAGTGAAGCTGGAAATGTTTATAAGTGATTTGCCTCTGCTGAGGAAGGAGATAAGAATAACTGTGACAACATTCCTAAAACATGTGTTGCATGTTTCATTTTAAAATGAAGTATGCCAAAAAAGAAGCCAGCGCCCTAATGGGGGGTGAGAGACCTTGAGAAAACTCCACTCCTCATAGACACCTCCTCAGGGAAAAAGAATATTGCAGCTGAAATGCCTGTGACTAATTCTAAGGTATCTTAAGTCTTTGGATGGCAAAGGTGCCATAGGGATCCCTTCTGCAGGTAATTCAGAACTTTGACAAGAACACAAGAACCTCAGTTTTCTTGAAAAAAGAACTTACACACCTGAGACTGCAGGCAACTGTGATTTCAGTGGCAGTAAGTTAGAGTCTGTGATAGAATGTCTCCAAATTGGGACATTTCTGGAAACTTTTGTAATTCCCATCTGAGACAACTCTGAAACAGGCCAAGAAAATATTATCAAGCCACATGAGCTGCCCACATGGGGAAGGCTGATAATCTATACAAAACTCTCATATCCTCAGTGCAGTTGCAGGAACTGCAGCACCAGCACTAACATGACGGCTAGCACAGCTCCAGCCAAACTCAGAATCCTCTACCAGGCTAGGAACTGAGGCCACCAGCTGCTGCTCTTGTTGTTGGTAGGGTGTGGAGCCGGGCTGACCCATCTACTGCCCTGCCAAATCAGTGGAGCCCCTGAGTTGTTCCTGGTTTGGCGTACACTGCAGTGCTGCCCCACATGAATAACCCTGTGCTGTGCAGGCTTCCTCAGGGTCCTGGGTGAACAGCCAAGATCTGTGTTTACTTATTCGGGCATGGCAAAGACATCTAATTGCACCCACAGCGTATTTCAGCACAGAACTATTTAACATTTATGTTACAGAATCTAAAGCATGGTTTGCTCCTTGTGGCTCCTAAAATCTGCAATATAGCTCTGCCAATGAAAACATAGAGACTTGACTAAGCGAGGAAACAGCTAGCTCAGCAAAAATGGTGGCCTGTTGTTGTATTTGAAGTGAAGAAGCAGAAAAACATCCACTACCCACAGAAATACTGCTCCATTTTGTTCTTGAAAGTGGCAATTTAGAACTAAAGGCAGCTGAATTACATGGGCAACACGGGAAGAATTTGTTTCATGTGGGAGCCACTATACATATATAACTTTGCTATAAGAATTCTATATTGATCACAGTAACCTGCCTGGGTCACCTTGCTTTAACCAGTTATAAGGATAATTTGATTGCCCAGTAGTGTATCCATTTTATCTGCAGTGTTCTCTCTGCAAAAGTACGCATAAACTGCCTGGTACTGTAAGACAGCTGTTCCAGTGCTCTTACTGCCATAGAGCATGTCCTTTGTACTGGTATATAAAACACAGAGGAAGGAGATAGTGACTTCAATACGTCTCATTTGTACTCACCACCAAAATTATTTGAATGGATTTTCTTCACTGACTCTATTATTATTATTACGATTATTTAAGAATCCTTCTTCCATGCTCTTGCATCCAGAAATTTTTATGGAAGGCACCACAGACCTAATGGTATACAGCTTTTCTGGTGAGATGATCCTAGGTGTCTGATTCCTGATACATAAGTGGCAAGGTATTTGGTTTGTGTCACACGTAACATTTCTTCCAGCTACCTTACCACTGATGCTGCTGTACGTAGCTGACAGGAGTCCTGTCTTATGCTAAAAGTCAGGAAGTTTGCTGGGGACATGCTAGGTCAGATACATCCTTCTGCAGAGACACAACAAGTACCTGTAAAAGTCCTCTGAACTGGAAGAGAAATATCTTTGCCTAATGTTGAGATGTTTGGGAAAGGTACAATACATAGGTGTGTATGTGTGCATGTAAGATCCAGTGCAGAACTGGAGTTGCTGAGGTATTTTTGCATTCCGGTTGGTGACTCACTCCAGTAATGCTCTCCACCTAGAGAGGTTTTGAGGTAGCTTTATGCTTAATGGAAGCCCCATGGTACCTTACACATGCTCCCTTTTTAAAGGTTTCTTAATGATTCCATATTGCTGGGGAAGAGCTGCAGCCACTGTAGTTACATGGTGAATTTCTTACACAGCACAGGCAGTGGAATGGTACAAGCACTATTTAGTTACACCTCACAGCACTGATTTGCATTTGGTAAATTAATGCAAACTATGAGTTGCTTCTTATTCCCTTTGGCATAGTTTGTTCTCCCAACAGGAAGGAGCAAGCCATGTGCTCAGTAAGTTTGGGGTGGAAGATGTGTTTGGTTATTGCAGAAGATGGATGATAATGAGTGGAAAGGATGTGATTTTGCTTTTCCCAGGTCTCACCTCATCCTTGTGGCTGCCAGGCATTAGCTTGTACTCTTTTGATAGTGATATCTGTATTATCCAGCACAAGGTTTTAAAAAAAATATCAGGATGAAAGCCTTTCCCCAAACCAAAGCATGGACAGTAAATTAGATTAAATGAAATAAATAGAAAGTTTAGTTCCTCAGTACTAGAGGAAAACCATGTTCAGGTTTGAGAACTGGGCTTCAAGAAAGATGTGGAGGTAAGAAAGGAAAGAAGACAGTCATAATAATCCAAGGTCTTGAAAACATGACTTGTGGGGAAAAGCTGGAAAAAATGCTGTACTGCACTGTTGTGACAGAATAGGAAGAAATGGAGTTAAATTGCAGCAAGGACAACTTGAAGCTAGACATAGAAAGCACTTTGTAAGAGCAGGCCTACAGGAAGTGCTGGAGATTGCCTGGGTCCTCATCATGAAAGGTGCTGATGAACAGTTTGGGCAAACACACATCAGAAATGACACTGACATAGTTAACCCAGCCTTGGAGAAGCCACTCTGACTACAAACAATGCTGACTATTCAACTGGGAAAGAGCTGAGAGATGTGCTAAAGCAAAAGCCATGATTTTAGTAATTTAGCCAGGAGTGAGCCTGAGCTGCTTACATCCTGGCTGTCCTGGCCTTAGAAGCTCACTAGGTCTTGCATATGGTTTCTGTTTCAGCAGAAAGCCGACCTGGGTTTGTGGGATGCACTTTTTCCTACTGAAGAAGGGCATGGATGCCGGTGTCTTCCTGGTTGATATTTTCTTTAGCATGTAATTTTTTTTTTTCCTGCAAACTAATTGCATGCAATAGCTTGTGCTAAGGTATGCAAGGATCATTGTCCATGGAAAGTATCTTCATTTAAACTAATAACGTGGAGCCCTGGTGTCAACTGACAATCATTTTTAATTACAGTCAGCCAATTCCCCCACTGAAGCAAGTCTAACCTGATCTGCACCATGGGAGTCAGCAAGAGGGTAAGAAAACTCATTGAGATGCCACTTGATGAATTAATGGAGGGACTACTCCTCAGAGAATAACTCTAGGTGGACTGGGATGGGAAGGAGATCCCTTCTCCCTTGACCTCCATGCTCCCCATCCTCTTGTCCCTGAGGTATAGAGAGGAAGAGTGACTCGAGGAAAACCAAACCTCTGGATGGAGCCCACTCCTGCACCCCTCCCTGACCCTTGCCTTCCTTGGAGCCTCATTTCCCACATGAACTTTGGAGTCACTGAGAGACACAAGAGCTAAGGTTTGTGGAATAGGAAAGGTATGAAAAACACACAGGGTTCAATTTGATTGTTTTCCCACAGAACGCTTCTCAAGCACACGGCAAACTCTGAGGGGGTGACATGCAAAGAGCACAGTGATCCACATCCACAGTGTTCTACACCTGCTTCTCAGACTGGTCACACTGCCTGGTTTTAAATCCTCACCACCCAGCAGTGTGCAGCTAAACTTAGCTCCCATCCATGACAGATGCCAGGTAGGCCACAGCAGCACTTATTTCAAAAGAAACACTGTTTCCTATACAGACCAGTGCTCAGAATATCGACAGATGAAAATGAAATAAATTACTCATTAATTCCTGGTCACCATATTATAAGGAAGCTACTGTGGCACCAGAAATATTCAGAAAAGAATTGAGAAGGTTAATTTGAAAATTAAGACATTAAGCCCTGCGAGGCTAGAAACAACTGGCTTGTATGGAATAGAATTTAAAAAAAAAAAAAAGAGAAAGAAATGAGTTTTCTTAAAAGAATACTAATTAAAGTATGTAAAAATCCTAATGGCTAATTTCAGCCTTTCATACTTTCATTCCGTCACAGATAAGCAAAATAGAAATAAAGTAAAAAGCAATTGAGGGCAATGTCAAGAAGCATTTCCTTACACAAGCAGTAATTGGAGAGTGAGGTGACCAGTGAGGCAATGTCACAAGACAAAAACATGAGAGTAATTAAAAGAACTTAGATGCAATACAAGGAGAAAGGACAAACGAACTTTGTCACCAGTTTCTCAGCCCCTCACTCAGCCCAGCACAGCATGTGCTTGGCCTGCCACGAGCACATTGGTGTGAACTGCTTCACGTCCTACCACAAAACTCAGGAGAGTAGAAATGGCTCTTAGGGCCTGTGGCTCCCAATTGCATTGGAAACGCTAATATCTATGTGATGGAATTGAAGTCAATCATATTTCATTTGTACACAAGTAGACTTCTGAAATGCAAACACATGGCTGGATGAGGGCAACGTCATAAGCCATCTTACCAGAGGGAGCTCAGCCAGCTCCAGCCCTGCCACCAGGGAGTGGACAGGGAGAAGGAATGAAGTACCCTTCCCAGCCCCAGCCTACACCACTCATTATTGCTGAATCACCAGCAATGGGGAAGCCATCAACTTCAGGAGCAGACTAACAGCACGTTCATGATCCTCCTGACTCATGCTTTCAGCTCTTCCCCCAAGCAGAGAGCCCTGCCCTGCCTGGGTGCTCTGGGGGAAGCAGGAGGATGTCCCTCCTGCCCCAATGCACACGCACACACCGCTCTGAGCAGTGATGCACAAAAGGCTTTTGGAAAATACAGGCTAGCCCCCAGCTGTTTTCTCTCCTCTGCTACTCTGCATATTGCTCCAAGCCAGATCCTGCCACCTTTGCTCCTGCTGAAGCCACTACAACATGTTGCACTTACACTGTGCACAGCTGCTTGCTTGTGAGTTCTTCCAATCACAAGGATTCAATGGCAGCAGCATGGAAACCAAGGGAACATTTATCACTGGTGAAAGATGGCAAGGATTTTCTAAATCAGAGAATTTCTTACAGTAGAACTTCTGTTACTGGAGCAGATCTATAATAATATCACCACTGTTTCAGTATTTTTATAACAGCGCTGCTAGGAAGAGCAGCTCTTCTAATACAAACGCTGTCATTTAGAATTGCTGCTATGGTAGGAATCTTAAATTAACCACTGTCCTTTATACAAAACACAGCACCACCTGCTTGAACAGAGAGCTGATAAAACACTATTTTTTTTTCGATGTGTCACTTTAAATTACCCAGCTCTAGAAAGGAAATGGAAGTACACAAAAGTCAGGGCTTGTTTCTGAAATGGCTTCACCCGTATCTTCCCCTTCCAAACGCAATGTGCTGGGTGAGGGGCAGAGATAGGCTGAACAGACAATTCAGAGAATTATTTCAAAATTTTCATGTCAAAACTGCATGCAGAACCACAGTTAGGGTGTCCTTTCAATTCAGATCCATAATATGTCCCCAGCTGCACAGAATGTCTGTGATTCACAGCCCTAAGAAAGGGACTTGAAGCAAAATGAAGTTCTCCTATTAAAGCAGCAGACGAAAGTTCATCTGCAATATGGCATATACCAGTTTCCTTGGTCACTGCCAATATAAGTGGCCAATACAGCTAAATCAGTCTGTTTTGGTTTTCTTTATTATGCTGCTTTCTCTTATGAGGTATGGAAGTTGCTTCAGTTTCAACATTAGGTGAGGAATTAGGGAATAAGTGTATCATCAGCTTGCTGGGAGTTCCCACTCGCAGGATGAACGTGCCTTGGACAGGCAGCCCCCCCTCCTGTCCATCCCACATCTGGCTTTCATCTTACTTGAAACCAGGGCCCTTGGTGGCTGAAGTGACCCTGAAGTTCCAACAGCTGTGACAGTACCAGTGGAAGCTAGACATGCCTTGTGGGTCTGTGAGTACAGCGAGTGGCAAGTCTGTGGCCATGTGATGCTGAAGCAGGGTCTCCAGCATCTGGCTGTCCCATCCTGTCTCTCTTGCTGAAGTCTTAGTACAAAAGCACAACAGAACCTATACTCAGATCATCCTCTGCAATCCAGGTCTTTAGAATTTGGGCTAGAAAAATATGAACTTCATTAACAAATATTTTTCCAGTCTTAAAACCAGTGCTGAGGTCTCCTTGCCACTGACAGATCATTGCAGCAAAGGAAATACACTCACGAGACACTCCCAAGCTCTACACCATTATGCACTATTTACTTTTCTGCATGCCAGATAATTAGCAAACCATACAGATGACAGTCATTTCTTCCAAGGGACAGTGCACATTCAGACTCCTGTGATGGAGCACACAGAAGTTGACTTACAGAATTTTGGAGGAGGTGCTGACAATACACATGTTAATTTACAATATATTCCTTCACAGAGCCTCCTGACACTTCCCAAATATGGTTTAGAGCACATACTTCTATGAGACAAGTATTGTGACTGAGAAAACAAGGACAGAGAGGTTTAAGTAAATTGCCCAAAACCCTGCAGGAAGGCTCTGTCACAAATTACCATAGAAATAAGTCCCGTGCAGTGAACATCTGCTCATGATGCGTTGAATTTCAAGAGAATGCTGGAGATTTATTTCTATTTGACAAAACTCTATTACCTTTGCTACATTAGGTTTCTACTGCTTTGAGAAAGCAAGGATTTAGTAGTAACTAATGGCTTCATAATTACAGTGAAATATAGGAGAAGTTGACATCAAGAGGTGGCAAAATGGATTTGGAATAACAAATCAAGCCCAAATAAAGACATTCCAAATCATAAACTCTCCCTCACTAGTCACTGCAGAAGACACAAAGAAGACACAAAATGTGTGCATATAACTATGGGATCTGATTGCACTTCTCTTTGAGAGTGTTCTTTGTAACACCCCAGCTATCAGAAGTGTGAGAACATCAACTTCCAACACCTGCTACAACTCCAATATGTGGAGCTAAGACTATGTCCATTTGGCAGTTTTTTCAGGGATGTGCTCCCTCTCATATTAGGCACTGCATACATTCATCTGAATGGCAATCACAAATAGCTGGCAACGCAAATGGTAGCACTATCAGGGAACAGCAATATAGGTACTGAACTGGAATTAATAAAATACTTGAGTTCCCCCTTTAAAACCCACTGTCTCAAAGCTTTCTTCCAGGAATTTTAGCAGAATGCTGGACAACAATTAAACTAAACAAGTGCACAAGACTCTAACCCAGAGCACTAGATTAGATGGGTCCCACAGCAACCCAATTCACCAGTTTGAATCACATCCCATCCCACCTTCATTGCCCCACCGTCCTATTTTCAGTTGCAGTTCAACCCTTTCATCTGGCAGATGAACCCTCCCTGTACAGCTCTGGGAGAAAAATGGAAAACTCCCATTTACCTGTTCCATTGCTCTCCAGTATAGAAAGAGACTGACAAAAGTCAACAATTTCATGCATTTAATGTCACCTAACAATGTGAAAATGATTACCTGGTAATTTGTTGGCTCGTAGGGAAAAAAACATTATGCTCTAACAAATCCCAGCTGCTGTAATCATGAAGGTCATGGTGCTTTTTGACAAGTAATCATGCAGAGGCTTTTAAAGCTATCACATCACATCACTTGAAGCTTGTCTCTGTGCTGGCACATGATATTGAGCAGATATTGACAAAATAATGCTAACAGCCCTGGTAGGGTCTCTGAGGCCCATTGGGGCCTGGGTGGTGATGGCTGCCATTTTTCTGAAGTTGTACATAAAAGGTTAGACAACAGTTTATTTTTGGTCACCAATACCTTGAGATGGATCCTGTTTTCAGCACTTGCAGATTAAATTGGCTCTGTTAAAATTACTTAGCTATCAACATAAGGTTTGTATTAGCAAGGAGCACTTGTCAGTCTATTCACAGGCTGTTGGTCTGTGCTCCCCAAGCAACACGCTTCAGCGAGTGGCTGCACTGAATCAGCTGGACTGGTGTCTTCAGCAAGAATGGAGAGTTTAAGCAAGACTAAGCTTTGTGAAGGAATTACATCCTGATTGCCAAAGGGCTGACAATTCTCCACAGCTTTGCACGTTTCCTGTGAATTTTGGTTTTCTCACTAAAGTTACATCATTCACTATTAGAGTTAAAAGTTTTACTTCCTTAGAGTATGAATTAAACAAGTTTCTCATGAGAAATGATTAATTGTTAATTGTTCTTTCTCCTTTTTTGTCATATCTCATGGAATTAGCTGTCATTAGAGGAAATAAAAAGCTCCTTTTTCTCAAGGAAGCCTAGATTCCAGAGCATATTGAAAAACTGATTGTAAACTGGATAATTAACAATTGTGAAAAAGCAGGACCTCATTTGTATGAAAGATAATCAACTGGCAATACCACTTGCATACCCCAGACAAAACCAGTTTCTGCTTTACAGGTGTCTGGCAGATGGAAGCTCAGCCTCGGCCGATTCAAGCCATGGAGGTATGCCTTTCCTTTTTTCACTGGTACTTTCTCACAAACAGAACTTCATCAGACTATAACAGCTCTCTATTTTTGCATGGCGGCTATGTTTTCCCCTAAGCAAATTCTTCACATGCCCAGAAGGAATCTTGTTTCCAACATCTGGGAGCGCTTTAGAAGCTTTCATTATTTATATGCCAAGATAATATCTCTCACACATGAATGTTCTACTGTTCCCATTGATTAGATGCTTGCTGATTAGTGCCAACTGCAGTAGCAACTGTAGCATGGATGCTGTTCTCAAGGCCCCTGATTCACATCACAAACTGTGGGTCTCCAAGTGCTCATCTGACCTGAATTCATTACATTTTGACTGCTGCAAACTTGGAAAGATCGTAAAGGAAGGAGTTTTTAGAAGAAGTGTAGCTAACGTTTAAAACTAAGGTTAAACACAGCAAAGGGAAATAGTAGAAAACATTGATTTAAATGGAGAAATAAAAGGATTGAGAGACTGCAGAATGAGGAAGGACAATCTCTTCAGCATTTGATAGCGAGGAGCTGTCTTGAACTTCCCAGAGGTATCTGTGAGCAATGGGAACCCTGGTGAGGGCCACAAGCACCCATCAGTACCATGTTCAACTTCAGACCCCTCACTACAAGAAGGACATTGAGGTCTTGGAGCATGTCCAGAGATAGGCAATGAAACTGTGAGGGAGCACAAGTCTTACAGGGAGCAACTGAGGGCACTGGGATTGTTCAGTCTGGAGAAGAGGAGGCTCAGGGGAGACCTGATTGCTCTCTACAGCTGCATGAAAGGAGGCTGTGGTGAGGTGGGGATTGGCCTCTGCTCCCAGGTAACAGCAGTAGGATGAGAGGAAATGGCCTCAAGTTGTGCCAGGGGAGGTTCAGGTTGAATCTTAAGAAATAAGATTCTTCTGAGAAAGTGTGGTTGGGCACAGAAACAGACTGTCCACAGAGGTGAGGGAGTCACCATCTCTAGAGATGTTCAAGAACTGCATGGATGGGGCACTGAGGCACATCAACACTAGTTGGGCTTTCAGTAGGGCACAGTAACCCTCCACAGTTATAGTTGGTATTACAACTGAAAAGATTATTGTAGCAAAAATAGGAAAAGAAGCAAACAGAGAAGGAGTGCTCACCTGTATCTGAAGAGGTAGATTTGCAGGAAAGACTTCACAGAGGAGGGATCTCCAGCAAGAGACCCTTCCCCCGTGGCAGTCAGCTCTTAAATGGGGTCCAGGAGAGGTGCAGCCAGGCTCCACCCCTTCTGGTCACACAGATTAATTGCCTTCACCTGTGCTCCAGGGCTGACTCAGTGCTCGCCTCAGGTGGTCAATCAGTGGTTCAGGCTGTGATTCAGCAGTTCCCATACACTCCACCAATATCTCCCTGGGCCTGTGCAGCCTCTTCCCTGCCCCCTGAGCGCCAAAATGTTCATTTCAGCAGAGATACTGGGAAAACAGGGAGAGGAAAATGCTGGTACGGCTAAAAGCTGCTGCCCAGAGAGCAGCTTTGAAACCATACCAGGAAGCTGTGCAAGAAAAAACAAATGCATGCATTCAAAATGAGAAAGAGTGTGGCTTCCCACGTTTCCTCACTGCTTTGTTAGGAGATGATTCTCAAGCCACTCACAGCAGAAAATGATAAGTAATAAGAAAGCGATTTTAAACATCACACAATGCTGAGACATCTCTGAGCATCCAGGAATTAGCAGGAATTTATTGAGAGGTAATGAATTCCTGAGAGGACCTGTTTGGATCTAGCCACAGAGCATCAGCAGGGCTGGAACTGGGAGCATGCAGCTGCCTAACCTGTGAAGTCCATGCCTGTGGCAGCCCTGCTACAGTGAGCAGCTCATTGGAATAGACCTGGCTGTTCACAGCCCAGCTGCAGTAACTCACCAGAGCAGACAGCACTGCAGAACTGCTGCCTGTGTGCCCAGAATGGCTGGGCAAATCTGCTTGTTTGAACCCCTGAGCAATAAATGTCTATTAATTTTCCTCTTGCAAACAGCGGTGATATATGGCTCTTGCTGTATTTGCAGAGTTGCTGACCAGATGTTCTCTGATTAGTTTCCCATTTGTTTTCTTCTAAGTGACTTATGATGCTTGACTTAATTTTTTGTGCGTCTTGCATCTTTAGAAGCAGTATTGACAATTCATAAATATTTCCAAGGCTGATGCCTCAGCACGGATGCTGCATGGTTCCCACTGAAGCTATTTATAGAAGTACTCCAAGTTGTTGTGTGCTTGTTTCTACTATTGCTGACAAGGACCTGAACCCAAAGCACTCCAGTATACTTCACTCTCTCAGTGTAATTGTCACAAGAATCTAACCACAACTGGATTTGTTTGATTTTCAAGTTTCCAGGCATTTAGAGACTGTCTGTGCTATTTGTCACAGACAGATGCCCATCAATGGAAAAACAGGCATCAGCTCCTCAGCTGGCATACACTGGGTAATTCAGTTATGATCATTGAAATCACCAGTACTTTACAGCAGTGGTGGATCTTGCTCACTTCCAGAGCACCCATTGATTTTACCATAACTCTCAATTTCCTGGTGTTCAGCCATTTAAATGTCAGTGTATTTGACAATTTGGGAGGTTACAAGGCATTGGTGTGTCACTCTTGATGCTGTGTCAATGATGCTTTTGGGCAATGAATAATAACTGTGAGGTAGCTTGGAAATTAAACTCCTGATTTTATTCTTGTGATCTACTGAATTAACAATTAAATTTCAGATCATTAAAATACCTAAAGAGTCTGAGAGTGAAGAGGGCTCTGACTTAAAACATTAATAAACAGCATTAAAGAAGACAGCCCGTCAGCAAGGGGGTAATTGCCATGGCTTTGGTGCTGGAGCAAGGCTAAGGAATTCCAAATTTTGGAGGGGTTAAATTTCAGCACCCTCTCGCAGAAAGTATATCCTAACCTGAACTATGTTTCCAATCTCCCCCTCTTCATGAGATGCTCTTCCCACTGATATCCTCACCTTCTCCACTGTTCCTGCAGCAAAGCTGTTGGTGGGTATTGCATTTCTAGGGGACATTACTGTTCTTGGGCAACTCTTTGCATTTCAGCATCACGACATCAACTGCATGCTGTCGTCTGTGTACTCAGTATAATATTGCCACTTGAAATCCTTGTAATGAAATGATGAAGGTTCCATACAAGAGAAATTCTCAGCAGTGCCTATAAAACACCATTTAGGCAGATTTACAGCTCTCCAGCCAGTCTCATATGAAACAGGAGCTGTTGTTGTTTTGTGGTCACTTTATGCACACTGGTTTGCAGCACACCAGGGCTGTCCCTGGCTCCCCTCCATGCCCTGCAGAGGAACCCCAGCAGCGCTAGGGAAGCCTCTCACTGCTGCACGGGGTGCAAACAGAGTGTTGCTTCACTGCAGTGAGAGTGGGAAACGTGTTGGACTGTGAGTGTTTGAAATTAAAGGTTTCCTGTTGGTGTCGGTATGCCAAACTTTGCCCACAATTGATAAGCACAGAGGGTTGGCTTCAAACCCAGTTTCTTTAAATGGGGCTGCTGATAACATCTAAAAAGCTTAGAGATGAAAGCTAGTAGGGCCATGAGAGATATTGTTACTAAAGGGAGGTTTTGGCACGTATCTAAAAAAGAACGCACCCCCGATTATTTGTTCTTTCCCTCATTTTGTAGTCACCTAGCTGCAGTTCTGAACTTGTGCGTAAGAACTAGTGTATTACTGTTTGAGTTATTTCTGAGCTTCCTCTTTAGCATTACTAATTGACCCTGTGATGGATGCTTACTCCCCTTACTTTATCACAGTAATGTTGTTCTAGCTAATTCCCTGCTGAAGCAGCAGAGCTACCCATTAAGCAAGCGCTATGAGCAGATAAGGAACAGCAGTGTGATTTATGCATTGCATCAGGAAACAGGGACAAATATTGGCATCAAGGTGACTTATTTGCCCAGAATAAGCCCAGAAGCCCAGAGCAAAGAGGTCCACAGCAGGGAGCACCAGACATCAGTTCAGCGTTCTGTTGTAAGCAGGGAACTAAACAGTTTTTTCCTTCTCTAAGCAATGATCTGTTCAGTGCAGAGGATGCAAGAAAGAAGGCAGAAGAAAGCAGCCAGACACACTGCGTATCTGCAGTTCAAAATGGTAGATACAGAACAAGGAGGCCTACACAAGAGCCTTGGGGCTCACAGGAGATGTCTTGGGAATTGCAGGCTGGCAGGCAGCACAGGCAGAGAGGAGGCGATGCTGTGCCTGAGGCAGGGGCAGTCACATCAACGGGTCACTACAGGAAGCACAGCCTGGTTCCAGGTAGAGCACAAGGTCACCAGGACATAGAGAGACAGCCACAACAAGGTGCACATTAGCTAAGCTCTCTGCTTCAGCACTTTCTCATCTCACTGAGAGTAGGGTATTTGGCTCAGTGCTATGAAGAGGTTTGTCCCACCCTATGTGCAGAATCACTAACCTGCAAACTATTGTAGCACTCACAGAGGACTAGGGAGATGCTTAAAACAAAAATGAAACCAGGCAATAAAAAACGTGACTGATTTTTTCTTTTTTTTTTTTTTTTGGCTGTCTAATAACATGGTGAGTGATGATTTGTGTTTTTTTATTTGGATACTGACCATTTTCTTTGCTCCACCTTTCACAGCCATTATGATGATATGTTTCTTAGAATCACAGCTCTGTTATAGGTGATATTCCACCCAAATCCTTATGGGAACATAAAATAAGAATTGCTTTCCAGGGCCAGACCTGAGGTGTGTCTGTCCCTGCATCCTGTCACTAACACCTAAAAACAATGTAATAAACAAATGGGCATCTATAAGAGGGCTTCTCCTGCTTATTAGTGTGAGCTGTCCTCGAGCTACAGCCCACATCAACATCATTGTGTTTAATGGCCCCCTATGGTCCTTTCTTCCACAAATTTTTTAATTGCTTGCTGAGATCATTTTGGTTTTGGCCTCCTCAACATCCTGAGTTCCAAAAGATAAAAGCGTGTTTTGTGAAGGACCACATCCTGCTTAATTTACAAGAATAAATGGGATCAGGCACATTCAGGATAGGAGAAATGGAGCACCACAGACCTCCTAGATTTACAATAGTGCATAGTGCTAGTGCTAGTAGGGACTGACAAGTCCCTACTGTTGCCTATATACCCACCTTAATGTGCTTCTCTTCATATGGTACTACAGGATATAGAAATCCATATGGTAGGAAGCAGCCTCAGATTGTTCCAGGAGAAGTTTAGGTCATATATCAGGAAGAACTCCTTCATAAAAAGGGTGGCAAGGCATTGGAACGGGCTGCCCTTGGAGGTGCTGGAGTCTCCATCCCTGGAGGTATGTATTTAAGAGATGTGTAGACATGACACTTAGGGACATGATTTAGTGGTGGAACTTGGCGATTTTAGAGATCTCTTCTAATCTAAGTGATTCTTTCAATCTATGCACAGCTTTAAATAGAGGTAAGCAATCAGCACTCAAGTTGCCTTCTCTCATGAGACCACCCCATAAGTGAAAATGAAAGACAGAAGTCAGGCAAAGTGTGTCTTCATGTCCTCCACGCCGAAGGGTAGCTTACTCTAAAGTTATGTCAAGTCATTTAAAGCAGAATTTACTTAGCCTGATGTTTCCTCGGGGGATTTTTCAACTGCTGAACTGGGCTATGTCCTGCTAGCTTTGGAAGTGATCAGGCACTTATTCTATTTCTGTGTTTTTGAAATACTCGTGAGAGATCTGTCTGGAGGCTGGAGTTCAACAGGTGTTGGACAGTGTTCTCAGATACACAGTTTGAATTTGGGGTAGTGCTGTGTGGAGCCAGAAGTTGAACTTGATGATTGTTGTGGGCCCCTTCCAACTCAGGATATTCTGTGATTCTGTGATCTTTTAAGCACAAACTACCTGAAAGCTAAGCAGTGACCCTGGGCTGCTTCTACATGGTATGTGGTGCTCCATTTTCTGTAGCATCCATTTTCTGAGCAGCTTGAGTTGATGTTCACAGCAGTTAGATGGATGTGAGCCAAAGCAACAGATCAACAGATCCTGGAAGGAGGGTTGAGTCAGGGCCAGAGCAGGACTTGTCCATGGTTGCAGGAAGGGGAAAGTCTCAAGTGCAGACACGAGGATGTGGCATTAGTGAAGCTGAGCCTGTGACTGGGGAAAAGCAGAAAGAAGGGTCACAGCTGGGAAGGCTTCACAGGAGCGAGCAAAGCTTCCAGACAGAGGATACTTAACTCTGAAGCAGGCTGTGACTTCTAAATACTGGTTCTACCATGAGAGACCAAACCCTCTCCAGCGCTGTTCTGCTGCCACAGATGCTCCATAGCTCTGAGACACCTCTGTGCACAGTGTCTGAGGGTGGATACCAACAAAAGGTAAAACAGAGAAATGCTAACGCTTCTGAGAGGCTGAAATGTTGCCTTAAGCTCCTTGGGTGTCAGCACTCTTACCTGCAAGAGGAGCAGCCCAACTCAGCAGCTCACAGTACTGTGAAATGCAGTCAATTAATGCACGGAATGCTTCATGAGCTATTGAAAGCACCATGTCAATGCTAAATATTATTATTGAATTACAGCATGATTGAAACAAATTGATTTGTTAGGAAAGTTTCAATGAATCGTATTCATAACAAATTCCATTTAATTTACAACAGTGACTCATTAACTGGCTCTTCTGCTGATTTATTTATACATCCTGCTGAAAAGATAACTGATTTTAAAAATTAGATCTTAAGATAACTGAGCTTCAGAACTGTGGGATCAAGAATTTTCTAAGAAGTATAGTGGTATGAATCCATATTCAGATATCCCATTTTCCATCAAATTTAATCCCGATGAAGGTTGTGCAAAGCACCTGCAATAAAATGTGCCTTTTGTTGAGTTCTCTGAGATTGCCTGAAAATACAGTGCTTCTCCGAAAGACCAGTGCTTCATTAAATTTGATCCAAAATTAAATGTAACATTTTCTGATTCTCTGCAGGCTTCACTATGCAGGGTAATTAGAAGCTATGAAATATCAAGTACCAGAAACCCATATCACTCCTAGACTGAAACCATAAATAAATGTGTGTGAGCTCATTCTCAGGGGGAACAGTTCAAATTGCAAGATGGAATAGTTTAGGATGATATCTTTGCCTTATTGTGCCTCAGTTTCCCTCTTTGCAACAGAGAGCCAGGGCTACAGCCCTTATAATATTAAAGAGAACATAGTTGGGGTATTTGGATGAAATACACAACAGCAAGGGATGGGAGCAACATTGTCACTACTAGAGGGTACCACTGTGTCCCTCTTGTGTTCTCATTCTGATTGCTCTGTTATGCCAATACTATTTCAGACCCCCACAACTGTCTCTGTTCAGTAGCTGAGACATGAGTGGCTGCAGCTTCTCCCCATTTCCTTGCTGACCTTACAGAAGTGTGGGTTTGAGTTTATTGCCTTAATGTAACCCTGCTGGTTTCCAGCCAAGGAGCTGACTGCATCTTCCCTACCTCTTCAGTTTCCTTCCTTAGTAGCTGAAATCTCAAGCTAGCCTCACACTTAATAGTTCTGCTTCAGAGGTAGAACATAGGCTTCTGGAAGCTGACCATGTTCTTTTCTCCACTGCAGGGCCAATCCTCCAAAAGACCTTCACCTGAAGATGGTGACATCCTCTGCCATGCCTGGGTTTGGGAATTCCAACTGCAGGCCGCAGGCCAGGTCAAGAACATCGAGAAGACATGTTCGTATTTCCAGATCCAGTACCAGACACAGCTCTGCAGATATGAAAAAGAAACCACCCTTGTCAGGGTGTCCCAGGAAAGGACAAAGAGCAACACTGGGAAGGTGGTGGCATCTGTGTCCTTGCAGACAGCCAAGGACAAAATCCAACCAGACAAAGCACCGAGCAACCTGCTCAGCACTTCACTTAGTGAATAACCAGAGATTCTATGCAGAATCTCAAGTCCTTGAAGCTGTTCTGCAGTTCCCTAGCAAGTAGTCACTCCCCACCTTACCCTTAGGACAGTTTTTCTTCACAGCCAATCCCATTTCAGTATCAGGGAGTTGAATTTGGCCTTACATCTGATGATCTCAGAAGGGTTCATTAGGTCAGGAAAAAGGTTTTTGGGGAGCTTCACTAGTCACAAAACTCCTAGTCCAGCATCACCACGAGTGATGACAGCTTGTATCAAACACTCATTATTAGCAGTAGTGCATTAATGACCGAATCCAAAGCAAAATGCTGCCAAGGAACAAGTATTTAACTACTGCCGGAAACTGCAGAGACAAGGCTTCTTTTGGCAAGAAGGCAATGAGATTAAGTGTGTTGAGTTTTTTGTTGTTGTTGTTGTTGCTGCAGTAAGGGAAGGGTCAGCAGAGAAGGTCAGATGGAGAGAGAGGAGAGAGAGAGACAACTGCACACGAGGTGACTGGATTGCAGGAGAGAGAGGAGGGACAGTAGGGACAAGAAAGACTCTTACAAGTTTGAGCTGGTTTAAGGAAGAAGCATCTCACCTCTTCGCAGAGAATTTACCTCCTCCTGCTCAGAAGCAATAAAGTCAAATAGAAAAGACTAAATGAGCTGGGATAGAAAATTCATACAGAGGGCTTCCAAGAGACAATTAAAGAAAATGGAAATTTCCTGTAAAACCAAATGTAAGAGGATGACAAATGCACTGGTCACCGCGAACAGTGGCACTGTGGTTATAGGTAGAGAGGATCCTGAATAAGGGCTATCTTCTCTCCCTCTCCCCAGACTGCAGAGCCCCTGTGATACCTGAGCCCACTGAGGGATGGGGAGCAGGTCATGTCAAATCAGGGCAGGACAGGGTCACTTGGGACTGCCATGAATGCTGATACAGGCTGGGATGCAAGGTGAATGCCATGGATACTGTCACACATGTCAGAATCTAATAGTTTTGCTGCTGTTGCTTTCACATAACACTGTGGCACAGTCTGGAAGAGGCATGTTGACCACAATTAACAAATAGGTTTATCAAATTAAAAAAAAAGGCAAGTACTGGCAATTCTTCAGAATTTTATACATTTTTTTTCCAAACCTGAAAAGAAACCCAGTGATACCTCTGAAATAACAGGAATGAGATGGTTGAAGTGTTGTATAAAGGCCACCTTTAAAACTTCCTTGTTATTTTCTGATCGTCATTTTTGATCTTCTTCAATCAAATGGAGCATCACTTACAAACTGATGAAAAGAGAACCTTCATCTGGTTATTAACTCCTTGATGAAAGACCTGTAAAAAGTGCATTGTTCATTTACACAGCTTTGGAAAATATTGAAAACGAACTAAATTCTTTATGAGGTACATGCCTTCTTGCAAGTTATAATTGGGCATACACACTGGAAAAGCAGACCAGCTACAGTTGCAGAGATGGAAACAGGGTCATGCAGCTGTCATTAAAATAAATGAGTTATTAAGCTCCTCATTTCCTTCTTTGTTACACCTGTAAAGGAGACAACTGCTGCAGGTCTCAAGGTTAGAGCTGGGCAACTGATTCTCTTTATTCTAGGAAAACAAACCAATAGAGAAAAACTCAAGGCCGAATATGTTTGTTCAACTGTGTCGCACGTCAGAGTGTTTCAGTTCCTCCCTCTCTGAGTAAAAGGGGGAAAACCAGAGGAACTTCAGTTTTTTCCTCCATATTGGCAAACCAGTTATTTATTTCTTTATGTATTTATTTTGGTTTCGAGCTACAAAGGTTACTTCAATCAGAATAAATGCGGCCTGCTTCTGCTGCCATTAAAACGTTTTATCTTTAGATGAGCTAAATGTTTGATGCAAATTTTAATCCAAATCGGTTTTATTTCTTTTTTCTCACACGAGAGAGCAAAACACAACTGAAAATTAATTTCAGGTATGTCTGAAACAAAGTCTTTTCTCCAGTCTCTCTGTTGAACCAGTGTACTACATAACCACAACAACAAAAAGGCCGACTAGCAATTACAAGCAACAGGGAGGGGATAACTGGCCTACATTTAAGGCAGTTATGACTCCCATTTAAGCCATGTCTTGGATTTCTACCACTCAGCACCTATTAACTTCAGGGCATTAAATCCCCAATTGTGTTGGAAACGCTCCAGTGCTGTGTAGCTGCATTGTAAACGTGCTCTCACACCTCAGCATTTGAATTGCTTTTGCTGTGTGTAGGTTGGAAAGGTAGGTAGGTCATTTTCCAAATGGCTGTACACACTTTCTTGTTTTGAAATACACAAATAAATAAATAAGTCATCAGGATAACGATCTTGGCTCTACCGTCCAGAATTTGCTCCTATTGCATTTTCCATTTCCTTCTGGGTGACAGCTCCTGCAGTGATGCTGGAATGGCAAACATCTGTATTCTGATCGAAATGCTTCAGGCCTGGCCGTGCAACAGTCATGCTAAACAGGAGAGCACAGAGTTAAAAATAAGATCCTTGGGAAACAAAAAGCTTATAAATCCTTAAATGCTTTTTTAATAAAAGGAAATTGCTGCAGGAAGTGATTCCTTATATCCCAGGCTCTGCCAATTGTTTCCAATCAGTGCAGCTTGGGGTAGCTATTATCTCACTAAGCTGTATTAATGTGTTTGTTGTTGCTGCCTTTCTTTTAAAACTAATCTATAGGCTAACTTGCAGTTCTACTGCTTAACTTGCGGTTTGCTCATCATTAAAAACTGTTTTGCATAGTTCCTTTCTCTGCTCTAATCCCTCACAGTAGCACATAAACCTCTCACTTCTCATTCCTTGCTGAACAGTTGGCAATTAGTAGGATGTGGTATTCCAGAATGCTTCTCCTGCCTTAAACTCTCTTCCCTCCCCTCAACACTAAGAGACTCAGGACAGCAAACCTGAAGGTTGGTGGCCCTGCCTGTGGCAGTAGGACTGGAATTTGATGATCCTTGGGGTCCCTTCCAACCCAAGCCGTTCTAGGAATCTATGAATAAGGACCTGAGCTCTTCTATGTAGAGCCATGTCTGCATAGACCTGTGTGCTAGGAGCCAATGCTCGGTGAAGCTGGTAGCATGGCCAACACCATCATGGGGCACAGGATGGAACAGAACCTTGCAGTGTGCAGCCTGGGACCACCTGAGATAAAGGGTAGATTTGGATGGCCAAGTTTCAATAATCGGCATTATATTGGCTTGCTCCAGTGAAATTTGTCTGTTCTTCATGCTTCTGGTCTCTAGAGAATCCTTTGGCAATGAATCCTGTAGATTAAAACATGCATTGTGTGAAAATGCACCTTCTCTGATTGTTTTAAAATGCTGTGCTGATATGAGCACTGGCACAGCTTGCAAAACAATGTTTTACTGGCTGAGTCAACTTCTGTATGAGCTGCACCAGAAAAATAGTTCTGCTGTGCTAACGAGGGTTGTACTTGGGTTGGGTATTAGGGTCAGGTTCTGCACCAGAGGGTTGTGGGCAAGGAACAGGCTGCCCAGGGCACTGGGAAAGGCCTCAAGTGCCAGAGTTCAGGGAGCGTTTGGGCAGCACTCTCAGACATTGGGTTTGGATTTTGGATGGGCTGCGTGGAGCCAGGAGTCGGACTTAATGACCCCTATGGATTCCTTCCAACTCAGGATATTCTGTGATTCTGTGATTCTATACTCTTTCAAGCAGAGGTGCACACAGTGACATATAGGTGTATATGTGACTGGACATCAAGAAGTCTTTGCATAGTCACACAGGACGTGAGGGATAAGGAAGAAACTGAGATTTTGTGGGGAATTACATCATTTATGGATATCCTCAAAAATTAGTTTGGGTCATGCTTCTGGACTGTCTTTTCCTGTGAAACTTCCTGGCCACTGTTGATTTGTGGGCCCTGCTGTTGTGTTATATTCTACAGTCTCACAAAATCTCCATCCAAGCAGATAAATGCATTATAATAGCTTTTTAACTGGTGAAGTCCTCAAGGCAGCAGCTGGTGATGAGATGAAAATGAGAGAATCTCTTCCTAAAAGTTTGTAAAAATAATAATTCGATTCAGTGCAGCAGGCAAATGGAAGTGTGTTGTCTCCAGGTTTGATGACAAACCTCTCCTGCTAGAAGCTAGTGCTGATGGATGGGCAGCCTCCAGCCCTCAGTCAGTGACAGGATGGCACTATTTCCAGCTCTTCCATCAGCTTCAAGCATCAGCTCTTTTTTAATAAGCTCTATAACCAAAAATTGATTCCTGCATTCCTCGAAAACATGAATTTCTGTTGCTTGGTGAGTGAAGTCAAAGGGAGTATTCGCGTGAATGGTTGTAGACTATTGCTTCTAAGTTGTAGGCTGTCTTTTTGGTTCATAGGTGGACACGGTCCATAGTGCAGTCCCAGCGCACAGTAGTGAGTGTGCAATGGCCTTCGTGGAAAGCCACAGAAAGAACAGTGTGCACGTGTAAATACAGCACACCACAGTAATATACACAGCCTTATCAAGAAGGAAATAAGAGACAGTGCATCAAAAATGGAACGTGGACCACAAAGATGACACTCTGTCACTGAATGCCAAAGGTTGATTTGCATGCCTCGTTTTAAATAATTAAACGGCAAAATAGTTTTGCCATCTGCCAACATCCATCTGGTGGAGGGAACACAAAGCCCTGAGTGAGAAGCCAGCACCGAGCAAGATCCACTCAGTAATATGGGAGATCCCAGCAAGCAGCTCAGGGATACCTTGTGGTGCTGTCATCTCTTCTCCTTGGAAACAGCTGGCAGCCCCAATAGTCCCTGCTTCCACAAGGTTACAAGCAGTTCTCCCAGTACAGGCAGGAAGGGGCTTTGTAGCAAGTCTATATAGTGGATGTTGGAATAAATGTTTTGTCATCACAAGCACTATAATGGCATTTATAAATGCAGGGACATGCCTAGCTTCAATAACCTTGTCCAGCTCTGGCTATGCTTACCCCTACTCTGTAAAAAAAAAAGAAACAGCAGCCAGAGAGAGGTCTAGGAGGTGATGGTAATGTTCTGAGACATGGAAAGGTCTCTGTGAAGAAAGATTCAGAAGGTTCAGACTGCATTTTACACAAGAGAAAAATAAGAGGTGACGGGAAAGAGGTAGTAAAACAATGAAAAGTGCAGAGAAGGCAACCTAGCCATTCCCAGTTACCCTTTCAAATACCCTTTCAAACAAGAGTGAGCAGCACGCTAGTGAAATTAAAAATGCATTTTATACACATCAAAGGAAGTGCTGGGGCTGGTTCACGGCTAGTTGTGACTGTGGCACAAAGCAGATTCATTGAACTAGAAAATTGCAGTACGGTATTTTTTTCTTGCTGTTTCTTTTACTTTTGGAACCCATTGTTTTCAGTAATTTTATAGAGTTCAAAGACACTCCTGCAAGTATTCAAAGTATGCAGAGTTATATAAGCATAGGTACCATCCTATAGAAGATATCCTCTCCAGCTGTACTCCATACCAGTGTAAAGAATGTCTGCTATGGGGAAGAACTGGATTCCGCCATGGACGGGGGCACTACAGTAGTGATTCTCTGTACAAGCAGCATAGCACCCCTACATCTATAAGGATTAACGCTGTCAGAACACCTCAGCCTCTCTTAGCAGTACTCCCACAGAGCCTTACTTCTGCAGGGCACTGAGCAATGCTAGCTGTGCTCGAAGTCAATGGGAGCTGAGGGCATCTGCCTTTTTGCAAAAACAGGCTCATCTCTTTCAAAAACCAAAATAATACAGTGCTATTACTGGCTGTGATAAGGAAGAAGCTTATTCCAGCAAAGAACACATCTTTCAGCACACCCTACCCCCGCTATTCTTTGCGTTGCAAGAACACCGCAGCATGCCTGTCACTGTCTAGGTGGGCACAAAGAAAAAGATATCTCTGTTCCAGATAGCATCACTTCTTATTGAAAACTGCCAACTGAATGCATTTTCCCACATTACCGTGACACTGCTTCCATCCAGTTTCATATTCCCCTCTATAAACCCAGCATCATGACACTGGGAGGTACTAGTGGCTGCTAACAGATGAAAAAGGGGGATTTGGCAAGAAAGCCTTTGAGATTATCTGTTGAGAGCATGGATGCCTTTCCTTTGGGCTGCAGTTGCCCCAAAAATATATTTAATTTTGTCAACTGTTTTGATTGCAACTCAATTTTTTCCTCACATCAAGGAGATTTGCAATGTATTCGGCCCCAGCCTTCCATGCTGCTAGCAGTATTTTTCATACGGGTATCAAAGGCATCTATACCAATGGACTTCCCATTCACTGCCAGATCACTGTAAGAGATAAAGTGGTTCTTCTGTTCTGGACTCTCATTATTTATGGCAGGTAACATCTCAAACTGCATCTTCCTTCTGGTGCAACCACAGCTGAGATTGACAGAACGGCTCTTTTGGGGATTCTGCTTTCTCTGATGCTCTATACCCGTAGCAAAAGGAAAGGGTCAGGTGGAAGAAAGCCAAAGCTGTTCAAGTCCCTGGTAGGCTGCTTTGCACCAGCCATGAAATATTTCTCCTCCAGAATTTAATGTTTTGTCAAAAGAGAAGGACATACGCTATCTTTTCACAAATGAACAAGGGGTTTTTTGCCCAGCACCTGAACAAGCAGAACTGGAGGAAACAGATGACTATTTCCTGTCAAAGTTTTGATGTTTTGTTGTTGTTATTCAACTGTGAATTTTGTCAGTGACAAAAGCTAGCTTTGCTCTGGCCTCCCATCTCTGTTTCTGGAGTCCCAGGACTTCCAAGAGCAGAAGGAATTTATTGGGAGAAAATAAACTGAGGAACATTACTTCTGCTTCAGAAGCATTTGTGTAATTTCATTCAAAAGTGTAACTTCATATTTCCACAAAAGAGCAGTAAAACTTGCTGTCAGTTTAGGCAATTGCAGTTGTTCACTGAGGTTCAGATGGAGGGCAGGTGCTAGCCTTCCCACCCCAATGAGTGTCTTCTCCAGCTCACTGGTGTCTTGGCCTCCCATTGCCATGGCTGGGGACAAGGACAAGCAGGCTCTTTCCTCCTGCAGATCAAGTGCTGCTGCTGGTACAGTGGGAGAAGCAGTGTGCATCCCTGAAACTAACTGAAGTGAGCCTGCTGTGATATATTTTAAACTGTTACAACAGTATTTGGCACTTTCCATTTAAAAGGCAAGTACTGAAATAAATTGAGGCAACTTCTTATTTAGATAGTAGGAACCTGCAGGATAAGGAAGGAAAAAGGCAAAACAAAGCTAAACAAGCCAAACCAGCCAGAATTCAAATCTGTGCTTAAAATCTCCCCTATCTATTTAAGTTACTGTACCAGCTCGGCTCAATATCTAAAACAAAGAAAATGAATTATGGAACAGTATGAGGAGAGCTTGTTAATTTTCCCACTGATGCACTGTGAAATGAAAGCTTTATTCTAAGAATATCATATCCTCAGGGCTCTGTCTAGGGAGACGCTGACAAATACAAATGTCCTCACAGTTTTTCTTTTATTATTGCTTTATGGTGTATCCCAGACGGATTTCCAAAATTATATATAATGATATATAATCTGTAGCTGTGGTTTGGTGGAGTTCAAGGCTGTGATTTTCCAAGACATAACCATGCCCTGTTTGAAAATGGAAGATCAAGGGCACGTAATGAAAGGCAGATCAAATTCTGGAAGAATTTGTTTATTTCTTAATCAATATTAATATATGTGACTTTAATTTCAGCATCTATTCTCCTGTTACGTACCAAGGGAACATTAACAACAACAGCAGCTTTACATTTTTATGGAGTCTTTCATCAAGGAGGATTCAAAAGCGCTTTACAAACCTCGGACAAAATTCCTCTTTGATCAACACTGAGAATCTCTTAATCCGTGGTGCAAATCTCCATTGCACTTTCTGTGCCTTTTTCCGCACACAGGACTTCCATTGATTTCTGCAGGAATCGTGTGTGCAAAACAAGTGCAGAATGTGTAATAGCAATCTGCACTGCAGATAAGAAGGAAAAAATATATATATTCTACATGTATGACTTCACTATCCACTACAGAAATGCACCACTGCTAAAGCAGACCCTAGTTGTCTTATGTTATGCACTGAAAAAGAAAACAACAAATCTGGCCTTGCTTGTCTAAGTATGAATACGCTCTGTGGTGTCACGGGATCTTAAAGAAGGAAAACTATGCTCATTTGCTCCTGTGCAAACACTGACATCTTTGTCACAGGGAGCCCTCACTGCCAGATGCTTTCAATCTCTTCCTAAAAGCAGAGGGTCAGATCGCACTGCCAGTTCCTAGAAGTGCTGTGGGTGCAAGCAACTTCCACACCTAAAGCCCCTTCAACTGCAAAACCTCCTGGATCCTGCCTATTGCAGACTACAGAAGGTTCCCAACATTTCTGGGGCTTCTCTAGTGCGTGTGCGCAAACCTTGCTGAGCTGGATGCTGGCTTGGAAGTCTTGCAAAATTTCATGGGAGAGACCTGAGAATATGCTAGCTCTGGATAAGACCTCCTTGTTTTGGTTTTCCTGTCTGCAGCCAAATCAGGTGACACAGAGAGGGTGCAGGAAACCGAATTTCCCAAACTCATTCCAAATTTGATTTGAGCAAAAACCTGAGCTATCTCTGTCAGATGTAGCTCTTTCATCCTTACAGCTCATTCTAAGTTTCTGCTGAGAGTTTACAAATGCTCAGGAACACTTTCTTTCTTAATCATTGGAAAACGATGAGCAGCATCCCACTGAGATGAGTGGAGAACCCAAAGTTATCATTAATTCTGCAGACACTTCTATTCAGTAATCAAGATTTCAATCCTTGTGTGAACCATAAATCTCTGGCTCTGTCATGTCCTATTTTACTAGGACGTTCTGTTTCTCATGAGAAGAACTATAGTTTTTAATGAGAAAATCATTCAAAATTAAATGTCCCCCAGGGATGCTGTTTGAAAAAGTAAAACGCTTCGCTTGCAAAGACAGGTGTAATAACGCGACGAGGATCTTTTAACAGCTTCATTTCAAAAGAGAGAGAAGAACATTGGTTGTATCAATGTGAATAGTATTGGTCCATCTCAAAAGGCAGTGTGTAATCTCTGGAGTTGTGTTGATTTATCTCACTGAATGAGCTGCTCCAGTGAATTTATCCGTGTTTTTAAAAGCTCTTTCCTTCCAGGTGGTTTAAGTTGCTGTTTAAGTGATTGTTTTCCTTACATTTCTTCCCACTGGTACACCTGCATCTGAGTTTGTAGTCATGCTTTTAACATGTTTACTAAAAAAGTTGCTAATTAGCATTCACACCATTAGCAGCAAAAGTTCATGTTCTATCCGTGTTGTTAATTGCATATGTTAGAAATGTGACTGTGCAGTGCAAATGATGTCCTATCCAAAATCACTTTCCTTTGAATTGCCAACCTAAAAGAGCGCTAATTACACACTAACTTTAAAGGGGGCTGGAAGTCAGTAGGAACTCAATAGAAACCGCTTGGGTGCCTCTGAGATCCCCAGGCCCAGTAAGGCTCACATCACAGGTGGAGCCCACCTCCAGTGACAGAACACAAGGCTGCAGTGCAAGGCCTTGCTCTCAGCCCGCTCCTTGCCTGCAGTCCTCCCGCCAACACCACAAGCTTTATCTACTATTCTTCCACCTGCTTGTCGTGTAGAGGGAAGAGTTTGAAGGCAGGCATTGGAAATCTTAAGTAACACCATGCAAATAATTAAACTTAGTGATAATTTGGCGCTTTTCATCTTCAAAGTGCTTTACAAACATTAATTAGCTGCGTGCAGCAAAATCCCATAGAGTGGAAGCTGCTCAATCCCTGTCTTCTGAGAAGTAACTTCCTTTGCTGGCCCTTGCACACTATTTTTAGTACCTGCAAGAATCTGCCTGACATTTCCTTACTTTGTCTTCACATAGCACACACCTTTTCTGTGATGAAAGCTATGCCGGCTTGGTAAGGAACTGGGGGAGAGGGGGAGGGGAAGGTTTTAAAATTAAATAGTCTTTTAAAACATCAATTAGCTTGGATTTTCCAGAAGAACTGAGGCATATGAAGATCAGAGGCAGGCACCTTCATACCCAGCGCCAGCCTCCAAACCTTCAAACCTCCTGTCCCCTTTGAACATGAAAAGCTCTGTTCCCAGCTCACCAAGACGTGGATCTGCTGGCTGATGGTCAGTGTGAGCGCGCATCCCACTGTGAACAAAGTCACAGAGAATTTCAGCACGTGCCTGGCTGTCGAGCTTCCTCACCCAGTAACGGATCTATAAATCCAGTCACTGGGAGGAGATTGCCTTCATGGCACTGTCGCAGAACTCTGCTTCTTCCTCAGGTTCAGAAACATATCTGTCTTTCCGGAGTCTTGCATCCACAAGGAGACAGACTCAACATTTTCAGCAAATTGTCCTTTTTTTGGGTCACAATGAACAGATTTTATCTCATCTATGGCTGCTCTTCTGGCTCAGCCCAGAACTGGTTCAGCTCCTGCTCCAAGAGATGTGCTGAGGCTTTCCCTAAAGAAACAGCCCCATTCTCCCACAGTTTCCCCTTGCTTTGATAACTGCTGTTGCAGACATGTCCAGGTTATTCAATGCTGTGTATATTCCAGCCTGTGTTGGGCTCCTTATGACCTGCCTCAAGTATTACACTATTGCAGTGGCGGTGCATTCATGTTATCAGGCAGCTAATCAGACATGAACTCTTTGATTGACCTGCCTGCCTGCCTGCCTGCCTTTTGTGAACTTAATGTTTCCTTTTCTAAAGTAATGGGGCAACATTTCTACCAGCAGCAGGAATAAGTGAAGATGGAGAACTGGTATATCTCAGTTCAAGAAGTGCCTTCTGAAAAGAAAAAAGGCTATCTTTTTCCTGCTTATTTGTAGAGAAGACAAATAAACAGGCAGTCCAAAATCATCTTGTTTATTCAGCCTGGCAGACCTAAAAACCAGCTGCAAAGCACAAGTCTCTTAGTTGCACACCCGGTATACTGGGAGGTGTCCTTGCCTATAGCAGGGGGGTTGGAAATAGATGATCCTAAAGGTCCCTTCCAACTCAAACCATTCTATAATTCTATGATTCTGTGAAGAAGCCCAGGGGACATCTGTACTCCTGTTCTGTATGGCTTTCATACAGGAACTTTCCTTCTTAGTGTCCCTGGTCCCCACATGACAGGATGTTGTGGGAATAAATAGGGGAGGGTGGGGAAGGGGAGGTGAACGCCAAGTGCATCCAGAAAGGCGCTGGGGAGGCATTGCAGACACTCACAGACTTCCCAGCCACTGTACTACATTGGATTTTACCACTTCCCATTAACAATAGCTTGACATCACTTCCTGGAACAGAATGAATGTATTAAACTAAGTATTTCCTTTAATAACATGCAGTTACTCAGCTACTTATTTTTGGCTGGCAATGCTAACTTGAGCTCTTGGTTTGACTCCGTTTCCTGACGAGCCCCAGTGTATTGTCTTCTCCTAGTGCAATCTTAAAATAGTCAGTCCCAGCCTCTGGGAAAGCAGGCACTGATGAATTTACACACTCATCTTGAAAAAGTTTAGGTCTTCAGAACTGCTGACGAAAATATTTGCCATGGAAGTTGTGTGACACTTTAATCTTAGAAAAAGTTACTTCAACAGAAGTGATATTTGGTCCTTTGGATAATAGCTTTATCTCTGCAGAATTACCCCAAACTCCAAAAGAAAGCACCGCATCTCCCCAGATGCTCTATAATAAAGTCCCTTGGTGCATGCCTGTAATGGTTTTGCATGTACCATTTTGAGGTTTCTACAGGTGCATGAAGTGCCCAGCATAAACAGCTCCAGCATCAACACTGGGAACACAACTGACTTGAGACCTGGGAAATTCTTTCGTAGCAGTACACTGTCATGGATACAACTACGTGATTTTGTGATGGTAAAGTGGTTTGAAAATTTCAGCAGATTAGACGTGCTACTGCAAACACCATTTTCTGATAAAAACAATTTCATATTTTTCATTTAAACATTTTTTTAAAATGCCACTTCTAATATTTACCTCCATTGAGTTTTTAATTTAAAAACTTCTGGATGCTGAAGTCACCCCAAAACACTTAATCTGAGGCTGAAGAAAATGTTACAGCCAACTTAAAGTAGTTGCCAAACATGTAGGAAATGATTCACGGCAGCTCAACTGTAAATGAATTTCTTTCATGACATCTCAGCGTAGCCAGAAAAGAAAAAAATAAAACAAAATTTCAGGTATTCACACAGCTCAGTTATTGATTCTTGGCATTGTTCTTTACCTGATGGCTTCATACAGCAAAGCAAAGCAAGCTGGAGAAGACAATGGGAACTCAAGCTTATTGTAACTCCGGTAGGATTATGTGGGTTTACATCACATATTTGTTTGCTTCACCAGCCCTTCATTTACAGCCAAGGACAGTTATTTCTTAACAAACCAATTGCTTATGATCACTTGTCCATACTTTTTCCTTTTCACAACTCCATGTAAAGGATGTCAGTGTAAATGAGAAGAATGCCCCATTAAGTTCATAATACACAAGACCTTCCAACTTCACCTCGTCATTAAAATCGCTACAGGCCTCCAGAGTCTCCTTTGAACTCACCTTACTTTGCTAGATAAAGGCCAGCAGGTGAAGAGTCACAACAGCAACAAACACAAATGAAGGAGATTTGAGAGAAGTTCCATTTCAGAAAATGCCTATTGTTCGTGTAATGCCATGTTGAGCATGGCATTTGATAGGCGACCAAGAGGGCAAGCATCAAATACAAGGGATATTTTTAAAGAATCTCAAGTGGAACTTTTGTTTGTTTCTGACTGCTGGTTCATGTAGACAAGGAGGCAGCTGTGAAGAACTTCCTGCTGGTGTAAAGCTAATGCGAGTAGTTGTGAAACATTCATGGAGACAAAGGTTTCAAACTTCTGGTTTGTAACAACAAAACACTCACCTCTAAAGGACTCCTTTGTGGTCCATGAATGGAACTGATCTTTAATCTGAAGACCCCCTTCCCCCCAGATTTTTTGGCTGCCCTGAGCTGGTTTGTCTCTATGACTTTGCTAGCTTCCCCCAGAACATCTGTCTCCCTATTAGTTTTGCAAGTGAGAGATGTACAGTGACACTTGGGAAGCTTCTACTTCGGAAAATTCAGAATTAAGCTTTAAGTAACACACTTTCCAGTAGGAAATCATAGAATGGCCAGGGTTGGAAGGGACCTCAAGGGTCATCAAGCTCCAACCCCACTACCACATGCAAAGGCTATCAACCTCCATATCTAATACTAGACCAGGCTGCCCAGGGCCCCGTCCAACCTGGCCTTGAACACCTCCAGGGACAGGGCAGCCACAACCTCTGGGCAACTGTTTCAGCACCTCACTACTTTCTGGGTAAAGAACTTCCCCCTGGCATCCAACCTAAATCTTCCTTCCTTCAACTTAAAACCATTTCCCCTTGTCCTGCTGTTATCTACCCTTGTAAAGAGTTAACTCCACTCCTGTTTGTAGGCTCCCTTTGGGTACTGGAAGGCTGCAATGAGGTCACCCTGCAGCCTTCTCTTCTCCAGGCTGAAACAAAGCATTAGAATGTAAACCCCACTAATAAAACATCCCTGTACACATTGTGCCATATATCTGCATACTTAAAGCACAGCAGTTTGGATATGGGGATGTACTTTTTGTGGGATATTTGGGTTTTATTCACTGGTTCACCACTATACTTTTTCCTGCCAGGCTGATTTCTAAGCTCTGCTTTGTCTTTCTTAGGTAAAGTATCACAATACTTCAATAACATCATGCTATTGATTACAGATACTGTGCAGCTTGACCCTGTACAGACACCTTTGCCTCATCTGCAGGAAGGAACTGGCACTGCATTATCAGCTTTGCCCTGTCTCTCCCACTTTCCATTGCAGTTTGTGTCCCAGTCAAGGTGAGGCTCCTGGGAAAAGAAGACAACCTGTGGCTGGGACCACAAATGAAAGGACAGGAGAAGTGGGAGTGCCAGGGGCATTTCTGCTTGAGAATTTCTTGTCTTTTCAGTATTTCCCCTTCTTGCATAAGCATCCATCTAAAGTAGTATGTTTTTCTCAACAAACATGCATGTTTGATTTGCCCAGCCCCAAGCTGCATGGTGCTTGGGGAGGGAGCAGTCTGCACTGCCCAGGGTGCTTTGCAAGAAGGGTAATGCAAAATGCAACCCCTCCTGCAGAACTGCAGGGAAGAAGCTGCTGAGGACATGTGTGTTCACCCAACTGAGAGTTTGGGAAGGCCACAGGGTGCTCACACTTCTGCTCTGAGGAGAACTGCAAAGAAATGCTTTTAATGACAGTCTTTGAGGTCCCTCCCAGCTCAAAACATTCTAGGATTCTATAATAACTGCACTGTGGCTGCACCTGGGTTGGACTCTCAGTGCCTTAGTGGCCAGAGCAAGGAGCAGCACAGAGCAGAGGAGCAGCAGATGCTCAGAGGCTTCTTAAAAGAGCACGTCTTTTGTAGTGACTCCGAGGGAATAATGTCACCTAGCCAACCACCAGCCACACTTTTCATAGCACCTGAGTTTTTCCTTAGAAGTTTCCTATTCAAGCACTTAGCCTGACCAGGGCTGACCTTGCCTAGCTTATGAGATGTAACAAGATCACTGCCTGAGGTGTGAAATGACACTGGAATGGAGGTCACGATCTTACGGAGAGCATCTTCTTCCTCTGCTGCTGCGTTGCCCCCTGCTTCCCCTGCCCAGCATCTGACTAATCAGGCAGAAACAAACGTGCCACGCTTGTAGCACACTGCTGGCAGAATGTAAAAACCTGTCCTTTCGGCCATTCAGCCATCTCAGTGGTACAGACTTTTTTTTAAGCATATGAATCCAGAGATCAAGCAGCTCCTTTTTTAATCATTTTTATTTCCCGTCGCTACTTCAACAGAAACGCAAAGTGTTTTCTGTATCTCCATCTCTGCAAGATGCCAAAGTAGATTAACAGAGAGACGAACAGACAGTGGCTTTTAAGCAATGTGGACAGAACACGGTATCAATCACTCTGAATGAATAATACATTTAAGAACAGCAGCAATAGGACCAGCAGAAAATTCATCTGCATCTACCCTGAAACTACCCGGACTCATTTTAAGGTGGAATGTTCTGCAGAAAGTATAAAAGGTGCTTTTATTTTGGTATCTCGAATACAATAAGAATGAATTTGTGTACGTGTCAATCTGTCGCACACCAGACAGGACTGGTTCAGTGAATAGGCATTGCTCTGTAAAGCTTTAGATCGAGCTATGGAGAATATATAGTTCTTCTATTTACAGGGCATTAGAGTAGCACAGTATACAAACAACATTCATAAATGACTTCTCATATGAACTGCTATAAAAAAGCCCTTCCTGTAGGGAGCCATGCATTGAAAAATGTTTTTATTGTGATGCAGTAAAGAATGAGCTTCAAAAGCAAACTTAGGATAAACTTAGAGACAAATCAAGCCTAAATAAATCAAAATATTGAAATTCAAGTACAGGTTTCAGCACCAGGCCTAACTGACAAAAGACAGAGGTTGAAAAGTCCCCCTGCTGAGTTAAACTGGGCTCGGATTCACAGGGACACTGCTTTATTTATTTTTATCATTACAACTATGTTGCCTTTCTAAAGGGGAACGGAAAAAGGAAAAGATCCAAAGGTTGCTAACATTTATGCAGGGGGAGAAGACTCTACTGTGGTGGTAAATCCCCTCTCTGACATGGGGAAAATTGTAGGAAACCCCAGAAGAAGGACATCACTGTTTTTCCTCATCTGCCATGCCACAGTAACCTGTGTTGTAGAACATAAGGCTGTTGAGTTGGGCAAAGATTTGTTTGCCCATGTCTGTCTGATGGCGATTAACTTAGGAAGGTTGTCACAGAGTAAACAAGGGGGAAACAGCCAACATTCATCAACTGAGGGCTTCCTGTTACAGATCCTGCTTTCAGAGCTCCTGCAGCAGAGTAAAAATGATGCAATATATGGATTGCAGCCGTCATTTTATGTTAGGATGGCAGGGAGATAAGTGTGGGCACACTCCTGAGGCTTTCACTGAAACAGATTTTGAAGGTTTTGAGGAGTTTGGTGTAAAAAGAGAAGCCTTCACCAGATTAATAGTGGCCCTCCTAAGTACATGGTACAACCATCTTGAACACGTATCCTACGCTCATCACTGAAGTGGCAAGACAAAATGGAAGCTGTAACTCACACTACCCTGAGTACCATGGAGCATGGCAGAGCTTTAGGAGTGCTGTGACCAGCTCTTGCTGCCCCTGGATGCAGTGGACAGCACAAAAAGGGCCAGGGCTCCACACAAACCGGTGTGACTGACCAGTTCTTCATAGGGCACTGCATGCTCTTCATCAGGGAATCATCAGAGGATCACAGAATGGTTTGGGTTGAAAGGGACCTTTAATCCCACCCAGTCCCAACCCCCTGACATTTATCACTCACCGGATGAGGCTGCCCAAGTCCCCATCCAACCTGGCCTTGAGCACCTCCAGGTATGGGGCACCACAGCTTCTCTGGGCAGCCTGATACATCATCTTTGGGACTAGAAATACTGGACAAAGAGTAATTCTCCTGGGAGTGAATTATCAGTGCCAAAAAGTAATGCTTCTTTTCCCATTCTCTATTGATTTGTTTCTTCTCTGTCCATCAGACTTAGAGCCGGGAATCTGAGCAAGCATATTTGTGAAAATACAACCCCCTAGAAAAGAGAAAGGAGAAACAGCCTCTGCCAAGCGACACAGGTTCATTCCTTCACATTTTTATCTAACTGACTAAAATCACGCAGTTTACTTTGGATCAATTTTGCTCACCTTTGCAAATGGTGAAGCAACCACAAAGAGTGGATTTATCAAAGAATCTTGATATATCTGACAAAGAAAAATATGCTTAATGAAGAATCAGCAGGACTTCTACTCTCCAGCTTCTGCATCCTTCTAAAAGGAGAGCAGCAGAAAGAAGGAGCAACCAAAAGGGTATAAGCTACACAGTTCATGCATTTTCAGGAGAAATTAATTTCTCAGATGCTCCTGAGGTCAGAAGTGTCTCTGCACTCTGGCACAAGCTACAGGGAGACAAGGGTATTTTTTTTTAGATCTGAATCAGAGGGAGCACTTTCCTCGAGAGATCAAATGAGCACTAATCAGGAAGAATGTTTGGTTATTAAATGCATCATTGAGCCCTTTAAATATCACTCTTTGGGTCATAAATTCCTATTAAACACAGATGATCCATCATTGTCTCATGCCGGTGGAAGATAAAAATAGTGAGAGATTTGCCAGCCATACTCCTCTGTCCACAGTCACTCCTTCCACACACGTTAATACAGGTATTACTGATGAAATCTCCCTGATTTCTGCTGAGGGACATCTTTGCACTGATCACACACTCCTGTTTCCCTTGCTGCACTACACATGGGTCTCAGCTTAATCAAGTGCTATCCCACGTGGAATGTCCCCAGTAACAAGCTACACACTACTGCCTTTGCAAGCTGCTCTTTAACATTTTTTCTGTGTCTAGGAACACTGGGTTTCTTTGGAAAGGGAATTCTCAAATGCATCAGATGCAGCCAGGCTTCCTTCCCTTCATTTCACCTGACTTGCTGATGCACATGCCCACTGTAGGGCTTGCCATCTCTGGCCCCATTGATAAGAGAAAGGCATGTGCACAGGGAAACCTTCAGCTTTGTTGTTTAGAATAGAAATGTGCTTGTGCTTGTGAAGAGCTCATTGCAGAGCAGCAGGGAAAGTTAGCTGGCTTCCTGGAGTGTGTGGGAGGCCGTGAGTAGGCGGCAACTAAAAATTGTAACTCAGTTTGGAGGGGTTTTAAATCATTATTACTATTATTTTGGACTCTACAGCAAGATAACAAATATCAACAAATGCCTAGTTGCATGTAACTTACCTACAGAAATGTGTCATTGTATATGCTTCTCATAAACGGATACTTCATCAAGAATAAGACATTATTGATCTTTCTGTTCAGAGTAAAATGGCTTTTCTGTTCAGCCTCCAACAGGGCTTTGGCAAGATTATTTTAAAAATAACTACAGTTTGGAACCCAGATTGCATTCCCTGCCAGATTATAATGATCACTTCAACCAGGGTTGGGTGAATTTCAAAATGCTTGGAGGCTCAGATCAAGACAGTGCCCTGCAGCCTGTGATATTTTTAGCGATGGGCAAACCCAAAAATTTGGGTGGTTATCCAGAGTTCATCTGGACTGCCCAAAAGCCTACAGTCTGCAAAAATGGGCTGGAAAGTTTTCAAGGGAGATGGGTTTTGCACTATTTCCGATACTGCCTATTTCTACTCAGGTCAGGAATCCTAGGAGAGAAATCTTCTCCATGCTGTCTTGCTGCACTTCTGTTTCCAGTCACAGCAGAAAAGTGCAGAGTCTGGCAAACAAACTTGGAAAAGTAACTGAGGAAAAAAATAGCAGCTCGTGATGGTTGATGTTGTTGGGTGGTGGCTCAGGTATGTTCCTACCCTGGAATTCAACCCTACTTCTACCGGAAGCAGAGGGAACTTTGCATGGCTGAACGCAACAAAAGATCTGTTATCTTCATAATAGCTCTGTTAATATAACCTGAGTAATCTCCTACTACTGAGACAGTAACATTTCATATAGGAGAGAATTCCCTGAGAATTACAGCTGTCTGCAATCCAGTTTTTGGTAGTTTTATTCTCTTTCTGGAATTAGAGAATCAGAGAATCATGGAATCATTTGAGTTGAGAGGGGCCATTAAGTGGCATTTAGTCCAACCCCCTGCAATGAACAGGGACACCTACACACTGATCAGGCGCTCAGGGCCTGTCCAGTCCAACCTTGGATGTCTCCAGGGATGGAGCATCCACCACCTCTCCAGGCAATCTGTTCCAGTGCCTCTCCACCCTTATTGAAAATAAACTTCCTTATGTCCAATCTAAATCTCCCCTCTTTTAGTTTGAAACCAATTCCTTTGTCCTATCACACCGAACCCTGCTAAAGAGTCTTTCTTTCTCTTTCTTATAGCCCCCTTTAAATACTGAAAGACTGCTTTCTTTCCATTCCAGGTTCTGGCCATGATGTAAAACTGTTTTGCAAGAAATAAATGAGTATTTAATGTCTTTCAGGCAAAGAACTGTGAGCTACACAAACCAATTAATGCCAAATCCATCCCTATCTTAAGCTTAAACACTTTCAGTGAAGTTGCACCAGTGGGCAATCAGATTTAATCTAGATTTAATCTTTTGATTTCATGTGAGAGTCCTGGTTATAGGAGATCTTAACAACTAATCAGCTCAGCCAGCTTTTGGAGTAAGGCTGTAGATAAAGGAAGGTGTTAAAGATGGGCTCCTGAATACTAAATGGAACACCCTGGAAGAATTTCTAAATAAGTAAAACTATCTTAGGCCTCCTCAGAGAAAGCCTGAATTGCTTCTGCTGTGGGAAAAGGCCAGTGTGCCATATTCCAGGAGATTCTGCCCAGTGAATCTGTGGCTGCCCCATCCCTGCAGGTGCTCAAGGCCAGGTTGGATGGGGCCCTGGGCAGCTTGATCTGGTGGGTGGGAGCTCTGCCCATGGCAGGGCGTTGGAACTGGATGGTCTCCAATATCCCTTCCAACCCAAGCTATTCTGTGATTCTAGGAATAAAATGACAAAAGCTCAGCAGTTGAAGGCATAAGTTGCTTCTGGTCTTTGAGCCCTTACATTTAAGAAAACAAAAGTACATTCTTGTTTTCTTCCAGACAACATGTGCTTTTTAAATCTTTGCATGATTACAGAAGCATCATGCTTTTCTTCCTGAGCAGCACATCCCTTCATGGTGACTATCCCAGCTGCCGTCAGCACAAGCTTGTCCTGGCTCTGTATCTCAGCATCAAGAGAGGCAGGAAACTTCCTCGAGGTAGCAATTTCCGAAAGGGTTCAGGATCCAGTTCTCAATTAGCCCTCTAATTGGCAGTGGCAGGGGCTGAATTCCGGTTGCAGCTGTAACAAGCAACTTGGTTCAAGTAATGCTTTTGCCTGCTATTTGTTCCTGCAGGAGTTCACCAATAAAGACCTTGGACCTCAGCACAGCAGGAATCTTTACAGCAGCACATATTTCTGCTTTTTGCTCTGAAGTCACAGACTTAGATTTGGGCCATGCTGCTTTCTCATCAGTGCTTTTTTTTTTTTTTTTCAGTTTATAAACACATTTGGAATAAAACCTGAACCACACCTGAACAACCCCCCTCAAACAAAATTCACATCAAAACCTTCGAGATGTTGATAAGCTCTTGGTTTTATTGTTTTTCTACTTCCTGTTTTAAGCTCGTTTATTCTTCCAAATTCGGGCCAGAACCAGAAGCTAAAATATTCAAAAGCTCTAAATAATATTTTTATAGTGCACCAGTTTTGACCCCTCGAGGTGTTAAGCACTTTCAGTAGGATCTGGGAACCTTCAGATCTTCAGTTGGCTTTAGCGGAGATGACAGAGTCTCCAACTCAAGTGACCTTATGCAAAATCTAACATTGATCTAGTTTTAGATGCTTTCTGGAAAGTGGAGACCTCTTCCTGCTGTGCTGCCTCTGCCTTCTTTCAGGTTTTGGACTTTCATGGCTCACATCCTTCAAGTGTCAGAATGTGAGACTGAGCATCTATGACCCAAGTTGGAACCAGAAAGATCTGGGGAGCAGCTCTGAGAGCTCGCCTCTTCCCCAGGGCTGAATGAAACACACTTACGTGATGTTTGCTCAGGCTGACTTATTTGAAATGCAGTTTCTGCCTGGAGCCAAAGTTTTCACAGCTGGTTTTCTGCCTAACTAGAAATTCAAATATGAGCTTCCAAATTTGGAAGCCAAAATGTAGCCACTTGAGCTGGAAAATTTGGGTTCCAAATGAAAGACTTCCCCTTAAGCTGAAGATCAGTGACAACTGAAAGGCACTCACCATCTATTTCTTTAAACAAGCAATGCCACCACCGGGATGGAGACAATCATTTGCCTGGGGCAGGGCTACCAACTTCAGCTGGGAAGGCTGAGCAGTTGAACCTCAGAGATTTGCCCTGAGCTTGGCACCAACTCATGCTGCAGCTCAGATAAGAGTGTGCTGAACTTTAAGCAGATGCTGAAGCACTTTGCTTAATTCAGGTCTCACGAAAACCAAGCCTGCTAAGGCTTAGATCACTCGAGTGCTTTCCTGTTGAAATTTTTCACACTTAATTTATTATGACAAGGGAGATAAAGTATAGGCTATTAAGTCTAATTAATGGCACGTGAAGTAACACTGATATGCAAGTGCAGAGAGAAGTGAAACAGTCGGATCGTGTACTGCTGCCTCTTTCTTTCTTCCCCTTTTCAGAATGCAACTTTTCTGAAGGACCAGATCCAACCTTGCTTTAAGGTTAGAGGTTTGGGGTTACTTCTTGCATGCAGACCTGAACAAGAAGCAGCAGAGCATCCCACATTGATGATCTGCAGCTCTGAGAAGCGTTGCTCAGCCCTGCTGTCTGCAGCAGGCAATGAGGCAAAGAAGGAACGTAACCTTCTTGTGATCTGAAGCATCAACAACAATGTCCATGCTCCTTCTTTTCCTCCACCCTAGAAATTACTCTTGCAGCATATCCTACAGGAAAGATAGGCTACCAAGCCAATGGTCACCTTTAGCCTCCTCCATTCAGTTCTGCATGGATTTCCTCCAAGCCTGCTGGATGGCCTCTTTGGAGATGAGACTGCTATCTGGGGCTTCCCTTCAAGCACTGAAGGTCCATGCAACACAGTGACCAGCTGCATCAGGCACCGATAAAAACAAAGAATGCAACACACATCCACAGGATGCTTAAGCACGTGTATTAAATAATTAACAAACACAACAGCCCCGTGAGGCAGGATCCCCAATTTCACTATAGGAGAAAGCAGAAGAAGAAAGGTTAAGCAATTTGCTCAAGGTCTCAGGGGAAGTAATTGTCAGTATGAGGATTAAGACTTGGGAATTTATAGCTGCTGGTCCTGTGTGGAGGCCACTAGATCACAGTCCCCGGCACTCCAGAGAGCCAGGCTGCTTATTCTTCCAGTAAAATGCTAAACCCAGTGCTCTGACCTTTTCCAGCCTTATCAGATGAAGTGCTTTCTTAACGCCAGGTTGCAAAGGGCAGTGGAGACTGAAACTGGTTTGTTCAGTGCTTGTATAAGAGGCTTTTCCTCGTCCCATTTGAGGGGCGCTTGCTCTCTGCCTTTCTGCAGCACACTAGAGAGAGAGTACAGTGACAGAATGGAGCCATGGGAAGTATTTCTCCTGTTTTAATTTGCAGAAACTGAGAAATCATTTCAGTGGTTATAGTGGGGGTGGTTTGTAGCACTCACAGGACGCCAAATGCTGTCTGAGAATTTGGAGTTACTTACGGAACACTTAAATAAGCTGCAATTCACTGAAATACATGTATGGAAATCTTCCAAAATGCTGACATGCAAAATATAGTATTTCCATCCCACTACTACTATTCTGTGAGGAGCATCATCTTCAAAGGAGCAGGCCCACCTTCCTCTCCTCTTGGGCCTGCTGCTGCTCAATTACTTCATCCCGCTTCTACATTAGCCATTGGAAAGCAACACTATCAAGATGTATCAGCTATATGGCAACAGGCATGGTTTCCAACTCCATAGGCCAGTGAATGTGTGACTGCCAAGGCTCTGGAGGAGTGCTCTGTAGAGACTAGCATGCTCCAGGCCTTCTTGTCCAAGCCAAACAGAGCTGTTCTAGGAGACAGTAATCCTCGCTCCTTCATTAGTGACCTCCTGAAAGGTAGCTTCCCTGCATTCTTGTGAGCTTGGTGGTGCTGCAAGACGATTCCACTCATCCTTTATCGGCGTTTACGGCCAATTCAGTGGGACCCAAATGTGCCACGTACCATAATGGCAATTGCCTTCACTGTGATGCTAGGCACTAGCTCTTCTTTCACCTGTCTCAGCCCACTCTCTTTGGACCTCAGGCTGCAGCTGAGATAAGGGTATCTTGTGCTCTCCAAAGACACTTCCAGAGCTGCTGAGCAAGTTTGGGATCTCACACTGGAGTCATCTCTATTTACCTGCAGATTACCTGCAATTGCAGGTTTACCTGCAATTCTTTTACCTGCAGATTTTGAAGCTGTGATGGCCTTTCTGTCTGCAGATCCAGGAGGAACAACCAACCTCCAAGCAGTTACTGCCCTTTCAGTAATCAACCTCATGCTGATCATTAGCAGGAAATCTAATGCAAAATGAGAGCTACATGAATCTATAAATCAGCGGGCCTAAAGGATCTCCTTCTGAAAGCACATGGTGCCATTTCCCTCTCCAGGGCTTTGTCAGGACTACTCCTGAGAGCTGCAGGATTTAACGTTTTATAAGAAAGGAAAGAGAACTTGAGAGATTTTAAACTGGAAACAACCATATGGTTTACAAACCCCAATTCTGTGAAATACGAGGTAGCTTCTCTGGGACAGCTTAATGAGAGGATACAAATGAGAAGTATGTGCCTGTTCATGTTTAGGACCTGTTTTTTTTAACACATGTCTACACAGAAATACACAGCATTTCTTACCTTGCATACTTCAGTTTTGATACATGATTGGTTTCCTCCAATTTCACACCTCATCTGAATGTACAAGTCACTTGACAATCTTATGCCTCAAAGTCAGGCAGTTAATTCAGACTACACTGGAGCTAAACACTTCCCTCTTTTCAGTTGTCTGCTCTAGATACAAGCCCATGTGATTTGCCAATTTACATAATATCTTCTGACAAGCTGACCCTGAAGTCATCCTGGGTGATTTGCTTCCTTTTGCAAAACAAAATGGGAGACAGTAGCATCCAAGGGAATGAGTATATCTATTGCCCTCAGCATGAACAACTCCAGCTCTTGGAGCTCTGGTTTCTCTGGTGGTAGCAGGAACAGAAATTATGCAGCTGCCATGGCAATGGAAGCAGAAAATCTCTAAGGGGATCTGGAATTGTGTGAAGTGGGTCAGATCTCCATCTTCCTATTACACAAACTAGAAGATGTACTGAGATTCTCCTCTTCTCCAGGCAACAGCCTTAGTGTTACCCATGAGTTACAACCAGAAGGGTCACATGAACCAGGAGTTTAACTATGTGCTTTCTGTCCCTGAAATAATATACAGTGGTGCTCTGCCAGAAAACATACAGTGGTGCTCTGGAAAGTAAGTCAGATTAATCTTTTCTATTATAAAACAAACAAACAAACAACTTTCCAATGGATTATCTTTTTACTCAGCTAGGAGTCTTTGAAGATTTGGTCCCAACATATGTAGTCTGCAAGTCCATTAGCTCCAAAAATGACAACACATTAGAAAGAACCCAGAAGCTGATACATGAATACCTTTCATTATTAAGCCTGGCCAATTTTCTGTCAACAAAAATTATGCTTCTGAAGTGATGTGGAACAAGAATCAAACATGAAAGCGTACAAGTATCCACTTTTGAGCCCTTGAACAGTTACAAGAAGCCACTTCTTCCTGATATTTCTGCTACACAGAATGAATTTTCATTATCTGAAGTATCTATTATCTAATGAATAAGAAACTTGCATTATGCAATAAAGTACAGCATGAACAAAAATCCTGGAAAACATGCATTATTTCATGGTGAATTACTGTGGCAGAAATGGTGTTTTTAGTGAATTCTGTGGCATGGTTGATGTGTCACCAACTATATTACTGACATTGCAGTCAAACTTCATCTTGACTTCTAAACAACACAATTAATTTCACAAAAAATTATCTGCTGGTTGGGGAATATACATTTTTTTCATCGGGACACCATGCTCTTGATCCTTGGTTGCAGTTGAGGATTGCAGTTCATGAATAATGAATGGTTCATGTGCAAAACCTATGGCAACTTGATGTTTTACCAATCAAAAATGGCACAAACATTCCAAAACAAGAGGCAATATCTAGATACATCAGGCCATCCCTGCTGTGGGAGGAATGAATTGTACATTAATTAATCTATAAGCAAGAAATCCACAAGCACTGGAGTATAGAGTACCTCCAAAAGCTGAGACCTGCCCTGATGGCTCTTCCCTTCATAGCACTTTGGAGAAACTTTGGAGAAGATACATAAAATACCTTCAGCTCCCAAGAAAAGGGAGGCTATGCTTCGAATCTTGAAAGCTTCCTCTCTTGCTCAAGCATTTAAAGATGGCATCCAAGTCTTTGTTGTGTTCTGCTCCCTTGCAAGTGTGTAATGGTTTTCCTACCAGCAGCAAAACCGAAAAGAGTCTGTGGATACAACTGAATGTACTACAACATATGTCATGATCAATCCCTGCTATTTCGTTCTTTTTGCACACAAGGAAGTACAAAAACCACTCCAGTTGGACCTTTCTTAGAAAGGGCAGCTCTAATGGTAGGAGTAGCCTAATGACTTATTAGGCTAAACACAGAGTTGCTAAGTAACATGAAAAGCCTGTGTCAGCTGAAAGAAACGTAAGAGATTTAGCTGTTCAGAAAACAGTGGCAATAGCTGAATTACACCATGAACATTAGAAAGAACAAGCACAAAGGCGAAGATGGGTGTAGCTCCAACAGAAGGAATTGTTGCTGGGTTATTGCTTAGTCAAGTGCTTTTAACATCAGATAGCAGGTGTGCAGATGTGCAGGGAGTGGTGCAATTAGCTCTCCTCTCAGAGGAAGCCTGAGGAACCATAAAGAAGAGCAAAACATTGTTTACAGAAGCCAAACAGCCAAGGCTGAATCTGCAGTGATAACAAATCCATAAAGTTATACTGGAGCAGGAGTTTGGCAGAGTGCCTGTGACCATGGAAATAATTGATATTTTCAGTTAGGTGGCCAGAACTGAAAAGAAGAAAAAAATCAGTCTGAGTTGCCTGAAAACACTTTTTTACCTCTTTTCTTCAGCAAGTAGAAAAATAAACTGTCTTGAGATGGAGAAACATTTTGTTTGGCCCAAAACATCTTGCTCCTCCACATCTTTAATCAGAGCAAAATAAAAGGGAAATAGGCTCTCATCTGGGCTCAGGAGTTACTCACAATGCTAAGGAGGACACAGGTCCTGCTCCCTTTCTTCTCCAAAGCCCAGAGTCTCAGACCTTTCCCTGAGATGTGGACAGAGCATGCTGAGGCACCCCAAAGGCAAGGGAAAGAAGTTTGAAAAGGAAGACTTTTGTTTTGCTCTACAAGGAAAGGTGAAGGGGAACAAGACCAGTTTGTCTATGGACAGGTCATCCAGAGCAGGCACATCATTGTCTGTATGATTTCTAGCTTAGAGCAGGATCAAAAAACATACAAAGGAAAGCCTGGGGAAGAAGCCTGGGCATGGAATAACCTTTGTGTGAGGTGCTGGGAACAAGATAAGGCTCCGTTCAGGTAGGTGGAAAATGTGGGGTTACACCATGAGTTAGAGTGAAACCAATATCAGCTAAAGCACTCAAGGTGGAACGGAAGGAGAAGCCTAGCTTTTTGCTTCTTCCATAGAATCTTAGAATCACAGAATCACCAAGGTTGGAAAAGACCTCCACAATCATCCAATCCAACTGTCCACCTACAACCACTATTTCCCCACTAAACCATAAACCATGTTCCTTAGTACAGTATCTAAACATTTCTTCAACACCTTCAGGGATGGTGACTTTGATTCTTTGTTTTTCCTTTTCTGTTGTCATTTTGTTTTTGTTTGTTTGTTTTCCAAAGATTTATGAACGGGTTGTGGGGAAGAGACAGAAGAACAACAAAGAGGGGAGACTGGAAGACAGCACACCAGCTCAGACTGGGCGAGAATGACTGGGTGCTGAGTGCCAGTTTTTGCTACAAAATTCTTTTGCTTTGAATATACAAGTATTTATAATCTGAGTGAAAGAATTTCAGCAGCAAAGAGAGTCACTATTCAAAATGGACTAAAAGTCAGTAGTGAAGGTCCCTTTTAAAAGTACAAATCGGACAGAAGGGTTGGGAGCTGGCTCAGCTCTCCTATCCCAAGTCTTTGTCCTCACATTTGGATGGTGAGCATCCATGTAAAGAAGCATGTAAGAATGCCACGGGGAATGCAGGAGAGAAGGAGATAAAAAGGGATATTTTTAATGACTAACTATTCCAAATTCCACAGAATCTGGTATACCAGAGACCTCATCCCAACTGATTGTGTTATAGTAACACACAGTATAGTAACACCATCTCATTCTCGGACTCTAGGCTTCACTTCCACCTGCAAACAGAGGCATCTTGTGAAAGTTTAGATGACCACAAAGGCTGCTTCTTCCCTACAATGCTCTGAAGAGCAGAAGCATCCACTGGAGACCTCATGTTCTCATGGGCCAATGCTGCTCTTACCAGTGTGGTAATTAAGACAGTGCATCCTGGTTTTCAAAACAAAAAATCCAGCAACTTGAGAAGTAGCCAACCAAAAAACAAAACAAAAAGAAAATCTGCTTACTTCCTGTCTTGTATTCATATCGGTCTGAAAATAAAACACTATGCAAGCACAAAAAATGATTACGTTACTCACAGCCTCCAGCTATTCTGACTTCACTGGATGGATGCCTTACAAGCATTGATTGCTCTTGGAGATAGCCTGAGACTTGTTTCTCAGAGAGATTATTATATATTCTTGCTATGAGGGGGAAAAAAGCTCTGATATTGCCATGTCATCTTTTTAGTGGTATCGTGTATGCAATACACTATGGAGGTGTGAGAGTGAAGAAAACAAACAAGAAACCAGCTATACGACTAGTGGCACTGAACCAGCTATACTACGCACCCAAGAGGCTATGGTTAACTCATGGTTGACTCCAGCTCCACCACTGCACTTCCTCCTGGTTCTCTGGACCTTTATACTCTGCCCTTCAGAAGAGTAAACCTTTCTATTTGGTTGCAAAAAGAAATATCCCTGCTTCACGCCTTCCATCACCTGCCTCCATTCCACAGTTTCATTTACTGAGAACACTCACGGTGTTAACAAAGCTGACTCCTTTGGAGGAGCTGCTCCTGCAAGCTTTCTGAAGCTGGAGGAGTGGCTCCTTGCCTTCACCACTTATATTAACCAAACTCCTGTAGAGATGACAGCAGCTTTTCTGCAGACTGCTCTGAACTCAGACCTCTATGATGAGACTCACTGTTTATGTGACTGATGTACAAATAGAAGTGTGCAGAAGCAATTGATGATGGGGTGCTCTCCAAAAGTAAGTGCAAAGCTCTTCATCCATGTGGTTGGCAATAAGCTCACTCCACAAGACAATATTTAAATGCTCAAGAATATGTCAAGTACAAATATTGCAATATATGGCACTACAATTTTCCAGTTTCATGAAACATGAAACAATAACAAAGAAGTGTTTTGAATCCTCTGGTGTTGCTTAGGTTGGTATCTTATGAGCAAATTTCCATGCCTAGTAGTTCTGAATATCAAAAGCAGTTCCTCTTCATAAATGGCCTTTTTGGACAGGAACAAAACTTGTTGGTGATGGAGAGCACTTGGCTTGATTCAGTAGGGCAAGGAGCTAGACCTGGGCAACTACATATTATGACTCAGTGAGAACAAATGCTTCATCCACCTCTCTGTGGATTCTACCAAACATCTAGCTGTATTGGCAGGGGTTACAGTGGGCCACACTCAGCAGTATCCATTGGTCTTATTGGAAAGGCTGTGACAGCCATAGAGAGCAAGGAGCAGGTTATGGGGCTATTTTCTTATTCTCACCAGAACCTGCACCACAATATAGTGCACTATATACTTGCACTAGTACTTCCTAGTTCCACCTTTCCCAAGTATCCTTTCCAAAAAGGATAATCAGTAAAAGTAGGGTGATTACCAAAGGTGTTCACAGGTTGAACAAGGAGATGCCTCAGACTTTCATTTTTCTGGTTAGATTGAATCAAGAGAACAGGTTGCCTACATGACATCACTACGGATCAAGACTGCACCAGCTGTCCACATTCAGACTGCTCTGGAAAACATGATTTTGTACTCAGATGGCACAAAGGTGGAAAGCTAAAACTAAGGAATTGACAAAACATGGCAAGAGAAATCACAGTCTCTACAAAATAATCACATTAACTATCTCAGATTTTGTTTTCATGTTTCTTCTAAGCCACAATTTGCAGGACAGTTAATTGTTACCTTCAAGTAAGTCTTCAAGTGTCTGGACAAAATGACTTTTTCTTTGGTGTCTGGCACAGCTGACAACAAAACTCTCATTTCTTGATTTGCAGAGATGTCCTTTAAACGAAAGACTTTTCCCAAAAGAGGTTATGCCAGCAGCAGCCTGTTAACACAAACAAGCACATCAACATTTACATGAGATTGCAACCTCCTCCCTGCACCCTGGTTGGTGATCATTTTAGGCTGCCTGGCAATGACAGATACATTATGTTAGACATAACACGTATGTTGGACATTAGGAAGAACTTGTTTTCAGAAAGAGTGGTGAGGCATTGGAATAGGCTGCCCAGGGAGGTGGTGGAGTCACCCTCCTTGGAGGTGTTAGAGGAGAGAGTAGATGTAATACTTAAGGACATGGTTTAGTGGGCAATATTGGGGTAGGTAGTAGGTGGACAGTTGGACTAGAGGTCTTAGAGGTTTTTTCCAACCTTGATAATTCTATGATTCTATGGTTTCAGTGTTGCATTCAGCCCACCTGTTTTGTGCCAAGGTTCGAGAGACACATATAAACTTTGCCTATTTAACATCCCAAATTTTGGGCCCTGTGTGGACTAAGCTCCTTGCTGTCATTCTGTTGTTTCACAGGAAATATAGCAGCAGGAAAGGACAAAGGAGAACGGTCTGTATTTCTAGTCAGCTTCAGCTCCCTTCAACTTTAAGGTCACTCCTCTGGAGATGATGAAGGGCCTGGATATTCAATAACATTTTTAATTAAAGTTCTTCTGATTATGTAAGTCATGTGGGGAAGTTCATAGCCTCCCATTCTGGAATTGAAAGTTATCTACGGTCTCTCAAAGCCACAGAAATAAGAACTAGAGCCAAGCAGGTCATTTGCAATCAATTTTTTTTTTTTTTTCATTAATTTCACCTTTGTCTGAGAATTCTCTATAAACAGATTGAAGAAATTTGTTCATTATTTATATTCAATAGTAATGCCAGTAAATAACTTCCTATCTGTAGAGCAGTCCATTATAAATTATAATATGCAATATGTGCCTTATCCATCTACTTCCCTTTTTTTTTCCCTGGTAAGGGGAGATAGGTAAGAAAGGAACGCAGGATAAGTTTTACAAGAAAATGAACTATTCGTAATTCACTCTTTGTCAGTACGTGAGCATCTCTGATTAAAATTTACCAGGTGAGCCCTTGTGCTTGTAGAGCTTGAATGAATGCAAAAGTCAGAAACAGAAGGACAGCTGAACTCTATCAAATCAAAAGTCTCAAATTCAAATTATCACATACACTTTTCCCTCATTCCACTCTGCTCGACAGCAAACAGAAACTACATAGAGCAGCTTCAGGTCCTGGGTGTTCTCATGAGCCTTCCTCTTATTTTTTCCAGCTACTTGACTGAAAGATCTCCACACTCAGCAGAAACCATGATGCTGTCAATTTTTAAAAAACAGTCTTTTGCTGAAGCCAGAAGATTTTAATATGAAATTAGAAGAGTTCCTTTCCTTACCTCCACCCTCTGCCAAGCATGGAACCAAACCATGATATGCCCACCTAAGCATCAGTCCCTGATGTACCTAAACAAGCCCTGCTATCTACTGAACAGGTAGGTGTGATCAGTAGGATGTGCACAAATATGTGCAGAGCTAGGGAAATCTGTGGCATCCTAAGTATACACTGTGTATACTCTGTTAGTAGCAGACCCTACGTGCCTCAGTTCTGCTCTTTACATTCTCTTTAACGGTCCTACACGGTGTATTTCTACATAACATGGACAAACATTCCGTTTGAACCACATCATCTACCCAGTCTCCAGATGGTGAGACAGTCCACGTGCTTACAGCACCTGGACCACACTGTGGTTAGCTCCAGCTGCAGGGGAAATACTTACCAGGACAGAATCTATCCTGTGTAAGCCTAGAAAGACTGAATTTCCTTCTCAAAGTGTGAATTCTTTTGCAATACATTGCAAATGTGCTCCAAACAACTCTTCTAGGAAAAGCATTTACTATGGATAAATATTAGATGTTCCTACTTAGTAGTAATTTGTTCAAAGTTTGCCTTGCCTCGAGATCTCGAGGCAGAAGGTAGAAAACTAAGAAAAAATGTCAAAGGTGATTCTTCCTCTTCTCTGAAAGAAACGCACTTTTGTAATTAGACATTCTGATCCTCATCCAGCACATGCACTTCTGCTGAAAATCAAACTTTGTAATGCATGGAATGATTTGAATGCCCAGTTGCTTCTTTAAAAATAAAAGAAAAAACGTGGCCATATCCAGCATGGCCCAATGCCTGCATAATCGTGACCACAGGATGTCAATTTCCTCACTGTTGTAGAATAATGTAATTTTGCAGACACATTCAACTCCTTTGTGCCTCAGTGTGAGAGATAATGACTGTTCACTGGAGGCCAGATCTTGCACACCTTAAACAGACAAGCCGTCCCCATTGATTTCAGGCTGTCATCGTACACTCTTCCACCTCCTCATGCAGTCTGCATCAGCACGTGCTCCGAGTGTGTTTGCTGGGTTAGGCTGAAGATCAGAAGTAGCAGTCGCAACGGAGCTGTCTGTAAACAGTGCATTGGGGAGGAGGTGTTGGAGTGGAGATGTCAAAAAGTGATGAGTCTTACAAATATTTTTATCTCATGCTTTACTACAAGCTTTGCTTCCCGCAAGTGAACACCAGCACAACGGAGATGCTTTCATACTAACTCCAAGCAGTCTGCATGACAAAAGTCTTTGTACCCATGTGCGATATCAAAGCACTCTCTGTGCTTAAAAGAAAATGTTACAAAATTTTAGTGTTGTTGAGTTGCTTGGGCTCATTCACTCACACCCCTGCTCTTGTGGCCTTTTGAATTGACTTTCCACCAAAACATTCGGGCTTAATATTCTCAAAATAGCTGCTGGCAGGAAATGTTAGAGTTCTTAGTCTGAGGAATAACAGGGCTGCCTGTTGATCTACACCACCGAGGGTGGGACTCTCATTCTGTGTGCCTCTCCCAGCAGCTCCCACGAGGTTGGCAGTGACATTGGGAGTGTGTGGATGGCTGCAAAACCTCATCAGCCACCCAGTGCAGCTCACAGGTGTGGTGTGAAACATGCAAGACACGATCTTGTTATCAGCAAAATGCCCTCAACACCTCCTGAGCAGAAATAAAGATTGGCAGCTGGGATTGGCTTATCCTTTCTTGCATGGGAACACATTCCAATGTTCACTGAGGCTGGTGGAAAGACTTTCCTGGACTAGGTGTGCTTTGGAACAAGCCTAGTTTATTCATCTCATGTTTTTGCTTCAGAAAATAATTAATGGCACTTGATCTTAATTGTCAGCAGATCTGCTTTCACTATTTGCTTTTGAAATTATATACTAATGTAGCCTATGAAGTTCCTGAACAAGTAAGAATGGCCCAGGCATCTCCTTCCCTGACCTGATTTTACCTCTGCCCCATACAAACCTTTTCCTCTCATGCTTGATGCTGACATTGGAAGTTACAAACAACAGAATTTCTTGTTACTGGTGATGAGATCTAGAATCATAGAATTGTTTGAGTTGGAAGGGACCCATACAGACCATGTAGTTCAACTCCCCTGCAATGAACGGGGACACCTATAGGGTGCTCAGAGCCACACCAGCCTGAGCTCTGAATGTTTCCAGGGAGGGGGCTTCCACCATCTCTCTAGGCAAACCTGTGCCACTGCCTCACCACCCTTATAGAAAAAAAAAAACAAAAAACTTTTTCTTATGTCCAATCTAAATCTCCCCTCTTTTAGTTTGAAACAATTTCCCCTTGTCCTGTCACAACAGACCTTGCTGAAAAGTCTGTCCCTCTCTTTCTTACAGCCTCCCTTTAGATACTGCTCTCAGGTCTCCCTGGAGCCTTCTCTTCTCCAGGCTGAACAGCCCCAGCTCTCTCAGTCTGTCCTTGCAAGGAAGGTGTTCCATCTCTTGGATCATTAACAGTATTAAAGAAGACCTTCTCTGCCTCAGCAAGACTTGCTGGAGAAGCCACCAACAGCCTCTGACCTGTGCCTTGAGTTGAGCCTGTCACTCCCTATTTCCTCCCCTACTTCATGAATCAAGAGCCACACTTAGTGGCCAACCAAGCCTGCAACCCTGCACAAACTCAAAACTGCTCAGATCAGAGCAGCAGGTCCAGGGGGCCATTGCCTTTCAGTAATCCTACTGGCTGCTGATGACTTCCAAGCAACCTGGAAACCTTCCTGCAGTAAAACTGCACACAAAAACAAAATGAAAAGTCTTGTCAAGTTTAGGGTGCAATTACATCTTGCCAGAAACACAACTTTTCAAGTCAAAGTGATCTGTGAGAAAAAAGCTGGGCTAGGGCACACTGCAACTCCATCAGAAAATGAAAAGATGCCCAAATACCCAAATCATCATGTTGCAAGTGTTCTGGCCACCCCTACGGGCAGTTGCTGTTTGAAAGACAGACATGGGAGAGAAAGGATGGATCTTTACACTGTCCTCTCACAGAATCAAGTGTGGGTAAAATAAGAGGTGTCATGGCTGCTGCTGACCTTAAAGCCAGTGGAAATGGAGCATTAAGTGGGATTTTCATAGGTGGCTTTCTGCATCTTCAGGTGTCTTCTGCCCTTAAGCTGTTCATGGCAAGGCTGCCCTGGTGCCTGGCACACTGCTATGGGGACAGCAGTGACACCTCCTCATGTAGAGGCTCCAGGCTGCAGTATGGTGGCTCAGGAGCTGTGTGCAAGCCCAGCAGATCCATGCTGTGACCACCAGAGCTGCTGGAAGAAGGCCACTCCCAGCTATTGTTTTGGCATGGTTTCACTCACTGCTGCAAGCACTTCCCACATTTCTGAGCACAGCAGTCACCTTCTTTCTTATATTAAAACCAGATACAGGTCAGATACGGCAACGGTTGACATGATGCACTCGCTTTCCAAGGCTTAGCACCTTGGCCATCGCAGGAGCGCTGCTCTGCTCCCTGCCAGAGCCGAATTAACAGGCGAGAGACTGCCAGACAGTCAGATTGCGGTCAGCGCAGAGGGGAAGAAACAGGCTGTGCCCAGCTTATTGCAGGCCTGATAGCAGAAATTCCCAGCTCCATGATGAGTGGAGAAACTGACAGACATCGTGCTAAGCCCTGAAGGAAACAGTGCAAGGGGCACGTCAACACCTCAGCCAAAAGTACTGAGTGCACTTTCACCCACCTCTGGCTCGGTAAAGCATATCTTGGTTTGAAACATTAGTATCATGCATGGCTATGATGCTCCTGGTGAGTTAAAGCAGGGGGGTGTACCTCATTTGTGGGTGGAAAGAGCTACACCAGCCTTGCAGGCACTTTCCTTTATCGTGCTTTCCCTCCCTGAGGAATAAGGTCTCTGTGGATGAAGAAGTATCAAGGCTCCTGATAACTCCATGTACATCTTAATGATCACTTACAATGGTAATTAGGTACACATACATTGCAGAAAATGATCTTTATTAATTAGTGGATGATGTTAGACATGAGCAGTGCTATTTTCCACTGAAACTTTCCCACGTATATACAACAGAAATTTATTGATGATGGGCATTTCAGATTCAAGGAGGTAAACGTAGCCTGTTCCATATTCATATGGGACCAATCTCCTGGCAGCGAATAGCAGCTCCTCTCAGAGGCATTGCTACAAGAGTTTCACACAGCACAGGACTGTGGCTGAGTGCTGATGGAAGCTGAAGCGTTTGAGATGGAGGTGATCGAGCCAGAAGTCTGACACACAGAAAGTGTTTCTCCAGGTGATTGCCAGAGGATGGTGTTGGAAAAAAGGAGTTTTTAAAAACAGCTGGTAGAGTCATCTTCCTTCCACCACTATCATTAAGTATCTCCGTTGCTCCATTCCACGTCCACCATCCCTGGAGGTGTTCAAGAACCATGTGGATGTGGCACTGAGGGATGGTCACTGGGCAGTGGGCATGGTGGGGATGGGTTGGCTGTTGAAGTAGGTGATCTTAGTGATCTTTTCCAACCTTAATGATTCAACAATTCTACGAAAAAGCTTGAAGCAGTACAGTCCACTTGCAGGATTACAGCACAGCAGTATGGGTTTCCCGGTGGTTGCTTCTGGTAATCAGAAGAGCTGGAGACCAAGGAAATGGGCAACTCCTCCCATGATGTGCTGAGAAGAAAGGTAACTGAACTGTCAGACAGCAATATTTGCAGACTATGGGAGGCAGCTTCAGAGTCAGATGGAGTCTGGCCTGTAGTCATCCTGCCTGCGTAGCTCCTTCCTCTGGTCAAAAAGCCCTGCAAAGCCCAGGGCTGTACAGCAGAGGTAGGGCCCAGGCACTGGAAACCTGCACAGATGGTGCCTTTAAAGAGCAGGTTGTGCCTGAATGCAGGCTGAGCAGCAAAAGAAAGCCTCCCTGGATGGGGTCTGCTGGACTCATTGTACTGCCAGTCACTACTCTCTCTGACTGTGCTTGTGCTCCCAGGTTGATATATCCAATATTAATGAGGCATTTATACTCCATCTTGGAGACCTCTAAGAACATGCATTTACTCCTAATGGGGTGTGCCGTTAAATTCATTAATATCGTTGACTCTTTTCTTATCTGGAGGAGCTGGTATATAGCAGAATGCTGGATGTTTTGTTCTAATCAGCATGCCTATAAGTAAGCAGGAGTTTGTGCTTGCTCAGTGTCATGTTTTTCTCTGGGTATTCTGGGAATATCAGTGACATGGCAAGTGACAAGCGTATCAGTGACACTAGGACTGAGGGAAATTAGCTGTGAGCTAGTGAAATTCACAAGAGGAAATACATTTTCCGCTAGAATGGTCCTTTCTGAGCCAAGTGCCCACACTGGAGAGTTTGGGGAGCAGTAGCATTTGTTGTCACAGATGCTAAAATACAGTCATAGCCAAATCCATCATAGCTCACAGGTTTGGTGATTGCCATTTCACCAGCTGGGGTGGGAAAATTGCCCCCAACTACTCTGGGAAGAGCTGAGCTGAAAAGGAAACTCAGGCTTACAAGAGTTCATTTCACATCAGCACAGAATGAAGAGAAACCCCAATGTGCGTGTATGCACATGCTAGGAGCAGGAGACAGGATGGATCTAGAGGCATTTCTGGCCACAGCTAAGTGGAGATTTTAAGAAGCACAGCCACACAGACCCATGCATTCACAGACGTAAGCTGCAGGTCTTCCTAGTGGAATAGATTGCCTGGGACGTGCAGAAATGTCTGAATATACTTTTACATGCCAACCTTGCAGGTCTTTAATGCTGGGATTTTGATAATGTTATCTCATGAGGGAAGGAAAGCACAAAGCTCAAACAGGCTTGGATATCACAGATAATTTACACCTTGCTTGCTGAAGTTCTTGCAGCACACTCCTCCAGAAGGCAGCAACAGCAGCAGCAGCCAGGTTTATGCATCTCATTTGGAAGATTTCGGAGAGAGGGACAAAGGATCATCTGTGCATCTCTTTGGGAGGAAGCCTGCTGTTACCTGCCTGCCCAGGATGTTATCTTTGCTCTGAGGAAACATGCCTCGACTGCAGAAAAGGCATGAATTGCATTAATTCTGCCTGGCACCTGTGTATTTAAAACGCTTTCATGCTAATATTTCCATGCGTAATTGTATCACCAAGGTGGGCGCTGGTCATTTTGGAGGCCATCTAGAGAACACATGGAGATACAGCTCTTCAGGGCAGGGAGGAGTTCAGAGATTAAAGGACATACATTTTAGAGCTCATTGATCGGTTCACAAATCATTTCACTGTAGAGATATAAACTCAGGTGGTTTAAAATAGGTGGTTCATTCGCCCCTCTCAGATTTGCAGGGCACTCTAAAGATTTATTTGATGTCAGGATGATGCACACCTCCTCATACTGTTAAATATTTATTCATTGCTCTCATGGCTTGACATTTCTCTGCCCTTTTTTATTTTAAATAGAAATGTTCATTTTGAACCAAGACTCATTACAAGAGGTGGAGCTTGTGGGAAACCCTCTGGCCAAGGAGTGACTGAAAACAACACACGTCTTGCTGGAGAATGCAGATGGTCTCAACAGAGCTAGCAAGGCAATGCCATTGTTCCTTCATCTGCCCCATCTCCATCACCTGGGGCCATGACAAACAGCAGCCCTGACATCTCACCACTGCCCACCCACCTCCCCAAAATCTGTCAGGCTGCAGATGGGTGCTTTGCATAATGCTAGATGGCAAGCTATCCCCTACATCATTTTGCTCACTCACCATGGGCAGCATGCTAATTCAATATCAAACTGATGCTTTGAAGGCTACACAGCCAGCAGAGGGGAAATAGTAGCAAGGAGGAGAAAGTGCCATGCCAGCAAGCAGCTTTCACAGTGTGATGTGAGGCAGGGAAAGCTTCCAGGGGAAAAGTGCCACTCCCAGCTAGAATCAGCCCAAGAAGCCTACACCTAACAGCCTGCCTGCTGCTAGCGGCTGCAGAGCTGCATGGGAGAGGGGATATTGATCAGTTTCCCAAAGGAGGTAACACAGCGTGTGCTGCACTGGAATATATTTGATATTCAGTAGTTTGTGGCATGGTACAGGATGCGAGGACTTTGCTGTTTTGACAGCACTATGAGATCCTTTCATGCAAATCACAGAGTTGAAAGCACAAGGTGACAGCTGCCTGAAAGGAGGGATTTTCTAGTCAGGTAATGGAGCCTTTTGGGTTCACAAACCCCGGTATCCTCCACAGCACCAGGGAGGGCTGGTTACTTAGTGTTGATGTCTGAGGCGGATGTGGGGTTTTCCTGTAACATTCTCTTTCCACTATAAATAAGCCCAAAATTGCCAGACTTGGCATTTCAGAGGCTAAATGATGTCCTGCTCACAAAGAGCTTTGAGATCCTTGCTCTGGAGGCATTAAAACTTGTTTTCAGCACACAGCCACTAGAGAAGCAGTGACAGCATCACCCTCACTCAGACTTCACAGGAAAACTGACAACCTTACCCTTCACAAATGCCACTCAAGGGGGAACTTAAAAGGCAAAAACCTGCAAGAGAAGTCGATTAGGCAAACAAGCAAAAATATCTACTGTACGTACTGCATTGCAATGAACACTTGGCCAAAGTCATTCTGGAGACCTGCTTGCCACTTGCACTTGCAGGGATGTTCTCAAAGTTTACAGAGCCATTAGCAGCACTCTGACTCTGGGATCATTTTGGGGCACATCTCCCATGGCTGCCCTATAGTATACTGCATAGACCTGTAGCACACCATCCATTCAAGTATAGAGGAAAAAGTCCACCAAGGAGCCAGGAGCCCACATCCCATCTGCAGCAAGGGCAGAACTTTCCTTTGCATTTCACAGCTCAGCTGATACATTCCCATTCTATTTTATCCCAGCCAGTCACTTAAAGAAAATCACTGTCATGATAGAAATTAGCACTACAAAATTTGCCAGACATGATGCATCTGTTTCAGTGTTCTGCCTCTAACAAAACAGGGGAGTTCCCTATAGAAAGCAGTTTGCTTGCAACATTACTGCTAACCCATTTTCAGAAACACAGACATTTCCTAGAGCAAAAGAGGTTCCTGATACAAAGGATGGAGGGACCTTTTGTCATAATAATTCCAGTCCTTTTCATGGCACACCAGATTCCCTGGCAAAACGGTGAGCACAAACACAGGAGACTCAGCGTCTGCTGGAGCTGTAGCAATGGGGAGAGAAAAGATTAACACTGTTCCCAACGCTCAAAGGCTCTCAGAGGAAACTGCCAGGAAAGCAAATATGGTTTTAAGCAGGGATGCCTCTGGAGACTTGGGAATCTTTCTACTAGATGCTGTGAATATGGTTGCAAGCCTCAGAAATCCTGGTAAGAGTTCCTGCTGAGATGTTCTGTTGAAGTTAAAATGTCTATGCTGAGACGCTGGAAGTCAGCAAATAAAATGAGCATTAGGGACTCAGCATGCACATTTTCAAGCCTTTGGAGAATTACATTATGTGTGAAAGAGAAAGAAGGCTTTATGGAGATTTGTGGAATTGGTAAACATATTTATTTTGATTATGAATACTGTAACCACATATGCTGTACATAAGTATTAATCTATGCATTGAACTGTAAGGATTTTTCTGCATATTTCTTGGCTGTTTTTAAAAAGTGAGACTCTTCCTGCACAGACTCATGGCCCCATCCCCTTTACTTAGCCATGTCATTCATTCCTGCGTTCAACTGTGACTCAGAGCTCTCCAAAGCACAAGGACATCCAGTTCTCACACCGTTAGTCCACCTCTAATTTTAAAGATCCAGAAACAGAACAAGGAAGGGAAAAGGAGGGACTGAAAACCAGGGCAGGTCCTCCACAGGCATTCTGATACCCAGGGACCAGCGAACCCAGCTACAGCACAGCAATCTGCTGCTGCCATGGTGCTCACAACTCATTTTATCATGTAAGCATCTTGTGTTCTGAATGCCCACTAAGCAAAGAATATGCTTTTAGCACACCAGGCAGACAGTGACACACACAAAGCTCCAGTTTGCGTAGAGTTTTGTCTACTATTGTCAAATTGTGAAAGAGGAAAGGAAAGTGAGAGATTTGGGGCTTTGAGTATATGTAAAAAATGAGAGATCTTGTTTTCTGAATATGTGTGAAAACAGTTTCATATTTTGTTCCTGTAAAGAGAAGCTCCCTTCCACAGCCTCCAGGGCACGCAACACCTTACGGACAGAGAGCAAGCACTGGGAGAAAGTGCCAGACCCACATCATGGCCTCATGGTTCCTGTGGTGGACATGGGATAAAAGTGGCAGAGAAGAGGCATGACTACTCTGCGTCCTGCAGTGAGGGCAATATGGTGCTGTCCACACTGAGGCCTTCCCTTCCTCCTCCTCCCCACAACCATGCAATCAGGGTGGTTCACTGCAGCTCAGTTTGGGTTTAGACCTGCCCAACATGTAAAAGCTGCCAGGGTAGCAGCACTGTCCTTGGCTGCAGTGCCAGGTCCTCCGCAGAGGCCAGGCTGTCTTCTTCCCCACGCTGGCTCCTGCCTCTCTGCAAGCCACGCATCAGGGGGACCTTCATCTCCTCACAGAAGGGCTGGGAAGTGGGCAGAGGAGGGGGAACCCAGTAACAAACCAAGAACTAACAAGCACAAAGAAGCAGAAATCACAGGTAAATATTTGACCGTGGCAAAACCCCACCACTAGCGCACCTATGGGCTGCAAATGGTACGGGATCTTCAAATCAGAGAATCACAGAATCATTAAGGTTGGAAACATCCTCTAAGATCATCTAGTCCAACCACCAACCTGTCACCAATATTGCCCATTAACCTTGCTCCTCAGTGCCACATTTACATCTTCCTGAACACCTCTAGGCATCATGACTCCACCACCTCCATGGACAGCCTGTGCCATTGCCTCACCACTCTTTCAAAGTGTTTCCTAATATCCAACCTACATCAACCTGGATTTTGAAGGAGCAATTGGTTATTTGTGGAAAAGTGCTGAAAATAAAGAAATGAAAGTGGACCAGGAAAAAAAAAAAAAGCTACATTTTTATTTCTACAGGTGGGACTATAGGAGAGAAACTGCAACAGTGAATATCATACTCTCTGCAAGGAGGCTGGATTCCCCTTTAAGGCAAAGGGAATTCAAGTAAACAAGCAGCAGTGAGCAGCTCGGTCATCACAAAGGTATAAGAAACCCTCCAGCCTGGCCCAGATCTATATAATGACACATTTATATGGTCTAGATAAGGCAGCACAGAAGCAGTGACTTTGTTCTAATCTAAATGCCTGATTAATGTGTCTGCAGTTAGCAAGACACTGAACTCAATAAAGGCAGTGAGTAGGAAGGAGATAAGCAAGGGCACAGTGATATGTTTGTTCAGGTGTTAGCATGACAAACATTTTACACCTGCAGTCTTCCTTTGTTTTTAACAAATTCCCCTCCCATTCTCTGAAGGTTCAGGTCTCTATGGTTGCTTCTTTGGAGAAACAAATACATGCCTTTGCTAGTATAAGAGGAAATGCCTCTTTGTGTGCCATATGGGAAGTCCATCACCAGGGAGGCATGAAAGCAAGCAACCAGAGAGAGGTCCAGAGATGAGCAACGAAGAAATGGGAAATTCTGTGGCAAACTCATTTTGTGAGCCTGGTTCTGCCTCCACTGCACCAGTCCAACCCCTCCGCACTGCTGGGCTGACAACTGGGAGATGCTGCATTGCTTCCAGTGTCACTGACTGACGGAAACCCTGGGCAACAAGAATCTCAGAAAATCACACTGATGGGCTTTGGGCTCTCTTAAGCTTTGGTTTAAGGGGATTTCCTAAAACTAAATTGTTGTCTTAATAATCCTATAGCCACAACAGTCTTCAAGCTGATTTCTGGCTTATCAAAAATAATGCAGTATGTCAGGCAGTGGCAAGCTAACACAAAATTACTCTTCTGAGAAAAAAATAACTTGCTGAAAAGCCTGATTTTTCTAGATTCTTTTAGAACTTCATAGTCACTTAGCATAATGATAACAGTATACCAAGAGATGTAAAACTCTGATTTATTAGGGTTTTTTTAATGTCTCCAGCACTGAGCACTGACAAAGAGCACCTTCATGGGAAAGATGGATCTGCTTTGGGGGCAATGGGGAGGGCAGCAGGGGGGTACTCATAGCTGGGACTCACAGCTCCCTTTGCCTTCTGAATTAAGCCCTTCGCTACCTGCTCAGGGCTTGAGATTATCCAGAGGCTGTTTTCATGAGAAAGCAGGAATATCAAGTCCAGGATGCAGCATCTGAAAGCAGACACCACAGAGCAAAAACCTCAGCTGACCCAGGGCACAATATGGGACACACTTGCTTTCCAGCCTGTCATCATTGCAGCACTCCTTCACTGAAGGAAGGGTGAGAATCAGGTCTCCATAATTGTGTTTTTATACGGCAAGAGGATACTCTTCAAGTGCTGTAATAAATTCCAACTTAAAAGAACAAAGGAAATAAGTAATCTTTACAGTGTTTACATTCATTACTCTGACTAACCCTGCACCGGGCACTTCTCAGAACTAAGTTTTCAAGGGCAAGCATGGCTTGACCAAGTTTGCTCTATTGGAAGAAAGAAAAACAGACTGGGCAAATGAACAACAAACCTTAAGCCTCAGCTGCAATCTAAAATTAGGTTTCAATATGCAAAAAGAACATGAAAATGCAACCAATTATTTTTCCCCACTTACTATTGATTGTCTCTATCTTTCCAAACCTTAAGCTGTTCTGCAAGCAGAAACATTAGGAATTATATTTGAAAATCAACAACAACACTAAGTTTCTTCAGATGACCTGGTTCAGCTAAAATTTGCTAGTTCATGGGATAAAAGTCAGTCAACTAAGAACAAAAGTTCACTCAACCTTTTTCAAATAAAAAATGAGCCAACTCAACTATAAAATTCAGATCTGGGGACAGATTTTGGATACTGCAAATGCCTTGGCTTTGTGACCAAACCTCTCTGTAGGTTATTACCAAAACAGAGCAGCATGAAGCTCTGACCCAGGGCAGCAGTTCACATTCCTTCTTGAGGGCTACAAAGTCCTTGCAGGACTTTAGCAGACCATGGCTCCGCATTTGGTTCCTCTGATTCTCCCCCACTTTGTCAAAAGCTATTTTCCCTTCAACTTCTGCAGTGGGGTAGGTCCACAGTGGCAAGAGCACATGCAGCTTTGACAGTGTCCCTCTAGGTGAGGTGAAGGGAAAGGGCCTGCTCACCATGTGATGCTAGCCTCATCAACACACCATCAGGATCTTCTGCGCACACTGAATGGACTTTCAGCTCTCAACATGGAGCAGTGATAGTTTTTCCCAAGTATAATTTATGACGCATACCCAATGAGTCACTCCTAACAAATAAAGTCTTCAATAGCAGCAATACCACCCCATTACTCCTCCAAGAATAACAGCGAGATAGTGAAGCCAATCTAATTATCTCTTCCCTCAACTAATGATCATTCATTGGATTTGAGATGACTCATTGCTGGCCTTTGATCATCACCAGCCTCGCATATGTTGTGTCCCCTGTAGGATGAGAAGCTGTAATGGCTTTGCAATGTACCTGGCTTGTTTGAGAGGCTTTTTCCCCGGTAGATGCAATAGGGGATGCAGAGGCAGGCGGTGGGGAGCCAGGCTTTCCCCATGCTGCAGAGATGGAATGGTGTGCATGGCCAGATGCGGTGTGGCTGTTCTGATGTGGTCAGATGGAAGCTGGGGGCAGCCGCAGGAGGAAGGAGGGAAAACCTGCTTCCAGTCTCCCTTGGTGTGAACTTGCCGCTGCACCTTTGCAGGCTGTAACAACCACGGCAATGAGGCCAGTTACACCGAGAATGAAAGGGGTTCAAGGTCCAACATCAAATGGTGCAGTTCCTGCCTGCACTGCTCCCCAAGCACAAGGTCCCACTGAAGCACTGAACATCTGTGGTTAGGCTGCTGAAAGCCTCTAGGAATTGCTGGAGTGGTATTTTTGTTATTGCTGCTTAATTTGTTTGTTTGTTTTGTTTTTTACTGTTCTATCTAATCTTCGGGAGGGTTTGGGGCAAACAAAGCAAAGTTCAAGTGACCCTGCTCCTACCATAACCCCTTATGCTCTACAAAAAGGAAGCAATGGAGCTTATGAATACACTGTTGCTGGGATTCTGTTAGCACGACCAGCATCAAACACCTCTCTCCCACCCCTTTTCATAACTTCACGTTCCCAGGGTCTTTGCTTTTCATGTCATTCATGAGTCAGTTAAAGGAGAGGAAGGTCCTGAGATATGTGCAGTATCTCCCCCACCCAACTCAGAGAAAGTGGCTGAGCATTATTGTATTTTGTATTCCTGGAGTTTCTCTCTTCTGCTTTTTCTAAATGGCATCTCCACTACTTGCTAAGTATAGTGTAGGACTTCCAGTTAGGTAGCTTTCACTGCATTCTACTCACATATATGAAACCCTTCATAGGGTTATGTATATTTTTAATTCTTAAAAGAAACCTTTCTTTCCAGCAAAGTATACTGCTGATAACAGCAGCTTTGCAAATAAAGACGAAAGGAGCTTTTCTGAGGTGGGAACAACTTGGTGCTCAGAGTGAGCAGGAAGCACAGAGCCTCACAGCACGTTCACATTAGAGTGCCAGTCTCACCAGCAGCATAGATTGCAGCACCATAAAGCAAGATTTACTCTCTGAAAGCAGAAACATGTCTATGTGTAGAGCTGTGACTTTTAGGGAGCCATTCAGTTGCTATTGAATCCATTTTCTGCTGCAAAACTTCGCAAGGGAATTTGGAGACATAAGGTTTAGAGCTAGTTGAAAGAAATATTGTTTCTGTTCAAAAGCTTAACTAATACACATCCATCTCCCTGAACTGGGAAGTGGCTGCTGAGGAAGCAGTAGACAAATGTTGCAAGGTGCCACGATTACACTGCAGGTATGACAATACTTTGTGTTCCTCTCAAAGTCCTGACTCCCAAAATCATTACACAACAAGCTCAGCTGTCTACTGAGAAAATGATGTTTCTTGCTCTCAGTTTCCAAGAAAACTTTAAAAGTACTGGCACAAAAAGCTCAAGAACTAGGAGGCAAGTGAAAACATGATTAATGGCATCAGTTTGTAGCATGCAGAACCCTTACTGCTGCTCCCCAAGTCTGAGTTTGATTCCACTGTGTGTGCTGATAGCTTCAGCAGAGCTACGCTCTCATGCCTGGAGCTGCCTGCTCATCTCAGCACCTCCTGCCTGCACACAGGCAGCATGGCAGCTGTGGCACATTGAATCAGAGCTGCATGATATACATCAATGCTAGAGTAAGTCAGAGGACAGCTCATGCTTTATATTAGGAGCATGTCTTTTTATTTGTTGATTGGCCTGGTAAACTTTTGAGCAGGATGCTCTGGCAGGCTTTGACCTGTCTGTCAGAATCAGCTCACACCACCAACAGGTTTTTCAGCCCTCCCTGGACTATAGCAACTGTACCGCCACCAAAGACAGCCTAGTGCTGCTGTACACTAATATTTTGGGGTGGTGGTGGTCTTCTGTCTGCAGAGCCAACTAAGGAAGAAACCATGGCCTCAGAGAAGGGCATGAAAACCTCTCTGAGGCTTTGGGAGGCAGGTATTTGCCCTGAGTGAACTGTAAAGACCTTTCTTGAAAAATTGGGATGGATGAAGGGTCAGAGCAGTGGTGGAAGGAATGGACTGTGAAGAGGATAAACAGGAAATAGGAAGTGGGCGCCTGACAAAAAGAGAGGGAGAGGGTGAGGGAGGAGCATGACACTAACAGGACAATTTAACTGAATTTGAAAAGCACCATCAGTGTACAAACAAACAAACAAAAATCCACAACCATCCATCATTCTCATTTACTTCAGCATTTTGTTCATTGCTCCATCACAGTTGCTGTCCCATTCCAGAACTTAATAGTTTCTACAAAACAAACAAACAAACAAACAAAAAACATAGGCAGATGGCCAAAGCTGCTTTTTTTTTCTTTTCTTTTTTCTTTTTTTAAACTAGAAAATTTGAATGTGGAGCTGGACTGCCTGGAGATGAGCATTTCAGAAAATCTCTTTTTTTCCTCCCTCACCCTTCCCTAACTCCAGCTCTGCTCATCTGAAGAGCTCAGCACCATGGCATCTGCTGGAAGGATGGCTATACAGGACGATTTAATTCTTACACTATTCTGCTCTCTCAGCCCTCCTGCCGTCACCCCTTCTTCTGGTAAGAGGAACAAAAGGAAAGAGAAAGCCAATGTGAAGATCTCTGCAAGCTGAAGTGTTGCCTTGGGAGTTGCAAGAACATCAGCATTGACTCACTGCTGACCCCAGCTCAGCCTGTACCTGTTCAAGCCTGCAGCCTCAGCACAGAGCAGCAGTACAGCACAGTTAACTTTCCAGGAGCAGACAGGCCCTGCTGTGCACTCCCTTTCTTAAGAAATTATGTGCAATAAGTGTCTGCTCTGCCTGAGCAAAGATCAACCTCAGAATTAAGACCATTAAGTGACCATTAAGTGCAGGAAGCTGAACTTCATTCCCTGGTAGCCTGTTCTGCCCTGAGTCTCTGCTATTCCCAAAAGGGCAAGTTAAAAATAAATAAATAAATAAAAAATCTGCAGTGATCTCCTTGGTGTTTTTCTGGTTTAAGTGCTGCCTCCAGATACCAAGCTCCCCACTTCAGTCTGCTTGGCACTGGTCATTATGAGCACCATGGGGCTGCAGGCACTTAGAAAGCAGAGCATCACTGTGAAGGAGAGCTGGGCTCCTTCACCATTGCTTCAACCCAGTTTTTGGGAGCTTTGCCTTGACCCATCACAAGCTAGCTGCAGTACAGCACATGGACAGAGAGCAGGGGGGGTGCCCCTCACTCTGGGTTCACCAGCAGAGCAGAGGACTGAGGTCAGCCTGAATGCCCCTGTGCTCTCAGGAGCTGTGACTCAGAGTAAGTCAGCCCCTGCAGCACAAGAAGTGCTGTGTTACTGACCGTGAGGTCAATGAGGTGGTGGAAAGGGCGAGGGAGAACACGTGGCGTTGGGTGCCCAGCCCCTACATGTTGTCCTTCCCACCAACTGCACTCAGCCCACGTGTCCCACTGGAGCACGGAGAAAGTCAAATATTGACTTTGCTGCACTTAATGGGAAGGGATGAGCCAGCAGGAAACTGCTGGTCTGCAAAGGAACACAGCAGGCTCCACTGCCAACCCACAGGCACAAGGGACGGTTGCTTGTGAGGGTTGCCGCGTGTCTTCAGGTTATCTCCCTGCCTGGTGTAGCACACAACCTATTCAAGCTGACTGCAGTCAGGCCACACAATTTCAGCTTCCTTCAATCAGGAGGAAATACAGCCAGGTCGGTGCTGAGCGAGCACAGAAAGGCTGAGGCACAGTCTGCCTGCCCTGCAGGGAGCCCAGGCAGGTTGCTGGCACGCTGCTTTTGGAGCAGGCCAGCCGCTGCCTTCCCTCAGAAAGGTGGCCGCTGGAATTGGAGGCAGACGGGCAGTGCCGGCCAAGTGCAACAGCCTGGGAGACAGGCCCAGCTCTGTCGGCGAGGGGCCTCGTGTGCCGGGGCCAGCTCAGCTGTGGAAAACCGGGGGGAGACGGCTTGGCTGTGCGCGAGCGCAGCCGCCTCTCACAATGTAGACATAAACTTTTCAGGGAAGGGTTGCTGGAAGGGCAGAGAGAAATGTGAAATACAGGCCCAGCTGGTTTTTTTTTTGTTTTTTTTTTCCTTCTTTCTTTAAAAATTATTATTATTATTTTTGCAAGAGTTCATTCACAGTTCCTCGGCACTGCACACAGACGTTCCTCTGTACGCTGGCGGCCCGTGTGCCAGAAGCCCTCCTCCTGGCAGCATGCAGCCCTCCCTACCTCTCCGTGCCCCTCAGAACCGTGTCCCTGCCCGGAGGGTTGGAGAAGGAGTCTCCATGAGCCTTAAATTGCCTCCCCTGCTGCTGGAGAAAAAAAATCAAAGCATCCTGGGCTCCCCTGGGTCTCACAGCACCCCTGTGCTCTGAGAGCCCGGTAGAAGTGGGTGTCTCCCCTTGGTATGGGGAAAACAGGGGAACCCTCAGGAGTTCAGCCTCAGCTGCATCAATCCCTTCATCCTTCCCGCTTCAAAGCACCTCAGCCTCACCAGGGACCATGCTGGGTATCCTGACAGAGCGCACTGGTGAAGCAGGCCCTGCAGCAGTGAAGGAAGGAGCAGCCTCTGTTTTTCAGGTGGGAATGGCAATTGCTTGCTTGCCTCATCTGAAAGTTCACCATAGTCCCTACTAAGTGCAGAGCTTGCACATGCAATGCAGGGCTAGCGGCTGTGGTGAATGGAACACCACCATTTTTGGTTATTCATAAATCCGTTCTTCCATCCTCACCATCTACCCCAATTACACAGCAGGCCTCACCAGGAAGGCCATCCCAGGAGAGATCCAAATCTCTCCACGCAGAAACCATTTTGAAAGAGGCCCTATGCAACCACGCTACTTGGGACTCACCAAAACACGGCGCCAGAAGAAAGAGCATAAGTCTCTTGAGATGATCTGCATGTCAGTTTGTTTGTTGTTGTTTGTTTTTGTGAGTCCTTTGTATTTCAAGCATCCAGAAACAGAAATATAAAGCCCAACTAACCAAAATCTACCAGTAAAGGACAAAGCTGGAAGATGATCTTTTGCGAACCTGTGCATGAAGCAGCTGCTCTGAACCCCCACACTCCTGGGGCTACTCTTGGCCAGAAGGGACAGTAATGTTGGGCATGGTCTTACTTGACTTGCCTCACTTGTAGTCCTTCTCTTCCTGATTTTACCTGGAAACAAAACAGAACAGCTCTGTGGTTTGAATGCTGCTGTGCCCAGCTCCACACAGGGCTGTGCGGGTCTGTACCCAGACATGCCCCAAATGCTGGGGAGCTTTTCTGTTAGCTGTATGTCTCCTTTTCTTTCTTCCCCTGGCATCCAGCACCACATCAGCCCATTTGAATTTTCTTATTTTCCCTGCCTAATAACAGAGACTGATTTTGCCGGTAGACCCAGTTGAATTATTCACTGCAGTCATTATCATTAATCCAGTCTATTTGCTGAGCCAGCCCTGATGGGTTGATGGGTGAATGTATTTGTCATTCATAAGTATTTGCCAAAATAGCCTGGGTGAGCCATTTCTCCCCAGGCCATTCAATAGTAGCTATTTGTGTTCCCTTCCATTAAAACTCACCTCCCACGCGACGGCCAGTACAAGCGCAGGCTTAAACCAGACCTGGGTGCTGGTTTGAGCACCCTTGTTCCCCTGCCCCATTGCTGCCCTGGCAGCTCATCTGTGCTGCCAGTATGGCACAAAGCAACTCAGCCACACCAGCTCCTAGATATGGTCCTGCAACTCCTCACAGTAATATTTTTTCTCCCTGTTAACTACTACTTTTTTTTCCCCTCTCTTTCAGGTCATGGCTTTTCCTGGCTGTGGACACAAGAGTTACGTGGATTTTCTATTTGCTTCTTCAAAAGTGCACGTGCAAATGGGTGGGGAAAATGTACTAAGTGCCAAAGATTATATTTCTCCAAGTGTTATAGTGGTTCTATGGTTACGGTTACAGAGAGCAAAGAAAATGCAAATGCTGAAGTGACTGCGGGAGCTGGAACTGAGCCCTTGTGCATAAGAGTGGTGTGTATTTAGCATTTGCATCCATGGACTAGGTCACCTGTCTAAAAGTATACCCTCTGCACTGTGCTGAAGCCCAGTCTGCTGTGGGAGCTGCTTCATGGGATGGCTGCCTAAGCAACTCTGGCAAGCCCAGAAGTTCCATAAATTGTACATTATTTTGCTTATTTTCATTTCCTAAACATTGATAAGGAGAAAAATTGTCACATCTGTCATGGCAGAGAATCCTTTAAAGTTTCTGTGTTATTCATAGTCATTTACAAACAATGCCATATGCGATTATTGTCATACATGTATTGCAATTTGGAGGGTTCAGCCCTTATGGGGTAATGTGACAAAAATAAATAAATTCCTATTGATGACATATTCATTATAAAACCTGACATATTAAAAAAGGTCCTCAGGTAGTCAGCCAAATTTGATAAAATAATATTAATATTTAAATCACAAAGTGGCCAAACTGAGCCCAGTCCCTAAAGATGTAAACAAAATTCAATTTTTGACATCAATTTCCTTTTTGTCCCTGCACTAATAGGATGATACCTTTGCCTGGATGGGAGGACTCTGCTTTCATTGCTTCTCAGTGTGTGCCATAGAACAAACAATAAAAATGCTATGTGTCAAGATGTCAGATTTCAGAGGTCCTGCCTGTAAATTTTTTAGCCTCTGATAATGACTTTTTGCAAACAGGTGATAAAATGCAATTGCTCCCTCCATTTTAAGCAAGAGCAGTGTACGATAAGCATCCTGGAGAAGAAGAAATATATTGTTCCACAGCTTGATATATTCATAGTTTTAGACCTACACGTTGCATTAAATGAGTTGCCATCAATCAGCCAGGAAACGTTTCAGGTCTTCAAAGCATGCTATGTTTTAGAGAACCAAAGGTTATACTGCAGAGCCCTTCATCACGAGGACAGGGACACTGCTCTGGGAAATGGCTGTGTCCAAAGATAAAGCCTCATGGATCAAAACTCAACCCAAGAAATAAAATAGTATTTACACTTTTAAGTGGGCCTGGACCAGCTCCCAGAAACACAGCATTAACAAAGGCATTGCAGGAATGCCTTGCTGGGCTGTGTGGTGGCCCTTGGCTGTCATATCTCCCTTTCCCCAGGAGGACAGGAGGCCCATCCGCACAAGGCAGAATTCTGCCTCAGCAGAAATAAGATTGATATCACCGGCAGACTTTCATAACCAACATGAGAACTTTACCGCGTGTCTTGGTTTGTTTTGGATAAACATCCAAGTCTTGAAATTTATAGTTAGTTATTAAACTTCTGTGACTAGGGCTCCCATTTGCCTCATATTTGCACAAAAACTCCACCAGTTTTGTGCACTTGATCTCCACAGATCTTTGCAAGCAACTTGGATGTTAATGCAAGATGGGAACGTACCTCTGAGGTGAAGCAAATTCCTTCTTGCTTTGATCCTGCAGCAGAGACTTTTCTCAGGGCAGGGTCAGCACGCCAGTGGGAGGCATAACACAAACACTGCAATCAGATCCCAAGGATCCACCTGGGAACCACCTGCAAGTTCAACAGCTGCTTTTGCAGGGAAATCATGAAAAAATAAACTGCTTGTTGAAAGCACAGCTCCATCACCCTAGTAAAAAAGCTGCCTTTATCCATGCTCCCCTTCCAGAACAGAAGTGTTGACAGAAGAGCCACTGCAGAGCTAGGCTGGCTGGTCTTGTTGATGTGAACTAGGCTGGTTAGTGTGGTGAGGCTGATGTTACCACACTACTGACATGCTGATTGCAGCATGCCAAGAAGGTACTGTTAGAAGAAAGGAAATAAAGGAATGTGGCATCACCTTCTATTGGTCCAGCTTTTAAAATCTGAATCAAAGAAAGCTTGTGAAACCTGCTAGATCAAGACCACAAAGGGAAAGCAGCGTATCTAGTTTTGAATGGATTTAGGGTAAGAAAAGGAGATGGACAGGGACATGACTTGCCTGCAATCTACCAGTATTGTACAACAGCTCTTGGTTAAAATATGCTTCTGGGCTAAAAGATCCCAGAAACAGGAGGTCTCTTCAGCACAGAGCAGAGGCACTGAGGGGAGGCCTCATGGCGGCTGCAGCTCCTCACAGGCACCTCTGCTCTCTGTGACCCCGACAGAGCCTGAGGGAACGACATGGAGCTGTGTCAGGGGAGCCGCAGGTTAGGGATAGGGTCTGCACCAGGTGGGCATGGAACAGCCTGGCCAGGGCAGTGGGCACGGCCCTGAGTGCTGGAGCTCAGGGAGTGTTTGGACAACGCTCACAAACACAGTTTGAATTTGTGGTAGCCTGTGTGGGTAGCTGTGGGGGGCTGGATTCGATAGTCCTTGTGGGTGACCTCCAACTCAGAATATTCTATCACAGTTTAGTGATGATACTCAGTAGGTGAAGTTGATAGTTTGCTCAGTGATCTTGAAGGCTTTTTCCAACCTAGATAACTTTATGATTATATTAAGTAAGCAGCTCAGGACAGCAACCACTTCCTTTGCCCTTGCTGCCAGGAGAAGCACCATATAACTACATTTGCTTGCTGCACCAGCCATGCATCCGACCGCAGTCATGTGCTGAGCCCCACCATCCCCTCCATCACAATCTCTGGGGAAAGGGGCCACCATGGTGGCCAGCAGCTGAGGGAGGAACAGATGGCCTCAGCCATCCCATAGCAGCTGCTGCCGTGCCTGCTCAGGAATTGCTGCAAAGTGCCAGTTTTCATTAGGTGAAGCACTGAGCATTTGTTTGGAGGTAACTGCCTTTCATCACAACCTGCACGAAATGAATTTCAAATGGTAACCTGGAGATTAAATTAAACTCTGTTAGTCCAAGTCTGTTTTCAAAACAGGTTTTAACCATTCTCTCATTTTTACACCTGAGCACAGAGACAGTCTCCCCACCACCAACACTGCAAGCACGTAGAAAACTGAGCCACGAAGATGAACACTGAAAAAGAAGTTACAGAATTTAAAGAAGATGGGGAAAGCTGTTCCATCCCTGGCTCTCTGCAGCAGTTGCAACTGGGGGCCAGAACATGGCTTTGCTTAATAGTAGGGCTGGATGATTGCACTGTCAGAAACAGCCATGCTGTCAGCCCACATACCTACACACAGGTCGCCTGGGATAAAGGATCGCCTGGAAAGAGCTGTTGTGGCAGGAGCAGCGCTCATCCCACTCCTAGCTCACTCTGTTGCTGCCAGGCAGTGATCCATAAGCCTGCATGAGAACAGGGAGTGAGGGGCAAGGAGGGGAGCTGAGTATTTGAACGTTCACTTGGCTACATATTGTGAGATGTTTTACCTGCAAATAGGTTAAAGATCATAGTGAGGAGGAGAGAAAACATGGAAGAGCAGATTCATGGTTTTTCTATTGGTCTAGCATGCATTTATTGTAAGGTCAGAAAACATAGGAAAGCCTCATCTTAAGAAAGAAAAAGCTCAGATCAGATTCTCATGTACCCTACAGCTCTAAGTCTAGCAAAGAATTCTGATTAACCTGAATGACAGCACTCAGAGCTCCAGGAGAGCTCAGTGAAGCAAATCAGGCTGAACTAAAATTAGCGGCGTCTAAAATTCAGCCGTCTGCTTGGCATCCACACATGATGCTTCCCTGGCCCCAGACCCATCACATCACTCAGCTTTCCCACTGCCGTCAGCTCCTTGCTTTCAAAAGCACTGCTGAGTGAAATGCTGCTGTTCACACGCAGCCTGCACCTGCCTGGAGGCAGCAAGCCAATTGCTAGGCATGGCTATTTTTTTTCCCCGATATTTCCTCCAATGTTTATTTGCTGATTGTTTTCCAGGCAGATGGAATTCAAGATGTGAAGTGGGGACTGGCTGTCAGTGAAAGGATGGAAAAAGACCAGAGATTATGAGACAAGATCATAGGTCCAAAAATACACCGGGATCCTGCACGGGTCAAAAAGGATACAAACTGTCCTGAGGAGGACAGGGGGGTTTGTGATGGTTCACATGCTATAGGGCAGTAAGACATGGCTTGCAGTGTAAGGGGATTTGGCACAGAAAATGAATGTGGAAATACAGCACAATCACTGTCCTACATCCCATGTATGAACTATGCACAGAGAATGGCCACTTACGCACTCACTACCCTGAGGGTGATGGGTCAGTGGGCATGGTGGTTTTTGGTTGGACTAGATGATCTTAGTGATCTTTTCCAACCTTAATAACTTTATGATTCACACCCAAGCCCAGGCTCTCGCTCACAGGGTCTGGAAGGACTGGTGTGACTGCTGCAAACCAGTTCAGCAGCAGCAGCCCCAAAACCAGCTCTTCCAAATCTCTACTTGAAGATTTTGAGCACAAACTTGGCTTAAGTAAGAGCCAGAAGAGTGGATAACAAGTAGTCAAGTCAAAGGGTCCAGTATTTGTCATCTCAAGGGGCAGTTTCCCCTAGGGAGCTTGAAGAGGCTCCACAAGGCAGGAGGTCAGAGTAGCAATCTAGTTTCCCATGTACTCATTTCCATCTGTAGAAAAGCCCTCCAAAATACTGGGAAATAGTGAATGTGTTTTTCTGCCTGAAAAAGCAGCAAAGTAGGAATCTTTATTGATGATGCAAAATGTGTCGGTGGCAACTAGAGAGTAAGGGCACTCTGTGAAAGCCAGCAGGAAGGTGGATGAGCAGCACAGGAGCAGTCCAAATGCCTGGGCAGCAAGGATATGTTGGAACAAACCATGCAAAAAGTAAAGCAGCACTTCATGAAGACAGGGTGGCCAGTAATAAATCAAGATTAAGGCAAAGAGAATCTAAAGGGAGCACAAAAACAGATTTACCCACATTACAGCAGAAGAGATGACAACAAAGTAGGGAGAGAACAAGAGTAAAGAATATAAATGAATGTATTAAAAATCTATACTGATTTTCTCCTCATACCAAAATGCAGAGATCGTTTTAAGAATCTGTCAAGGAGCAAAACAGAGACAAGAAAACATACATACTGCGGAGCTTGCTGTCATCAAGACCACAGATCTCTGATGACTCATATCATTAAGTCTTCATTTATACAGCTAGATACCAAGAGAGTTTCAGGAGCAATAAAAAGCCACATGAGCTATAATTATACCTATTTCAATAACGCACATGAGAACGAGACTCACCTCTCAGAGAAGTCTCTGTATCTACTTATTGCAAGGGCTGCTCATTCATCTTCCTGAGCATTTCATTTCAGATGCAACACTGCACTGTGGATATAATAATAAAAACAATAATAACAACAACAACAATAGGACAGTAATCCTTATAATGAGGTTCTTTCACAAGTTTGCCATGCCACAGCCTTTGAAAGCACAGCTGCAGTTAGGAGGAGGTGCCGTGGTGCTAACGGAGGACTACCAGGTGGAAGGTGCCCAACTTACGGACAAAGAGCATTGGAAGCTGCAAGATGAGAGAGGAGAGAGTGAGAATGGGGGAGGGAGACCCAGGTGCTGGTCCTCTAACAACTGTGGATATGTATTTCATTTACTCTGCATCTATAGCCAGACTGCGTTGTGTGTTCCACATACACCTTCCCCTGATAGCATTTTGTTGCTGGATATAAAAAGCTTTTTTCCCCCTCTGCTCCAGCCCCACCACCCTGTATTCTGCATCCTTCTAGCTCTCCAAAGCAGCTCAAAGATCTCCACCAGCATTGGCTTCTTTGGCTCTTCTGCCTGTATTTGGACCCAGGTGGTGGCACTTAGCTGACTATCTACCTGGAGAGCAGGTTTCCATGGCTACCTGATACACAGCAATGCCAGGCCAGCCTTTAGTCCTAAGAATGCTTCCAACTCCAACAGTCATCTTATCTCACCAGGTGACACAGACATTAAGTCCATTCCATCAGGACCACTGAACTGGATGATTTTTATGGTGTACAAACATGAATTTTGTAGGATCTGATAAACCAAACTCATTGCTGGCAGGCAACGCACTGGGGGGAGACCACGTCTGCTTGGAGCACAGAAATGCTGGTTAAAAAGCAAGCATAAAAAGCAGTGCAACACATGATCATTTGGGTCCTTTCTCCTGTATTTAGGCTGCCTAACATTTTGCATTATAAACAATTTGTGCAAGTTTCCTGAAAGACTTTGAGATGGCTACTGTTTGCAGATCTCATATACACCAGATAGAGCCCTCAGGCAAAAGTCATGCCATTTCCTAGCCTTGTGAACCACTCTCCCAATTATATTAGAGTACATAAAACATTAAAAATGAATAGCCATTTCATTGTTCCTCATTTTCTCCACCATATATCACAGAATCACAGACTTGTAGGGGTTGGAAGGGACCTCTAGAGATCATCAAGACCAACCCCCCTGCCAAAGGAGGTTCCCTACACCAGGTAGCACAGGTAGGCATCCAGGCAGGTCTTGAACTTCTCCAGAGAAGGAGACTCCACAACCCCCCACATCCCAGCACACCTCAGAAACCTTTTAGCACTGATCCAAAATATCCCCCAGCAAAGCAATGCTTGCTGAAAGCCACTGGGGCCAGGCACTGTTTGAACACCAGTGCCACCATTGCACTGGGGGTTCTGTAGACCAGAAGATGAAGAGAACATGAGGACAAAAGGAACAGTTGGTTTCTCTAAAGTCTCCCCAGAGCCTTCTCTTTTCCAGGCTGAACCTCAGCCTGTGCTCATAGGGGAAGTGTTCCATCCTGTGGATCATTTTTGTGGCCCTCCTCTGGATGCACTCCAGCAGGTCCATGTCTCTCCTGTACTGAGGACTCCACATCTGGATGCAGTACTCCAGGTGAGGCCTCACCAGCACAGAGCAGAGGGGCAGGATCACCTCCCTTGTCCTGCTGGCCATGCTTCTTTGGATGCAGCCTAGGAGTTGGTTGGCTTTCTGGGCTGTGAGGGCACAATGCTGGCTCATGTCCAGCTTGCCATCCACCGGTACCTGCAAGTCCTTATCCCTCCTGCTGCTCACGCTAAAAGAGAAGCTAGCATTGCCCAGAAACACGTTACCTGATGAGACTCAAGGCATGCATCAGCCCCCGATTCCTTGCAACCCTCAAGTTTGTTTGAAGTTGCAGATCCATGCTGACTTTTCCTGCTTTTAGCAAAGGGTTGCCAACTGTTTATTGCAAAACTCCTTTCTGGTGGCAACGGGCCACACAGGTCCCATAGCAGTGTTATTTTCCCGCTTGGATAAGCACAAATCTCATAATCAGGAGGATTTGCAAAGGCCCTTGATGGTTTCCACTGCCTGGAGACAGCATAGAGGGCGGCCGTGACTCCACAAGTTCCACACACACCATTTTCAGCTTTTGCTCACTGGGCCACACAGACCTTTGCCTGAGGCACTGCTACTTTAAAAAAATAAATAAATAAAACAGGCTGCTCAACAGATTTGCTGGCAAGATATGGATCTTGCATTTAATTCTGTCTGAGCACTCATTAGACGTACTTATGCACATGCATGTTTTTATTTACCAAGGACTGGCACACCCATGTCTGGCTTACTTTGCAGCCTTTGTTCAGAGACCTGGCAAGGCTTTCCAAAAACAGAATCCCACATTAAAACACATTACTCCATTTGCAAACAACGAGGTTTGATTTTGCTTTCGGTAGTTAATTCGGAGGAGTAAATCTCTCCTGTTTGAGCATTCACAGCTCATGAGCAGAGAGGTGTGAACGCAGACAAAGCAAGCAGATTTTTAAGTCAGAGCAAATACTCATGGAAACACAGTGCATTCTTCCAGACTGGCAATTGGAGAGTGTGCAGCAGTGCTGTTTGCTCTAGAGCTGAGTAACTCCTGTCTGGAAGAATCAGAGGCACATAGCACTGACCAAATGATTTGTCACAAATAATGTCAGAGATTTTTGCTCACAATTTGTTTGCAAGCGAGGTTCCTTTCAAACAAAACTGCTGTATTCACAAGCACTCAAGGCAGACAAACTCTAGACTACCAGTGGCTTTGCAAGCTCTGTCCATTTACTCCCCTTAGTTCTCCATCAGGGTGGTGAAACCAGGGGGCTGAGTGAGAAAGAGGAACACCCAGGTTAGGCAGAAGTAGGCAGCAATGGAAACAAGGGGCAGTAGGCAGAAACTGGGACACGGAGTTCCATACAAACACAAGGAAGAACTTCTTAACTGTGAGGGTGTTGGAGTGCTGGAACAGGCTGCCAGAGAGGTTGTAGAGTCTCCTTCTTTGAAGATACTCAAGACTCATCTGGATGCCTACCTGTGCAACCTACTGTAGGGAACATACTTTAGCAGGGCGTTGGACTTGATGGTTTCTAGAGGTCCCTTCCAACCCCTACAATTCTGTGATTCAGGGCAATACTTCCTGCAGAGTCCTGATGGCAGGCACAGATGGACAACCAGACATACCCAGCACCTCCTCCACATTAAGACTAACAGTAAACAGGTCTGCTGTAAGCTCTGAGACACGCTGGAGCAACTGGAGCTGTTATGATAGGTGCTTGTGTTATTTTTGGCTGGTGAATCATTTATTTGCTGGAGAAAAAAAAATGCAGTTTCAGGGTGGCCAGAGGTATTTGTAAATTCAGGCAGCTCCAGACTGTGCAGAGTGTTTGCGCATTCAGCAAGCCAAAGACAGGCAGACTGAGGGCAAATTGTTCCAGCTGCTGCTGGTTGAGGTGAAGAGGTCACCATTCCCAATGTCTGTCCCAGACTTTCCCCACACCAACAGCAGTTGTCACATTCACGCTTTTGCCCAGTCTAAACAGTTCATCTGACTGCTTCTTAGCTCAAATCTGTAATCTCTTTGTCTTAATAATAAAATATAAACCTAAGGGCATAGTACTGTTAAAAAAGATATATATATATTTAATTCACCAAACATTTCATTACTGCACAATCGACAAAGTGACACAGATGGCATGAAGCGATGGTAGGAACGGATGTCAGGGATGTGGGAAGAAAGTTGTGGCAAACAGCCAGGGGCAGAGAGGAGAAGATAATCTGTACCAGCAGCTGTAATGGGTCATGAAGGTCAGCAGCTGGAGCAGGTACTCAAAGGGAGAGAACGTAGGATCATGGAGAAGAGAAATACATAGGGTTACCATTGCATTGAAACTGCATTTGATTCAGGAAAACTCTGAAAATGTCTGAAAACTGGAAGCATGATCTGGAAATGCATGCCTGTCCCGTTTGGAGTCTACCCAGGTACCCACATCTGGTCATTGCTGGAAGCAGGACACAGCGCGAGGCAGATCCTTCATCTGGCACGTGACAGATGCTTGCCAACTGGCCAGGCAGATGCTTGGGCAGCTCACCTGGCTGAGGGTTGGGACAGCTTCATTCAAATAATTGCTTTGGTTCCAGCTGAGAAACTGGTGAAGAGCCATTCTTTTGAGTAGCAATGACATGGGGCTAAGATGTGGGAAGATGATGGGGAAGGTGGCAGTGGGCCATGAGCACTATCAGCCAGAGAGATACACCCATTGCATAGTCAAGCTATACAGTGTTAGGATTTTTTAAAGGTCCTTAAAGTCTGTGAACAAGGCCAGATTGATGTGCGAACAAGTGGTGTCAATGTCTAAGGAAGATAAGCTGATCGCAGCTCTGTGTTCAGTGTTTCTTACCAAGGATACAGATAGCTCCATTTGCTAACACATTGTTCAAATGATGCACTTCAGTTAACCCTTAAAACTCTTTAGAGCTTTACAGAAGTAAAATTACCTTCAGTTTTTAAGATCAAAAATGACCTTTTTTTTTTTTTTAACAGAAGGAACAAGTGGGATAAGTGTCAGCATCTAGATTTGATCTGCATCATTCATTACTGCTGACTTCTAAAGAACACGGGGAAAGTTGACACAGGGAAGGCGACAGGATCAAATGTGTTGTTTAAGTGTGCACAGGAAGAATACCCATCCATCTTCCTTGTGTCCTGAAGCTCTCTGGAGCGTATAAACAACAACACTTCAATGTCACTAGATCGGCCAGTTGGAACAGTCTTGGGACCAGTATTTCAGCAGTTAGTATGGATCATACACAGTCTCTCTGCAGGGGAATCACAAGATCTTTTTCTAGATCTGCTAATGGAATTGAAACATAACTTCTTAGAAACACTGACAGATATATCCACTATTGATCCCTACTGAGCAAAGATAAGGCTAGGGAAAAATATGTTGTGCTCACACATTATATGCCAATGAAACATGTTCGGTTATGGCATGGTGTAATCAAGTTTACAGAATATCAAAAGCATGTTTGGTCCTCGATGCCATATTTAAGTTCTGTCTGGCACTGTCAAAAAACATGGTTAGCACAGATGTGATGTCATGGAGCAGAGGCAGAGGTTGGGTAGAAACCCGTGTTAATCTCAGTATGTATTCAAGATAGAAAGCTTTCGTTTGTGAAAGACAATTGAAACTTGCACAGACAAACTCTGAAGGATCTGCAACTCACCCTGAACCACCAAAACCCAAACACCACATTGAGACATGAACTGAATGAAACCTTTGCCTCAGGCACTGGTCCTGGGAGCAGTTTGCCAAGTCAGTCCCAGTGTCCAGCCTCTGCAAGGTATCTGAGTTCACTGGCCATTACCAAACTGCTACCTCAAGGCATTAGAGATGCCAATCTTAATGAAGATCATGATTTCTTTAGGAGGGCTGTTTGCATTCTCCAGTGCCAAACGCTGCATACCATTCCTGTGGATCTTTGCAAGCAGTAGCACCCTGAAATGAGTTAACATGGATTGGCAATAGCAAAGGAACTGTGTATCCAGCAGCAGCCCAGAAACCTCTGCTGTACTGCAAATATGAGGTTCTTCCTCAATTCACACTGAAATAATTCGAAGTTTTCCTCTCTCCAGGTCTGATTATTTTCACTAAAGGTGTCCAAAGCAAGGCATAACAGTCTCCCCAGGGGTATGGTGGAGTAAAAGCCCATGGATGAAGAGATATGCAGCCTACACACTTCTGCCTGCTTCAGGGAATGGGCAAAACCATTCTTTTTCCTAGCAGGGTAACGCTGACAGATGCTGTGAGAAAACTCCTCCTGCAACAGTACTAATGGTTGAGCCTTGCACATGGGGATCCCAACTCATTTGCAGCACATCAACTCCTACACCTCTTTCAGTAAGAATTCGTTAATCTATAGGGTAGCTTTTCCAGTCAGAAACCCTAACAGCTAGAGATAAATTAAGTCGGAATTGGAGCCAGACCAAGAACATTTGAGTAATCCATCCAGCCTAAGCAAGATCCCCCAAGACAGGAAATCTCAGCAAGAGCCTAGAAAGAGATTATAAAAGAAAATAAGCCCAGGCTTTGCATTCATGAGCTGGTGGGACAGCCAGCAGTAGTGAGAACACATGACAGGCTGTAAGACCTACTGCCAGCACAGCCTGTTACATGCACACATCAAACATAAGCAACCTCAGCTGTGACCAGAACCTCTTTAGAAGACAAAAATCTCATCCTTCAGGACGTATTATTTATTTTTGTGGATCTGTCCTACAGCATCTTCTGCTGTTGCTTTTCCTCAAATACCTGCGAGAGAAGAGAAAGCTAATGAATCCCTTGCATATAAGTTCACCCCAAGGTTGGGCTGCAGCCAGTCATGTATTTTCCTGTTAGCACAGAATTATCTAACACCCTGCCTGTCCCCAGAGGAAAGACTACAGGAAAAAGGCACAGTGCCATGATCCAGAGGTATATCCTGAGGTTGTAGAGCTCAGGGCCACTTGCAGGGCTGTTTTTCACAGCCTAAAAACATGCTGCAAGTACCTAATCAAGGTGGCAGGACTTCCAACAGATAGCAATGGCAGGATTTTGGGGGGTATTTCTCCACTCAGCTGTGTCTTTCTTGTATAATAATGATGCTCTTGAGGTCAGGAGTTGTACCTCTGCCATGTACCTCCACTGACACAAATGCCGTGCCACTCACTTCAGGTTATTTCTGTGCTTGCTGAGGACAAGGGCTGGACAAGATACTTTCCCCACAGGCACCGCTGACTGACAGCATATATCATAAACCCCATAAAACATCAGGGCAGGATTTCTCCTACACGTACATGGACACATTCCAGTGTAATACACATGTTTCTAGAAAGGAAAGCAGGTTGTCCTTTCTAAGGGCACTGCCTTGAGTCCTAGTGAGGCTCTGGAATATAGGAAGGTGCGTAATCATGGAAAGCATGAGAAATCTGAGAGCAGACGAAGGGGACCTGTACAACAGCTAAGTGGAATAGGATAAGGACTGCCAAGCTTTTAGGAGAAATTGGAATTTAATGAAGTGATTGAACAAAGAAATTGAAAGCCTCCTTTGCCTCCTGCAAGGATCGAATGGATCTGAGCAATACTTGCCTTGGCTGCTTTACAGGGCTGTTATTTAATTTTAAATAGCTTGGAAGCTTTCAATGTACTTCATAATTTTATTGACATTTATGATTTGAGTTACTTAATCTTGAAAACACAAACACAACACTGCTCTGTCTCTCACCCAAGAGGATGAGGAGTTGGTGCCTGCATCGCTTTTGTGTAGCAGATCTGGGTGCTGTTTGCCTCGCTTCATCACTGTTGCAGGATGTGGGCCTTGCACTTCTGCAGAGCTCACAGAGCAGGCAGCTCAGCGACAAGTGCTTTTTCAATTCTGAATATGTGGATATCAGTAAAATTATCTTGCTTTGTGTTTAGCTTGGAAGGCTGTGACACTGGCCTTGCTCAAAGAGAGAGCCTGCAGTGCTCCCATGCCACACTGTGTATCTTTCCTGGGACCCTGAGCAACCTGATTTGGTGCCCAGGCAGGAATTTGGAACTGGGTGATCTTTGAGATCCATTCCAACTCAAGCCATTTTATGATTCTATGATTCTGCCCATAAACTGGGCTGGAGCCACAGCCACCTTGACAGACAAAAGCTGGGGGAAAAACCTCACACCCACAGCGAAGCTCTCACTAGATCCTGGAGTGCAGGGGAAAACCTAGAACACATTCTTCCTCCTCCAGCAGAGGATCCCACAGAAACAAGTATGTGAAGCGTGAGTATATTCAGTCTTACATTAGCACCAGTACCCAGCTCATATGTCCTAACGCTCAGGTCTGTTCATATGGGAGGGCAGATGCTGCCAGTAATCACATGCATTACAGTGGAAGGATATATGTGGTAAGTATGTCATTAATTTCAGTATGATTCTGCTCTCATTTAGGGGCATGCCATTTTCATTGACTCAACAAGATGTTGTACCCTTACAATGGACTTTACTCCTTAATTTTAACACCGTGAGATTGGTGTTGACACTTCAAAGGCATTACAGTAGCAGAAAGCCTGACCCTTGCTCTTTGCTACCAAATGCATTTTCAGAGTATGACCAATTTGTAAAGCCGAACATCACACTCATTAGTTAGCGAATGAAGAGCACTTTGAAGATTAAAAGTGCTATTATTATTTCCGTATTTTCTCCAAACACAGCTCCCATACTGAAGCCATGTGTGTCAAATCTAAAGCATTTCCTCCAACATGTTGTTTTAGAGACAACCCTCCCCATGTGCCTCAGTTGCCCTGCCTCCAGCTGGGCTTTCAAGACTGTTTTGGTGCAGCCGATGATGAAGCAGAACGGAGGAACTTTCCAGCTTGGATTTCATAGCTGTTAGGGAACAGCTCCCAGCACAACAGCAGTCATGAGAGCCTGTGCAGGGGTTGAGGCTGCACTACAGTGCTGGGACTTAGGGGTGAGGAGCTAGCGAGGCTATGAAAGAAGGTGGGAGATGAAGTTGTCCCCTCTGCAAAGTTTCTGCTGTTTCATGAACTAGCACAGGCAGAAGGGAAGGAAGGCCAAAAGGCTCAAATCACTCCATGATGAAAGCCAAAATGGTCAAAGTGTGCCTTCTGTGAGGCGGCATTTCTGGTAGGAGCACAAAGCCCTCACAGCTGCTGGAGGCATTATTTGCTGCAAACACCAGAGAGACATGACAGGTACTGCCGGACACATAATAAGCAGGAATGAGCACTATTGTTAATCCAATTCCATCAAAGATTGGACTCAGCACAGAATCTCATTTAGAGTCCAGAGCAGCAGCCCCAGTATTGCTAGGGCATAACGTTTCATCTAAATAAAGGTATCTCTCGATAGAGCCTTCAGTCCTTGGATATGCATTTGCTGTCTCCTCCTCATCTCCCAAATGCTGCACCTATCATCTGCCCACCCCAGTTTACCCCAGCCAAGCATCTTTCCCGCTGTTTATTAGAGCCTGGCTGCCGGCATTTATTTCCCCACTTAAATGATCTGCGGTGAGGAGGAGGCTGGTAACAACCTTAAGGAGCACACGTAAAAACGCACTTATCTTCCAACACAGCTTCCAAGGCTGCAGGTGCTGGGTGGCACTTGTGCACATCAGATCTATACGCTGAGTTTCAGCTCTCAGACGTTTTCTATTTATCATGATTCCCAGATGCAGTATCAGTGAACGTCCCAGCACTCCTCCCTGCTTCCGTGGTATGCCAGGTAAGGAGAATATGTCTAGACAGAAGACAGGGCTGGAGCTTGGGATAATTTTTCCTCCAGCAGCCCCCTGACAGCTTTCAGCAGAGGCATGACAGCTAGGAATTTATGGATAGGTTGCCGAGTCCGAGCAGACAGATACCTTACCCAGGTGCTTTTATGGGCTTGGGAGACGTCGGAGGCAGCTGCCAAAACAGCACGGTGTGGGAGGATGTGCTTAATGAGAGCTTTGTGAGGCACATTCTTGAATGTTTATTAAATTCAAATTTGCACGATTTCTGACCGCTAAGCTGAATAAAACGTCCATACAGACAGGCGTGCCCAAGAAGAGAGGCTGAGCTGTAGTTGACTTCAGTGGAAATCCAGCCCAGCATTGTGAAGATTGGGCCTGCTGTTTATTTTTAACACTTGAGTTTTGCACTGTGGTCTCCTTCTACTTCACGACTTTGATAGCAGCCAGATTGCTCCACATGAACGAAACGAGAGAATAAAGTTGGCTGCAACTTTTAACTACAACTGCAGATGAAAGCTTCAGAATGAAGCAAAAGGTGCATATGAATTTATAGCAAGGAACATGATGAACTTACTCAGAAACTACAGCAACACGGCGTAACAGCCTTTTTCATCCAAGGACTCAGCAGCAGAGGCCTTGTTAAGCTGTACACAGCACTACAGAAACTGTGTCACATTTTATTACCTATGTGCAATCGAATGCCTTTTCTTGCACTTCTGAAAAACTGGAGTGCCAAATCTCTCTGACTGCAATTAGCCTTCTGTCTTAGTTGTGTGGTTCTTCTGCTTACTGCTTCTTCTTGATGAAACCATGTTCAACGAGGGCTCGCTGTGCCTTGAAAACTTGATTAACTTCTATAGGGGATGCTAACATAGCCTGGAAACTGAGGACAGGTAGGACAAAACTGGCAGGAAACAGAAGAATGCCACCAGACATAACTGTCTGTGGTAGAGAAGTACCAAGAGAAGTACCAGCCACACCGTGATGTTCAGATAGCGGGTCAGCTGCAAACAGGAACTCGATCTTGTTACCTATGATTAATGTGTCCATGCTTTTAAAAGCTGGCAGTACTGTGTGAGGTGAGTTCTCAGGAGGTTTACAGTAATATTCATTCACTGCTTTGTATTTAATAATAATAATAAATAAAAATAAAAGACTGTCTTTGTGATTCTTAGTGCTGTTCGCTGTTCAGTGATCACATGCACAGCAAAATGAAAGCCTTGAGTGCCCAGGCTGTATCTGAAGACATTAACTTGTAACTATGCTGAGCTGGTAATGACTGGTGTAAGTGAGATGGCTGTATTGACTGCTGGCAGGATCAACTCAACAAAGCAGTCGTTTCCACTGTTTCCACTGTTCAGCAATATTTGAAGAACTACCCCATGGCTCAGAGGTGCCCGTGGATAATGTGCCCTGACCTATGCTCAGAGGGATCAGCAGTGGTTGCAGCCAAAAGGTTGCTGGTCCTGATGGCCCATCAGTTCCACATGCACCCACTCTGAATTAGTTGCACAGATTTTATCCAGGAACAACATGGGAGGATATGGCACTTGCAAGAGTCAATTCAGCCCTTCTGACTTATACGAGGGGATATTAAGAAAAGATTCTTCAATGAGAGGGCACTGGAATGGCTTCCCAAGAGCAACGGTCACAGCCCCAAGCTGCTGGAGTTCAAGAACCATTTGAACAACGTTTTCAGACATAGGATTTGATTTTGGGCAGTGCTGTATGGAGCCAGGGTTTGGACTGATCCTTGTGGGTGTCTTCCAACTCAGGATTTTCTGTGATTCTGTGTTTCTATCTGCAGAGGCAACTAGAGAGTTACTTAAGACAACTCAACTGAATGCCAGCTCAAGTTTGACAAGGTGTGTTTGGGATTCCCACCAGTATAGTAGGAGCTTTCAAGTTGCCAATTGCTCAGATATCCCCATCAATCAACCAAAAATCAGAGCCTTGTATTGTTGTGGGCCCAGTCATTTTGCACTCAGGTAACTCAAAGCAGTTTTAAGCCAGGCATACTCTGCTTTGCATTGCTCTGCTATGCTGCTGAATTTACTGTCTAAAGCAAGTGCTCCTGACATTCAGAAATCACTGCTTATGCAGGTGAAAATAAAAAATTTGCAACTCGTTACATTAACTTAAGAGATTCATAAAGCACTGTGATCAAAACCATGTTCCCTACACCCACACCAGTGGGCCCCCCACTCTGGCTGTGATTGCAGAGAGGTGACTGGTTACTCATGCTAGTGCCATGCCACTGTGCAGGAAGGCACTTGAGCGTTTACATCTGAAATCAATTTATTTGCTTACAGATTTGCTGGGCAAAATTAGGACTGTTTACTAGATTTAATCTGTATCTTTCTTGGAGTAACATGCAAGGGTTTCTTTTGAATACCCACCTATGTTTTAAACCTTGAATTGCTGAAATAAGCACTCCATTTTAAAGGCCTTTGTCTTCGAATTCCTTGGGACCAGAAGAAGTGGATATTTGGGCAGTGGCAGTGGCACTGTTTCCCCTGCAATATGAAGGCTTCTTCGGTCTGTTACATTATTAACAGTGAAACTCCACATGATTTCAGATAAAAGCCTCTCATGCACTCTAATTTCCAGGAAATAAGATGTCTTTATTAGAAATATTTCCTTAGGTCAGCGTTCAAGACTTACAGGATGGCTTACATTGCCAAGAGCAATGTGTGCATTTAAATCTGTAAGCAGATTTAGCATCTCTCTTCTGAAATGCAGTATCCTGACCCCCACCATGGTAGTAAATCCTGTACATCTCTTGGAGCTCACGTTTCACCCCATGAAAGGTGGGAACAGTCAGTAACTGCCAATATACACTGAGAGACCTCAGCCACACACTCAGAGAATCTGACTTATAACACAGAGATGAGTCAGCCACTCAAAAGCCATTTACAGCAGAAGGTTGCTACTTCCAACAGTGATGGACCATGGACCATGCTATGGTGAAGGAACAGTACTCTAGAGTTCAAAGAGTTCAATTCACACCAGGCTTCGCAAAATGAATGCCTGCAATCCATCCCAAAGCTAGAAGGCAGGCACAACATGCCTCAGAGCACTACTGATGTTGAGACATCTGACCATGTATCATACAGTATTAAGAGAAGGTTTTGACCTGATACTGTTGAGCAACAGGTTGCTGCAGGAATAACGAAAAGAGAGTTTGCAAGATTTAGGAGAAGAAAGAAACAAGTCCTGCTCGAGTGTCCCTGACATGTCACCTTTAAAAGTGAATTTACTTACTGGTCTCTGCAATAGAGGTGCTGTATGAAGTCTTTGATGTCCATCAATGAAGGCTGAGCAGAGGAACTATTCAGAGAAGATATCAACTTGGAGCCTTAAAAAGATGCTGGACACGGAGTGTCATGTTCATGATTCCAATAAATGTTTCCTATGCCAATCTCATATATATCATAGGGAGCATATTCAACCAACCTGACAAAAAAAGCCAAAAATAATAAGAGAGGAGCATTAAAAAACAGAGAGAGGACAAGTGACAATTTGGGAATTACACTTGGAAATTGCAATGCAGTCTCCCACTATGCAGGTGTTCATGTTAGTCCTTAAAACCTCTACTTATTGTCTTCAAACAATGAGAATAGCTACAGCATAGCAAACATTGCCAGAAAGTGGAGTCTGGAGAAGAGAAACACTGGGAAATACAATCCAAATTTACTTGTTTCAAGTCCCACAAAGGCAGCATTTATTTTTCTTTCCTTTACTCAGTGTTGAAACATTCATTTCCAATTTAAGCAGCATTTAATTCCTTTCAGCACTTCTTTCTGAGGTGGCATTTTTCATTTAACAAGGAAGTTGCATGGAATCATAGAATCATAGAACCATAGAATCCTAGAATGACCTGGGTTGAAAAGGACCACAGTGCTCATCCAGTTCCAACCCCCTGCTATGTGCAGGTCGCCAACCAGCAGCCCAGGCTGCCCAGAGCCACATCCAGCCTGGTCTTGAGTGCCTCCAGGGATGGGGCATCCACAGCCTCCTTGGGCAACCTGTTCCAGTGCCTCACCACCTGCTGTGTGAAAAACTTCTTCCTAATATCCAGTCTAAACCCCCCATCTCAGTTTGAAACCATTCTGCCTTGTCCTGTCACTACCCACCCTCATAAACAGTTGTTCAAAGGAAAAAGGACGATCACCCCAAAATAAAAATTTTCAAGATGAAGCACCACAGATCAACCCAAACTTGAATTTTCCCTGAGAGCCTATTAAAACCTTTGGGTTTGTGTTCAAAGCTCCACTTCTACTAGTTCAGTACAGACAACCCATTTATTTTCTGAGGTCCATTTGCACAGGTCTGTTTGACCACCATATCCTTGTTTAGTGCTGCCAGTTCCTCTGCATCTATCACAAGTGAGCTGACTTTATCCTGGAAGAACATGAGGAATCCCATCAATTTTCATACCAAGCAGCTGGTTACAACTACTGTGAAAGATAGGAAGAGCTGAGAGAAGGCTCTGGATGGGACACGTGGTGAAGGGCATAATATTTTAACAAGCAGGGACATGAAAGTGTAAATCTTGGTCAAACTAAGTCTGCAGCTGTTCTGTCACTAGAGGCTGTGAAGGGTTGTGTTAAGGACTATTGAGTGGGGGCTGTTATGGTTCTGGCTCTGCCACTGCCTTGGGAAAGCTTTCTCTTCCTTCTCTACCCACACCCCCCCACACGATATGCACTCCAGACTTTCTTCAGCAATCTTTTTTTTGTTTGTTTGTTTTAATGTGAGTTCTCAGATATCACATCTTTGGGAGAGGGAAGGAGGGTTAATTGCATTTCTTTAAAAAATTAGGAAGTTAAGCTTATCTCTCTGCTGGCATATGGGAAGCTGTGCATCCTGGATGAGTGAGCTGATGTGAGATGGTTTCTAGGCAACTTCTGCAAGCCACAGTGGAAGAAGAATATGAAGCAAAATCAGAAACAAACTCAAACTGATCAACAAAACAAGCAGCAGCTACTCCAAATGAAACCAACTTTGGCTGACTTGCAAGGTTCATGCAAGGTCTTCTGTGGAATTGTTAAAGAGAGAAAGACTGGTATCCCAGAGTCAGTGCCTGTAGTGGGCCACATGGCAAGTGTATTTGTGCAGATAATATACATAGCTTATATGTGATGAGAAGCCCATCATGCCACAAGTGTGTGACTACATGACTCATCAACAGCTGAAATGCCACAGCCCACATACTCCAGGAACACCAACCTGAGGACACTCGAGGGCTGAGGTGATGTGATTGACTCCTGCTCTTTTCGAATAGAATATAATAGAAACATAAAGGTTGGAAAAGCCCTCTAAGATCACCTAGTCCAACCACCAGCCCATCCTCGACATGCCCACTAATCATGACCCTTAGTTCCAGATCCACACATTTCCTGAACGCCTCCAGGACAGTGACTCCACCACCTCCCTGGGCAGCCTGTTCTCTTTCCAAAAGAATTGTCTTGTGCATTTATCAATTTTTTTTGGCTGTGATAGAGTTGATTTTCAACATAGAGCTTTGGTGTTTTGCATTTTGTGATAACACACTGACGTTTTAATTGCTGCAGAGAAATGCTGCATCTAATGTTAGACACCTGCACAAAGACCCTGTATGAGCAATCTAGAAGTCTTCACCATTGGAGAGGAACAGGATAGCTATTTCCTCTCCATTGATAATGAAGGAAGCTTCTAGGAGTGCCCAGTATTGGGAGGCTCTCAGATGAATACTTGAGGGTGAATGTTGGGAACAGAGGTCATAATTAGTAGCCTTGGCTATAACATTCAGGTTTAACATTGAAACATTTAACAGAAAACTATAACATTGGTTTTCTGACGAGGCCTCACTGTTCCAGTGACAGCATCCAGCTGCTGTAGAGGCACACAACCTCTCTCCAGTTCCCTTCTGCTCTGCACGGTGACTGTCCACAGCAAGAGGAGCTGCTTACCAGCAGCAGTGGAAGTAGGACAGGGCATCAGAGAGAACCGAGGCCCACCTCACCATGACAAGGCAGCTGTTGCCATTCGCTGGCTTTCAGGTCGTGTGGTGAGTTTCTAACCAGCAAAGCCCTTCACAGTCAGTGATACAAAAGCACGAGGGCCATTGCCTCCTTCCTCTCAGAACTGTTACAGGTTCGATGCCTTACAGCTGTATGGATCACCCCTGCATGCTGCTGCAGAGGAGATGACCGTGAGTTCATAAAGACGCGCTGTGAAATGCAGAGGCTGGTCGTGTGGACACCTGTCCTTCCAAACCCTCACTCCCACTGTGCTTTTTTTGGGCATACTTAAAATTCCCTTTCATGTCATTGGCTATTTCTCCCTCCTCCCTCCCACAGGTTAGGTTAAAAGGGGCAGGAGGTCCTTTTCCGTATTGATTTGTTTTCCTGACCTTTCAGATTCACACAGAGAAGATCAGCAAAATGGCACTGGAAAAGGAGCAGAACAAAAGCGCAGTGCTTGCTCTCATTTAAAGAAGTAAGACAAACACAAGACTTAGCATTGAGCAGAAAATAAACTATCCATGGGGGAAAAGAAAGAAGCTGCTCTGACAGAGAAGGGACTGCAACACCAGCAGAGCAATCTGTCAACACGCAGTCAGCCTGCAAACAGCAGTCGGGAGCTCAATGCTTTTTTCTTCCTCTTCCCTTCTTTTTTTTTTTTTTTTAACAAAATCTAATTTAAATGGGTAAATCCTATTTCAAAATAAAAGGAAATCAGATAAATTACTTCTAATCCACGATATGCACACCCTGCTATTAGCTGTTCCCACTATGGCACATTGCGTGCAGCGCTGCTATGAGTGGGGTGGGTTGGGACAGACAGAAAATGGACGCCCAGATTGCTGGAGCTCCCCTGACATTTCCTCCTGTGTGCACTGTGGTGGTGCAACCAAATTCTAAACTGGTCAATAACATCTTTTTCTTGCTTAACTCCACCCATCCATTCAGTACAGTTAGATACTCATCATCCCTCCCGTGCCTCATTGCACTGCTTTGCCTAGCTGTATTCCATGGGAAAAGCCATACGGTGACTCTTACAAAGATTTTACCAACCTTGCAGGGACTTGGTGAGGATTAATTAATTGCTTATTCAGAGCTTTTATATCCTGTGATTAAAAACAGCATAATCACAATAAAACCAGATTACATCATTATCAGAATCAGTTATTAAAACCTGAGGTAAAGACAATACAAGTTTCCTACTAAAAAAATTCAACACTACATTCCAATCCCACCCCTGCTGAGAGACATAAGAAATGAACCCAGGCTAAGTTCTGTGGTGAGAACATTAGATCTCATTAAAGCCTGTATAACATCCTCTTTCATAATTACGCTGAAACAAATTAGGACCGGTTTAATGCTGAAGAGAAGAATCCAAAGGATCCATCCATTCACGTGGCAGTGCTAATCCACTTTCAATTCACACGTTAGTTTATTCACATGGAGTTTTCCTGTGCATGAGCAAATGCTTCCTCTGAAGCAACACCTCCCATTGCAGATGTTCACAGCGCATCTTCCATCATCTCTGTAACCCTGTGGATTTAAGTGGCTGGACATGGGTGGTGGTTTCTGCAAAGCCTCACACATCTGGGATTCGGCATCCTGTGTCCAGTTTTGGCACCATGAACACCTGCAGGCCTTCAGGACCTTCAGGATGTGCCCTAAACAAGAAACAACCTTGGTTTTGTATACAGTTAAACCCAGATTGCCACCAGGGATTCATTTAAGATAGAGGGAGATTTTCTATGCTGCTGATGTATTTTGAAGCTAAGGCAGATCCATTCAGTGCAAAGCAAACCTTTGCAGACACATCAGCATACCTTGCACAAGCTGTAGATTCAGAATCTGTTAATTTGGGGGGATGGGCAGCAAGCTGTGTACAGTTCTGAACATGTGTTATCCAAGCTCCTGAAGCACCCAGCTAGCAAGATGACAGGAGAACAAACATTTTGTCATGAAATTTATTTTAACTGCGAGACCAAGGGGTCACATGTGCCTCTCCCTTTAGCCTTAAGGATACTAAAGGTATAACTAATGTCATTTTCATAGCCATGGCTATGGAAAGGAGGAGCTTTGTCTTTTATCAGATAGTTGTGCTCATTTTCAATGGCCTTCTAAGCTACTCTACCATGAAACAGGGGAGCCCGTTTTGGTGAGACCATGACGCTGTGCAATCCCTTTTATGGGTTGTGTGGCCTGTTACCTCAAATGTTAACCTAGATGTCAGCAGAGAAGAGATAAATCCCATGGAAGTCTGGCTCTGTAAACTCAATCCATGTTCGTAACACAAAAGAGAAGCTGGATGGGAGGGCCTTTGGTGTGCTGTACAGTACTCCACTTGGCACAGCTCACTAATGAACTTAGAGTATCTGATTTAGAGGCAAGTGCGCATAAAGCATAAATTCATGCACCAAGCTAGATGTCAGGATGGCAATGATTCTTTCTTTTTCTGTGTTTTTTTAACAAATCAATAAAAGCAGTTTTGCATGGTTCTTGCTTTCAGTGTCTGCATGACAGATCAGAACAAAAGAATTTGCTCCTTTTCTCCCCAAAGAAAGGAAAAGGCAGACAACTACAGCATTCTCCTGCTTGGCTTCCCTAAGTTGTCCTGTGTTTGTATGGAGGCAAGTTTTGTGCAGCTAACCATTGGTTTAAAGGCTGCACGGCAGATAAATTAGGTAAGAATAAATGGGGATTCTCCATGCTGGGGTGGCTGCAGCTCCCCCATAGCAAGGAAAGAGGTATTCCCTGCAGGAATGAACCCTCTCTTCCTGCCAGGACCATGGGATCTGCTGCACTGGACCAGAGGTGTTTGCCCACACCCTGCTGCACACCTGCTTTGTTGGGGATGTGAGCCCTTTAGTTAAGTCTGATCCTCATCTGGTCAAAAGTCCCACTGCCTCCAAGCAGCTTGGGCACACACTGCTAATCCCTCTGTGCATTCAGGAGCACAGAGCTCAGTGAATTGCACTCTTTCTGAAATCCCTAGCTAGTGAACTAGAGTATGATCTGCCCTGAGCTCCTAGATGGAGAGTTTTTTTCCAAGTCTCCGAAGTCCTTAGCAAATTTAAACCTGCTTGGATTCCTTTTCTTTTATTTATTTTTTTGTTTGTTTGTTTATTTATTTATTTATTTAAGGGTGGAACTTTGCTGCTATTTGTCTCTTTATCTTCGGTAATGGGTTGTTTCTGAATAGCTGATTACAGCATCGATTCCTTCTCTCTGCCACGCAGGGTGAATATAAATTCTTTAATAATGCACTAAGACTTTGCTGCTGCCCTATGCTGGAAGTCACTCTTTAGCTCTGCTCTGCTAAATAGAATCACAGAATCATAGAATGGCCTGAGTTGAAAAGGACCAGAATGATCATTAAATTCAAGCCCCCTGCCATGGGCAGGACTGCCAACAACTATACATACGCTGTTTGCTGTTTGTTGGCCTTTGGTCAAAAGAAGCAACAAGTGAGCACAATAAATTTAAGAGATGGGAGAAGAGAGTTCCTTTGGATGTGGAAGTGCAGCGACTCGCAGTTTCAAACCCTCCCTTCACTGCCTCAACCTTCTGAACCTGCACTCCTTCTTGCCTTCCAGGACATCAGCCATCCTGGAAGAGTGCAGAAGCCAAACGAACAGCAGCTGTTAAACTTTTGCAAGCGCTCCAAGGACAATCTGCTTCATTCCAGACCACTTGGGGGAAAAAAAGACCCTTACATTTTTCAAGCATACATTATGTTTTTAAAAGACCACACACAGTCCAGAGCTTTGAAATGATACTGTGGGATTCTGAAGATATTTTCTGGCCATAATGATTGATGGTGCTGCATCAGAGCCCTCTTTGAAGAAATGAGGTGAAGCCAAATGGCTTTGGCAGGAAGGGGAATGGCCATCCAGCGATACATCCAGACAGCAGGACTGAAGCAAGGACTCAGCCATCACTGCCCAATGTTACAAATACCGAAATTACAACGGGGTTAAAAAAAGATTGCCTTATCAACCAAGTGTGCAAAGGTGCCTACTGGACACCAAGAGCACAGCTTCCTCAGCTCTCCATGCCCAGCTGAAGAACAACCCAGACAGATTTTCAGTAGAGATACCGTTGAGATTTGATGGCGGAATTACTCACCAGCTTAAGCCAGAACATGAGCAGCTGTCAGTGTGACACTAAGCTCCCAGCACTGCTGAAGACCCTGACCTGTGCTTACGTCCTGTCCTGATGAGAAGTGATAACTTCTTAAAGCACAGCCCCTTTTCAAACAGTGTCTGAAAATCCGGGTTCTCAGTCAAGAAATCCACTGACCCACCTCTGCATCTAAATAACCTGCCATAAGAGATTCTTTCTGCAGCTAGAGATTTTTTTTTCCCCAGTAAATGTTCCCTCCCTAATATCTTATGCAAGCAGAGTTTAATGCCGATCCCATGCAGCACCTGCAAGCCATCTGGAAGATAAACAGTGACACGAATGCAAGCAGCCCACCCTGAAGTATGACGAGGGAGGATTATCTGAGCTGCAAGGCAGAGCACAGCTCTCAGCACCATCCTTTCAGCATTGTCCCTGAGCCATAATTCTTCTCCCAGCCCCAAGCCTTCCTAGCATCAAGCTGGTCTTATTCCACTCATGTCTGCACAGCCATAAGGCCAGGAACATGTTCTTACTGCTGGTGGAAACAGTGAGGGGATTTTCCTACTTTCTGAAGCACTATAGTGGCATTTTACCAAACCTATGTCAGGGTAATTTTATTTGCTAGTTTATTTGCTAGCAAAGAAAAAAAAAAAGAAAAAAAAAAAAAAGAAGTACTCATTGAATTCAGTGAGATTGGGCTTTGGCTGCACTTCTTCCAGTATGCTAAATGTCACCACAGAGGGCAATGGCAGAGACTGGTCTAAAACATGTGCAGGGACCCCAGGGACACGGGTGACAGCTCAGCCCTGGTTCTGAGCTCCTTCCTGCTCTGCTGCGCAGCTTGGAGGCTTAATGAGCACTTATCAATTCAGCAACTTATTTTTTTGTTTTGTTTGGTTAAATTACACAGCACTGTGATGTGAGGTGTTGCTGTAACAGGCCTGGTTGAAAGGCCTGAAAAGCAGATCCACAACGATCTGCTCAAACTCAACTCAACATTAAAAACGACTGGAAAAAAATACATCTAGAATTCATTGTAATGTGCATACTTTTCTCTCTTTCCTGTTCCAACTTCCCTGCTTTTTCTTGTCTGTTCTCTCTCCATATATTTCATTGCAGCCCTTACAAGGCTGCTCAAGGTCTTGACTTCTGCTTCCTGTGCTGTGCCTCCCATGTTCAAAACCCCAGCGTGGCAGCAGCAAGTGAAGCAGAGAGGTGACTCCTTCACATTTTTTAGGGTTTCAAAATCTCATGGCAGCCCGCAGCTCCTCACGAGGGATGGAGGGGCAGTGCTGAGCTCCCGGAGCTGCATGGAGCCGTGTCAGAGAGAGGCAGCTGGGGGCTAGGGACAGGTCTCTGCCAGAGCATGGTGGGCTGCCTCAAATAGGGTTTGCGTTTTGGGTGGGCTGTGTGGAGCAGGGATTTACACTTTCCAACTCGGGCTATTCTGTGCTTCTATGAAAGTGGTCATTAAATCACTCATGGAAGGAAATATATGCTTTTCCTTCCAGTCATAAGGACTTTTCAAAAGCAAGAAGTTGTCAAAGGAGGGGAAAGACTTTTTTATAATTGTATCCCAGTGGGAACAGGTGGGACTCATCTCACTGTTCCCATTGCAACACAGAAGTCTGCCTCTGAGCTGTTCTGCCTTGTGTCTGTCTGTTTATTGAAGAAAAAAAAAGGAAGACTAACACAGGCTTGTGGTGCCATGATCAAGCTGAGGATGAGAAGGGACACGGGACTATGTGAGTTTCGTGTATGCTGATTGTCATGGAAGCTTATGGTCACTGTTGCAGAAAACTGAGGTGGGAGAGCTTTCTTCAGGTGGCTCAGTCCCAGACAGGAAACCCTCAAACATTTTTGCTTAATGTGCCATCCAAGGAGAAACCACACTCCTACAGTAAAGTATATCAGCAGAAGGGGATCCCAAACCCCAAGACAGTCAGCACAGCAAAGAGGCTGAAAGCGCTGGATCCTCAACACAGGACCAAGCTCCCTCCCTGCACCCACAATCCCTTAGTAAAAGCTCCTCACCACACCAGTTAATTTCCCATTCCTCGGGTCAGGAGAAGGCCTGGGAGCAAGTACACAACTGCACTGCTCTCCTAAGTGTCAAGAAGGGACCACAGAGCCCTCTCTACAAAGGCAGCCCTCAGCTGCACATACATCAGCCACCCGCCAGCCAACACTGCAGCAAAGCAGCTCATCCAACAAGTAGCACTGCACCCCCAGAGACCTAATTTGCAGAGGCTGTGAATAATGAAGTGTACCTCAAAGACCAAAAAACCCCCACCAAACTATTAAAAACTTCTCTTTTTATAAGGGCTCTGCTGTACTCCAGCAGTCATCCCATTTCACATCTTCAACCCAGGGGTGAAGGTAAGAGTCAGTCTCACTGCCCAGACATCCCCTTGCAACAGCAGCATGGCAGAGCTGCTGTCTCTCTTTCATGTCTGTCCCCCTACAGGCTCTTCCAGCTTCTACCTGCAGATCTCGCACAGCACAAGCAGATCTTAAAATCCCAGCATACTGCACCCACAGTAGCACATCACCAGAGCTCACTTCTACTGTCAGTTACAAGGCTTCACCTGGGAGCTGGGAGGGAACAGAGCCAGGACAGCTGACCTAACCTGGCCAAAGGGATATTCTATACCATATGACTTCATGTGGAAAAAAACCTTGAAAAATGGTGGGGAACTGGATGGAGGGGCAGCCACTGCTTGGGAACTGGCTGGACGCTGGTCAGCAAATGGTGAGCAATTGCTTGTGCACCACTTGTTTTGTACATACATAGATACATATACTATCATTACTATGATACTTTTGTCTTCTACCATCTTAGTAAATGCTTTTTATCTCAACCCATGAGTTCTACTTTATTGGTACTTTTTCCTATTCTCTTCCCCACCCCACTGGGAGAGGGGAGCGTGAGTGAATGACTGTATGGGACTTTGCTACATGCTGGGTTAAACCACAGCATGTTCTCCACCCACATCTGCCTCTACCTGTGCCACAAGATGCCAGGCCCATGTTCCTCAGCAGGACCAATCCATTTGACCAGGAAGAGCCAGCTGTGCCCTCTTTTCCTTCTTAGCAAGCAGCAGACCAGCTCTCCAGGTGCTTCTGGCAGGGGACAAGCAGAGAGGGCAGCAAAAAGGCCACTTACCAGCCCTTCTGATAAAGGCTGGATTTGGAGAGATGGGTAGGACATGGGGAAGCCTGTGTGTTAATGGTCTCGTTCGCTAGGACCAAAATGGTGGCCTGCTCCTCCAGAGCGCAGCTCCTACTCGCCTAGCTTTAACCACACAACACATGTGGTCATGAAGGAGCACCCTGACCTTGAACTCAGGGCCTTCCTCAGCCTTGGCCCAACGCATAGGATTGCTGTGGGACCTCACAGATCTACGCTGACTCTTTGCTGCCATTTGAAGGAGACTGCATTGCTCCAAACACTCAGTAGACGCAGTCCCAAAGATGCCTCTAGCAAAAGACACGCAATGAGGAAAAGTATCCTACAGACACCTTTTTTTTCCCCCACTGCGCCTTTCCCACCTCTGAATACAACAGTTAATCATGATTGCTGCCTCTGATAGGCACTTAGTGATCTCAGGCTTTTGGGTAATTATTCCATCACCTGTGTGAAGCAGACTGTAACGGCCCAGGCTGTAATGGAAAGTGCTACATGGAACACTTTAATGACGAGGGGCTGCTGAAATCTTAAATTGATGGCTATGTGTGGTGAAGTCTCTTAAATAATGTGAAATGCCCTTTTGGCTGGAAAGGGCTGGATGAACCTATGGTTGATAAGTTGTTAAATTACATCCTATGGCTGGCTGCTCATCTTGGGAAGGGACTGAATGATAAGTGCACAAATTATTGTTGCTGCATGGAGTGGAACTATTTCCAACCGAGAAGATTTGATAAAAGAGAAGTTATTTATCATGATTAAAAACAGTACATTTGTACTTCTCCACATTGAGCAGATTCTGAACTGGCAATCAGTTTCCAGAACGGTACCTGAGCCTGATTTATGTGGCTTTATGACTCTTCTAACAGATGGGTTTTTCTCCTATGCAGAGAGAAGATCTAAATATTTGAATTGCCATGTTTCTCAGAATTACTTTCTCATTCATTGATTTCATACTTTTTCACATCCTGTTGTCGTATTTGACTTTTCCTTAAAAAAAAAAATAATCAGGACAAACGAGCAGGAAACTGGCTGCTGCATGCAATGGTGGAGAACTTTGTCTTCTATGGCTTCACTTGGGGCTGTGATACAGACAAGGCTTAAGTTATTTCCAGGAGATTGGCTTCTCAGTGGTGGGGGAGATTAGGTTGTGGTCAGTTTTGTTACCAGAGCCAGGCTGACTTCAACCAGCCCCAACCACCCCAGCTGCCAGCATCATCCACCCCTTGGATAGATCAGCTTGAATGAATTTGGCATCAGCAAATACGAGTTTCATAAAATATAATGATGATGTTAAGCTTATAGTCCTGCAAGATAGCTAAACATGCCTGTGACAAAAAACAAGAATAAATCTTAATACTTGTGCACGACTACATGAAGTCTGGCCTACTGAACTAAAACCTCTTTCCAGTATTTCATGAAGCATTGTCATGGCTGACACTCAACATGAACTTACAATCTTAATACAGTAGTAGCTATTTATGTAAGTAGGTTTGTGAACACTTTAATCTAACTTTCCATCTACAGTAAATCTTTCAATACATTCTTAGCCTTGACCTGAAGTTTTCCAAGATGATTTGAGCACCGGTGTAGGCATTTCAAACTAACATACCTTCAAAAAAGGGAAAAGAAATTCCACCTATACCCATACAAAGATAAAGCAGCAGTAGTTAGAGCAGTGATACTTTCCAAAGCCCCACAAGCGCCACCACCAAAGGGAAGAAAACATTATCTTGTGCTGACATGATCAAATCTAGCAAGACCCACATCCCATGCATTTGTAAAGCTTTCCTCTCTTGTCGTACAGGGGCACAAACACTATTGCAGATTATACAATTTGATATATTTTCCTCTCTTTCTCTGCTTCTCTGGCACTGGAATAGGCTCCCTAGAGCAATGGTCATGACTCCAAGCTGCCTGAGTTCAAGGAGCATTTGGACAACACTCAGACATCGAATTTTGGGTGATTCTATGTGGAGCCAGGAGTTGAACCTGATGATCCTTGTGGATCGCTTCCAACTTGGGATATTCTCTGATTCTATTACTATTTATTTGTTAGTATTTCAGCAAAATATTATGTCCATGAAAACTTACAGTATTTGAAATGTTGTCATGCTCAGAACAATAACAACATATTAATGGGGAGTGCTCAACAAGACAACCCTAAATGAAAGGACGCAGAATTAAAGATCCATTAGAGAATTCCATTATAATTCTTATCACCTGCCTGCAAAACAAGCACAGGGCAGCAGTAGCATTCTATAACCACATTCTCACAGTGCTCCTCCTGCTACCTGGACAGGAAGCAGTAGAGTATTTTTCTTCCACCTCACCTCAGTATCAAACTTGGCTCCATCGTGCCCCAGTAGACTTGTGTCTTTTCAAACAAGGGACGAATCTGGCCAAGAAACTTCAGTAGGAGCAGCACACAGATAGATAGCCCTGAGCAAAATTTGGTCCTGTCAAAATGTTTTTTTTCAGTCTCCATTAAAAAAACATGTCCCAGCACACAACCACACAACTGGCAGAACGTAGATCTCCTTTAGCATGCAATTCATCAGAGACGTGCTGCCTCTGTCCTGACCTTTCCTATTTGCGGAGAAAAACCAGATCCCTCAGCTAAGCCCAGCACGCTCAGGGCTATGCAGACCTGTGGTGTCATCATGGAGAGCTTTCTCCTGGTGTGCAACAAAGGCTACCATGTACTGGTGAATAAACATACAGGGGAGCTCACCTATTCAGCATAGATCAAAAGCAAACAAATTCTATATTGCCTAAACCATGTGCAAAGCATCACTCCTTAACTTCAGCCAGGCCCATGGAAGGGGCAAACCTGGGGTTGCCCAAAGCTCTGGCGAGGAACTGCTCACTCAGTTATTGTCCTGCTCAGCTGAACGTGTCCCCATCCCCCCTTACCATGTTGGAAAAGAATGAAATAAAAGGCAAAACTCAGAAACTGCCACAGAATCAGAATCCTCCTCCTCCAAATGATTTCGTTAACCAGCACTTTATCAGAGTCTGGACTCCTTACAAAGACGTTACAGCCTTGGAAATACTAAAGTAACTCCAGCTGTTTGATTTCTAGGAGTGGTTTGAAAACTCCTTCTGGCTTGGTTGAGCGAAGCACTCCCCTACCTTCTCAGCTTGAGGTGTGCTTAAAGGACTGCGCCTGCATTAAAGCACATACCTAAAATAACACATTTGAATAACTGGTTTGCTAATTTAGGGCTTTAAAGTTGAACATCTCCTTTTATAAATGCAAGAAGGAGATATGATTCTGATTTCCAGGGCATCACTAAGTGCAACTGCAGTCAGATGTTTATATATAGTGAATGCATGTGCAACAGATAACCTAAAACTTCACTGAATCAAACAACACCATGAGTTATAGTCTCAGTATTGATGCAGTTAAAAAAACAAAACAAAACATAAAACATGCTCCATTTCTGTCTTTGCTCCCCTGTGTCTCCCTGGTAATAACAGAGGGCAGTGAAGGAAAACCAGCTAATATCCACACCAGTTTGCCAAGATTTCCTTTCCCCCAGAGTAACAGGGCAAGCTCCTGATGGTATTTTGCATTAGTAATTCTGCCCCTGTGGGGGCTGAAATAAATTTTCATCTTGACTCACAGGGATGGAGAGCAAGGCCCTTGATCTTTGCCCAGGAGTGTGGAGTGATACCTGCAGCAGTGGGAATGCACCGGTACTCTGTGAAATGAATTAAGAAAGACATCCTTGCATCAAACCAAGTGTTTTTCTAGCCCAATAGCCTGTCTCTGACAGTGGTTAGAGCAAATTATTTACTAGGAACAGAAACAGGGTGTGTATATAGAAATCTTTCCCTGATTCTCTTAGCTCTTGCCTATCAGGCTCTCACTAGGTCTCCGTTCTCATGATGCCCAGGTTTCTCGGTGCCGTTCCCTTTCCCTGCTGCAGCTGGTGTCAGTCTGCAAGGTCCTGAGGGCAGAGAGTAACACAGTTGTACTGAGGGGTCTGACAAGCTCCTGATAAGCAGTTGTCATATGAGGGCTGTTCCAAAAGTAAGGCCTTCTATTTTATAATGTTGGCACAAAACATCAGAGGCAGATGTTGGTAGGATGGCAGTAGAGGCTGAACCTTCCCACCAATATCCCATTACATGTTGTTGCTGTGTGACAGATGGCAGAGGGGCAGTCTGACAGAATGTCTGACATGGAAGTGCTGATGAAGCAAAGGTATGCCACTGAATTCCTCCACGTGGAAAAAATTGCCCCACTGACATTCACTGACGCTTGCTGAACGTTGATGGAGATCAAACAGAGGATGTGAGCACAGTGAGGCGGTGGGTGGTACTTTCAGCAGTGGCAACAGTGGGTCACCTCTGCTAGTGCAGACTGGTATGAGCCCAGCAAGCAGGCTCTTGTTCATCACTGGTGAAAATGCATAGCTAATGGAGGAGAGCGTGCTGAAAAACACTGTACTGTGGCTGTGAATTTTCTCTATCAAATAGTGTTATTGTGCTCTTTGTATCTGATGTAGTTTCCAAGAAAATAAACAGGAGGTATTACTTTCAGAGCAACCTATGTAATTTCTGGTCATACTATTTATTCTATGATACTAAAGTATATGCAGATGGCTAAAGCTCACCCATATTCTACTAAGCAATTTCCTTGAGATGGTTGACAACCAGCATGTAAATGACAAAGTTACTTTGTTGTAGAGGAAAAGCATGTGGGTACTTAAGATATTGATGAACTGGGCTATAAGCGGATTATCACAACACTATGAGTAGAGACTAATTTCCCAGTAGAAAATGCCTTTTGAAACACAAGACAAAATGTCAATCCATTTGCTAGTCACATATAATTTAAACCTTCCTCTTACATTGCTCCCTGCTACTGCCGCTCAGCTTTCAAAAGATGCAGAACTGAGAGGGACGTCCAGCATTTAAACACCTCAAAACTTTCAGAAAATCTGTATCTGAAGACTCGGGAACAGCACAGTTTGGGGATTCAATGGAAAGCTCGGAGGTTTCTACAGTTCCACAGCCTTGAGTCTAAACACACAAACAGATTTTCCTAGGAGACAGCTGCTTCATGGCAGCAGGATTTCTCATGTGGACTGATGGAGAACCCAGGACTTCTGGCCACACCTGGAGGACCTCTTCCAGCTCCTTGCTTTAGCCATGTGAAAAATTCCCTTTGAGTTTTGGCTGACAAAGTGTGAAATAAATCATTACTAGAGAGACTCCATTAATTTCAGTGGGAACACTGGCTCAAAGGAAAGAAAAAAGAAGGAAGGAAGCAGTGGAGAAGCTCTGGTGCATATCGTGTATGTACAGAGGTCTTTCTAAAAGACATCTTGATAAAGCTTAGTGGACTGTTTAAAACTGACTCCCATCTGGGCAAACCTGCTCTCTGCAAGCAGACTGCACCAGGCATGAAGCCAGCAGCCCCAGCTGTGCATGGCAGTTTGGCCCCAGTCCATGCCATGCCATCCGTGAGACCATGCACTTACTGCCCACACCATGACATTGGTCAAGGAGCTGCCAATTCCCATGGAAATGGGTCCACAAGGTCTCTCAAAGGCACAAAGCCCGTGTGTTCATTTAGCCTAGCTCTACCTGGCACCTTGCTTTTCCTAAAAACTGTTGCAGAATAGAAAGGGGCCATTTGTCTCTCCAAGTCACCATTTTCCTTTAATCTCCATCCAGCGAGGCAGCATCACCCACATGCTTCAGTGATGACATATTGTCCTTGAAATGTGAAAGCTTGGACCCACCTCTGCCTGCTGGAATTCAAGCTCAGCCTTTCTCGCCTTGCCCAAGGCTGGCAGCCACCAGCCCCAGTGAAACCATGCTGGTGGGGACAGAAAAAGCTAAGTTACTTAACTTATTTAACTTAATGGGGGGTATTTCTACCCATGCCTTTGGACAAGATTTGAGGCCCGTTTCAGGAAATTGCATCGGCACATGACAAATCCAATTGAAGATGATGACATATAATCACAGCCTTAATTCTGGTCTCACGCTAACACAAGTACCCACATAGGAAGCTAAGAGTAATACCCCCATTAAGTCCAACTTTTCAGACTTTCTGGCTGATCAGGTCCTTACGTCGCTAGGGTCATTTCAATGCTGTCATGTCTGGAACAATACGCAGGTTGCCTGTCTAGACACAGATTTATTTCTGAAATAAGAATAAATAAATAAATAAGTAAATAGAGTAAAAGGAAAAAAGACATGCTTTTAAGTCATTTTCAAATGCCAGTCCTTCAAACAATGCAATTTCACAGCCGATTTCAGGTCCTGGTTTTGGTTTTGCCAAGAGAAAAAAAAAAAAAAAAAAGAGAGAGAAAATGAAAAAATGTATGATTTTAAAAGGCATTTACAGGGTCCTGTTGAGGCAGAAGGGGGACTGCCATGCCTCAGCGCCAGCCCGAAGGATCGGTCCTGCGAGCGGAGCAGGTGGTGTGTGGGTCACCAGCGCCTGTGTGACAAACTGTGATAATTGGATTGTTTGGGGGCTGGGGGAGGGAAGCAACCACTGTGTACAAACCTCAGAAGGGAATTAAAAGCCAGCCCGCATCCCAGCTAATGGCGCTCTATAAAAATGCAAAGTGGCTAATGATAAGCAAAGGAAGTTCCATTAAGCCCCATGCCTGATGCAGAAGGGTATCATTGACCCTGCAAAGGGTATTTGCTGGGAATGGGCAAGCAGCAGAAACAGGTGCAGAAATAAAAGCAAACCAACGGTTCGTTTTAAACTCCCCAATCTGCAATGTTAATGAACACGAGAGCCAGGGAGAGCTGAAGAGATTCAAGTGGACGGGGCACCATTTTCCATACCCATTAAGCTCATGCGTATGGGGAAACCTGAGGAAAATGAGCCCTGCGCAGGGGTATGCTGCACAGAAAGCTGCATGAGTGGGGTGGGATGGAGGAAAGCGATGGAGAGTGGAAGAAGCTCCCCTCTGCCCCCCGCACCTGGGATGTGGTCAGGGGGGAAAGGGAACCTCATCAGGCTGATAATGAGCCGTCCTCATTATGAGATTAGATGCCAGAGCGAACAACACCCTCTTAATAATGCACACATCACTATGACAACCACAGAGTTTGATACCCGAGGATAACTTTATTGTGCTTGTGAAATTTCCTTATTTTAAAAGCACTATTTATAGTTATCAGACACCGACTCGCCATATCTGCCCTCCTCCTCCTCTCTTCGCCTTCCTCGTTTCCCAGGCAGGATAGGCCAAAGTGTTAATGTGCCTCTCCTCAGGTTAAGGAACTGCTGTCAAGTATCAGCACCACAGCCTGCTGACATAATTATCCTGCTATCCCATGCATAATTAGTAAAGCTAAGCCCAAACTATATTAATACCAGGATTAATGACGGCAGAAGCATAAACAAGGATATTAATGCTACGAAAGTATCGGTACAGATATTCGACACCCCATATGCTTGTCTGTAGGACCACTAGGGATTGTGTTGAATTGGGAGCTGTGCGGTGCCCTGACTGTAATGAGAAATGAGAAAACTGCTGAAAAATTGATGCCGCCTGCAGATTGCACAATCCGCTGAACAGCAGGGGGTCGGCTTCTTACATCTCCCACTCTCGGTACAATATGCTAATTTCTGCATGCATACGAGTGTAAAAGGGAAGAAGAAAAGATTTCACAAAAGGAAAAAAATGCAAATGACAACCACAAAGATCACTGCAGAGAAATCCATGAGCTTTATATGGATTAACTGTGTTGGAGCTAGTGCTCGCCTGAGTTTAACCCTTTCTGTCCTGGAGCCCTTGACAGGTCCCTTTTGTGGTGCAGAGGAATACTTATGGTTCCTTTGTGAGAAGGAGGGCGGGAGGGAAGGGCAGTGGGGAGCCAAAAGGATGGAAAGGATCTTTTCTGCTCTTACCATGACTGCACTCCTCTTGCTCTAGCGTTGGCAAGGAGGCATGGGTCTGGAAAGGAAAAAGCAGGTCTGGGAGGGGGTTTTAGAAAAGGATGCTGACCAAATGTTGGTAGAGTTTGAAAGAAGACCACTTATGGCTTAGCTCAGTGCAGCTTTAACTGGGGAGTCTGGTAACAGACCCTCCTCTGAATCCCTTTGCCTCTTAGAGAATGCTGGGAGGGTCTCCCCGATAACATGTCACCAAATCCTCATCAAGAAGATAACCGCCCTATGATTGTGTTCTGCTCCCAGTCCACAGCCTCTCCCTCCTGGGCTTAAGGCAGCAGATGTGCTCACCTGATTGCAAGCCCATCTCCTCTCTGGAGCCAGCTGATGTGCTGCTCCCCTGGGCTCCCTGGCACGCCAGGAACGTGCAGCATGCCTGCAGACAGGAGGAATCCAGCAGTGCCCACACAATCTCCCTGCCATTTGCCTTGCTCCCCTAACCCTGCCTTCAGCCTGTCCTTTTCTGCTGTGGGAAACTACACAGAAAGCTCCCAAATCAGAGGTGGAGGGGTGGATGTCCATACAACCCTGCTCTTCCTTCAGCTGCTGATGGTCACACACCCAGTAGTTTAAGTGCCCCTTGCAGCAGAACAGGATGGCAAAGAGCATCTCCTCTCCAGCCCACGGGAGGGAAATACCTATGTTCCTGTAATAAGACAAATCAAGCCTTAATTCTTCTCCAATAATTAAAGAGATTAGTTGCTCTCTCTTTAGTAGCAGCAGGAGCAGCAGCAGGTGCTGTTATGCATGGTCCACTGTGTGCATAATGTGGCTTCTGCACGCAATTGCTGTGTGAATGGAATCCTTAGGAAATATCTGTTGCTGGGCCTATGTAATACAATAAGTGCCTAGCAAAAAGGATTCGTTTGCTTGTTTGTTTGTTTTAAATGGTCTGGGAAATAATTTAGCACTCCCAGAAAAAAAAAATAGAACTACTCTGGCAATGCAGAGCACAAAGACCAAAATGCACGAAACTGAGGCAGCAACCACTGACCTCCCTGCAGGTTTCAGTGCCCATGTGAATCTTCAGCCCACGTTTAAGAAATATTTTTCCCTTTGGTAGGTGTCTAGTCACCTCCTGAGTGTCCTCTCGACCACCAGCCTCCTCCCTCACCCTCCTCCTCCATACCTATGTGGGCCAGCATTCTGCTATATTTCATTTTACCCTTGTGCTTACATTCATTGCTGATTTTAAAGGTGTTTTTGTTGTGTTCTGTTTTGTTTTCATTATTGTGGCTTACTTATTTGATTTTAACCATGTATACACTTGTAAATGGATGCTTGTATGCTTGTAAATTCCCTGCTTCCCCTACTGAATATTATTCCCACCAAATGACACCACGCTTCCTCCCTGCTCAGATGCCAGAATCTGTAAAAGCAGTGAATGCTCAGCTAGGAGATCTTCACGGCAGGCTCTTGAATGGCTGCATAATGCCTTATAGATCCCAATTCAGAGCATCACCTAACAGGACAGAACAGTTCCAACCCTGTGATCATCCTAGCCAAAGCCTACTGACTACGCAGCAACAGCAGTAACTGCAATCATGGACAGAGAGCAGTTGGCAAACAAGGAAGAACATGCGTTTCTTATTTCCTCTCAAATCCTTCTGCTTGCAGGTGAAGAGAGGCATTTGTGCAAGGAACAGGCATTTGTGCAAGGAACAGGCATTTGTGCAAGGAACAGGCATTTGCTTAATTGTGTGAGAAAAGTCCCTTCAGATCTATGGTCAATACTCAATACTCAAATACTCAATAAGCAAATAAATGAAGTATGACTTCTTGTCAATCAGACTCATTATTTGGAATAGCTATGAACATTTGAAAATAACCTTTTTATTGTATTTGATCATCTCTGTCTTTGCAATCACCACCCAGAAGTTACACAGACATTCCAGAATGGCATTAAATTTTCTTCTTTTTCTATTGTTCTGTTTGCACCAGCCTGACAAGGTGATGCAAACGTTGTGCTTTAACCTTGCTGCAGTTACAGGTGGTTGAGGGAAGGGGGAAGCAGTGTGTATATAACAGAAAGCCTGTCCCTCTAAATGACAGAGTAGCATAAGAAGACACCGTTAAAAATATTGTAGGAGGAAAAGGCCGTAACTCAAGCAAAAGAGTATCTTGGTGGTGGTAATTTAGCACTGCTACACTTTAGGGATAGGCTGCTCTTACAAAGCTGTTAGCCAGAGCCAGTGCCTGGAGAAAAAGAGAAGGGGGGGAGAAAAATCACTAAACCCAGTGAGGTAAGTGGGTGCCCTCACATCAGGTGTCCTTGCAGCAATGGAGGCATGTGCCTACACAGCTCATGTCCCCTACAGTACAGCAGTGCTGGTGCCAAACCCACTGCCATCTGCTGAGCCAGCCCATCAATCGCCTTTTGGTTTTGTAAGGAGGGCCTCTCCAATACAGAAGCACAGCTGGTGCTGCTGCATTTGGTTTATCTAGAAACAACATCTAACACCCCTAGCTTGCACTGGCTTAGCAGTTTAATTTTGACTCCTAATGGAATTCAACACTATGATGTCAAAATTCACCTTAAATGGTTTTAAACTCTCTTCTCTCTGTTTTTGTTTGTTTTGCATCTCCACATCAGTTCTAGTAAAACTGTTTGCACTGTCAAAGCACCCCTGCCTACTTTTGCTTATTAAACCTGGATTGGCTTGTTGTTACAGCAAGAGCACAGTGACACAAGCAGGCAGCCCTGCTGGAGGAGCAGTGCAGAGGCAGCACAGACCTGAAACCAGGACACTGCTGAGGAGAAAGCAGGAAAAGCCACATGCCCTCAGAGCCCTCTAGAAAATGGTGTTTCCACTGAGGAAATTAGCATTATGAAAGTTACATCAGAGCAGGGCAGGATGTATTTTCATCATGCACAATTTCCACGTCCCTCTGAATTTGTGCTGAGCTCAGGGCTGGGTGATTTTGCACAACCAACAACCGGTTCCCACAATCCAAGTGCCAGCATGGTTCATGGTGCAGGTAACAGCCCCGTGCTGCCATGGGCCCTGACAGTCACTTCAAGGAAGGAAGAACAGGGAAGGACAGCACGGTCTTCTCACAGCAATAGCAGCACGCAGACCACACCACGTGGCAAGGCAGGTGCCCTGCCGAGGCCACACTGCACAGGGCCTTGGTGGCTGCTGTCACACACACGCCCCTCGCTGTTTTGCCCTGGTGGGGTGGCATGGCACAGCACAGGACCTTGCAGGTGTGCACCATGCGTGCCTGCTGTCAGCTGCTTGCTGCAGTGCTTTGAGATCCTGGTGTTTTTTTTTCTGGATGAAAGGGGCCATCTGTCTCCAGTGCTAACTACTGTGTGTGCAGCTCCCCAAGTGGGACTGTCACAGTAGGCAAGCGTCCCTCTCATGCAACCAAAGTAATTAAGCATGGCCTAGCAGGCCTGTGACCCCTCCTGTTTCTCTTCTTGCTCCACTTGCTGGTGTTTACCCAAGACAACAGTGACTGATGGCTCCAAGAGGGCTGTTGCTGCTCTCCTGCCATGACACGGCCATTGATCCAGCAGCATCTGCCAACTCATCAGCGCTTACTCTAATTCCCTGCCTCCAGGTTTCTTCCCTTTCCCCCCAGGCAATAATTGTCGCACAGGAGAGCTCCCTTTGACCAGCGTGATGAGATCTGCCAATTACCACCGTGTCAGCCCTCTGCCTGGGAAGTGCTGGTGACCACACACTCCACACACTGACCTTCACTACGAATTTTTAGCTTGCACCTGATGGCTGGTAGGGCCCAGTTAAGTGGCTGTTCCTCCACCTCGGGACCAGCATCAGCAATTGGCCTCTGTGAGAAGTCAGGGTATCGCGTGAAAAAGGGGAACACGTTGTGTGTTTCTCATTAGTCTGCCTATCTCCTTCCATGCAGTCTCCACCAAGGAGGCACTGGGCAAAGCTGCCACCTCTCTCTGCAAGGGGTGACAAGCTTGTCCCCTTATGCAAAGCAATCGCTCAGGCTGAGGGTAGGAAGGAGCCTCCCTGCTAAGCCCAGTAACAAAACAATCTGAAAAACTGATGGGGTTCGGCTTCTTCTTTAGAAATGCCTCTCGCCAAGTTGTGCAAGCCTGGAAGAAGGCAGAGGTGAGGGATGAACTCAGGATTTACAATCATGCTGCCTCCATTCTGGTGTCTGTCACGCACTGCCAGCTCTCAGCACTATCCTGGCTGCAGGCAACAGCATGAGGCTGATTCGGGGTGAAAGTTTCAAGGAAACTGAGTGTAAGTGGATTTCCTTGTGCCAAAGCCATCTAACAGAGATGCACAAGTCATCAGAGCTGGAAGAACAATATGCTGCCTTTTGTGCAGAGGCTTCATTAGAGATGAAGCCTTAGATCTTCAAGTTATATGAACAGTATGAAACACTCGGTAGGAGTTAGCTTGGCTCCAGAAAGCTCAATGAAGCTCCACAAGAACTATTACTGTGCTCCTGTGCGAGTGGAGAAACCAGCAACACTTGCAGGGATGCTATTCTGGCAGAGCTGAGGCAGTCCATTTTCAGGGGCATCCAAGAGTATCTGGAAAATATTTTACCACAGTTTTAAATTCAGTGCAGGATCAGACCAACCAGAAACCTCATAACACTTCCTGCTTTCCTTTTTTTTTTTTCCTTACTTTTTTTATTGCTTGGCTTCTACTTGCAGACAGAGGTGTGCACACAAAGTGAGATGTCATTTCCTTCAAATTACATCTGTGCATGTGTGACTGCTCCAGCAGACATCTTCCTGGCACATCCTAGGATGAAGGCTCACTGGCAGACCTGTCCCTTACCATTGTAGAGCGCCAGCCTACCCAGCCTGAGTTCACATGCTGCCACGCACTAGAAATCACATCTCCATATCTGTCCTGGAAACACTTATCAAACTCTTTTGGGCCAGGTCATTCTTCTCTGCAGTCTGCACTCATCCATATGAAAAGCTGAAAACATCTGACCTTTCCAACCACAGGCATTCAAACATCACGGACTAGACACTTGACAGCCTCAAGTCATGCTGGGATTTGGGAGGAACACTGAAACACCAGTTTGCTGCCTTTCTTTTCCAGAGGGGAGGAGAATCAGGGTTCTTGATGCAGTCTCCTTTTCACCTCAGTCCTGCCCCATAGCACAGGGAGGAGGAGACGAGGGACATTTAGCCTTGCTGGAAGCATTAAAAGGAAGCCTCAGCCATGCTGTTGCATCTCAGGCTGCTCTTCAGGTGTAACACAGAGGTCATGCATCGCAGATGGGAGGGCTCCTAACCAGAACCACTCTCTGGTAAGCAGGCTGACAGCAACACTTCTTCCTCACCCCAAATTAATACTGCTATGGAGGTATGGAGATAAGGATGGTGTAAAATCAATGAATATTAAGATGTTATAATTACAAAATAAACAAGAGAGCTAGGCAAAGCAGATTATAGCAACAAAAAGAGAATAGATAGAAAGCTTACCCATATCCTGGGTTTACTTACAAAACTCCAGCAGAGCAGATCTCTAGAAGAGATCCTTCCCCACTGATACCCAGCTCTTGAATGGACCAAGGAGAGGTGCAGCCAGGCTCCACCCCTTCCATCACACAGCTGAATTGCCTTCACCTGTGCTCCATGGCTGACTCCGTGCTCGCCTCAGGTGGTCAATCAGAGGCTCAGGCTGTGATTCAGCAGTTCCCAGCAGTACCATACAGATGGTGACACAATCTTCCACACACATAAGAAGAAGGAGAAGAAAAGACCTTTTAAAGAAGCCTGGGCCTATTTTTCTAAATATTTTCTCTTTCAATTACCACCCTTTTGCAATCTAACCACTCAAGTGGTAAATGTGCTTATTAGCATTACTTGTACGAGCGCCTGGTTGATTTCTGAGTGGAAGCAGGAGTTTGGTTTGAAATTTAATATTGAAAACTGAAAAGGAAATTTTTTGCTGTTGGTCAGTGTAGAGAAGCTTAAAGAAAATTGGCTGAGGTATGACATCTCAGATATATGTTCCCATGCACAAATAGATAAATTTGTTCTAATTAGAGTCAGGATTTCCAGGTATGCAGTCCCGGGGGAATGTGCAACCAAGAAGCTGTTCTCAAGGCAAAGGCATCTTAAGTACCTAAGGCCAAGGACTGAGGTGATCAAAGGTGAAAGCCAGATTAAGTGCAATTTAGCACCTGCTTTGGCAGATTATCACGTGGATATCTGATCTCCTCGCAGGGTATAAATATGTGCGTGTGTGCATATTAAATACAGACATAATTCTAGGAATAAATTCACTTTAATATTGGAAAGCCTGTCCCTAAAGGAAAATTATACTGCCATCAATCAAAGAGTGATTGTGAACTCATACAGCTATTCTGGCAATGTCCTCTTGCTGATTCTTGCTCTGGAATTGGAGTGGTACCCCGGGGCAGCTGGACTTCTCACTGCAGTCAGCTCCTAGATCTCTTCCTCAGCTTAAAACACAGCTTAAGTGACCTAACCACATGCACAAAACATCTACTTATTTACACTGTCTGTTGCACTTCCTCCACTGTGTGGAGTTAGTTAAGGCTGAACTGGAAAGCTGACCACAGTTCTCTAATGGAGATGGTTCAGTAAGCACATATCCCACCAGCAGTCACAAACCTATTTTCACCTGGGAGGTGAATGTGCTCAGTGAGCGGGTCTAAGAACTGTCTTGACATTTTCATTATGTTTAATAAAGGATAGAGGCTGAAGAGAGAGGCCAAAAAGGCTGAGGAGGTGGAAGCCAGATAAACGCTGCTTCCAACTGTGTGTAAAATGGTTGGTGACTTCAGTGTCACAGCAGTTCGACATTGAGCTGGCAACATTTGCTCTCCTGTGTGCCAGTTTCTCACAGGGCAGAGGAGAACTTTCCTTGACTTGCCAAGTCTCTGATGAGCAGATAGTATTGAAGAGTCCAGTACTAGCAGGGTTGGTTTGTTCTCAGCTGTATCACAGATATTGTATTCAGTTTTAAGTGTGTAATGACATCTACTTGGACTCAGATCCTCCTAAGGCTCTTACTCTTGTGTATTACTTACAACACACTTCTCTTCTAGGGGCAAATGTCTAAAGATTCTGTAGCTTGCTTCTTTTATAGAGAAACAGCTCTAACATATAGAATAATGTCAGTGAAATGAAGGATGGAAATAGAGGAGGGAAGGGTTAGAAAAAGAGCGCTAGGAAAATATCAAACTTAGCTAACAACAAAACAAAGTGTCCAGATGATTTACGGTCTCTTCTTTTCTGCACCTCTCCAGTGCCTTTTGCCAGCAGTTAAATATCAAGAGAGGAAATGGACCAAAACCTGTGTATGAACAGCACCTACCTACTCCTCTACTGAACTTCTAGAAGTTTGGCTCCAAACTTTGGAGCTTGTTCCTATTCGATATTAAACCAAAAATCCTAGCATTCAGCACTGATGACATTTCTCAGCAAATCCATCCGATGCCGGGCTGTATCTGCAGAGGTTGAGCTCATCAGCTGTTGCACTAGTTTGATGCCCATGCACATTTTAGTCAAGTTGAAGGCATATCTAAGAAAACATAAGGACTGTTGGGACATCTTTTGTAGCTCAGTATTATGTATCACCCCCTACAAGTCTCATTCCAAGGCTGGGTCCCAAATCACTAACTTCAACTAAAGAAAAAGAAGGGGGAAACAGTTCAGCACATAATGCATGTTGAAATTAAATTCTAAATCAGCATACGTTCCACTTAATGCTGCTAGAAGATGACAAAAAAATGTGGTTGGGTCTGTTCCCACATTTGTTCACTGTGTGCTCCAGGGAATGGTCAACCTGCTGCCTGGCCATCAGCACACCTATGGCACTCTACTTAGCTCCCCTCAGGCACTTACTTCCCTCTCAATTTCGTCAGCATAATTGCACATGAAGGGGTTTCTTCAACCCAACTGTTGAAGTGATGAGAGCTACAAAAATAAACGTAATGCGTGAAGTGTTGAGGCTGACCCAGATTACTGTGACAGAATTGGGTTAGGGAGCACCTCCAACCTATGGCTATGCTGGCAGATCCGAAGCAGGGTAACGTTTACCAGAGTGGACAAGGACAGTTGGGGCACTAGGGTGCGCTGAAACTGGGTTCATCTGGGGCCAGAAGAGCAGATTAACCCTTGCTTTAAACAGTACCTGCTGTGCAGAGAGCTTCCCATTGCTTCATTGTGTGAACCCTTCAGGAGGCTTTTTAGTGAAAACAGTGGAGCTGAAGAAATGAGGGACAGGGTGAGAAGCTGGTAACAGAGGTGAGGGTTGTCCTTGCTTGAGGGTCTAAGCAAAAGACACTTTTGAGCTGCATACAAGTAAAAGAAAAGCCCTCTTCTTTTGCCAAAGGGGATTTTGTTTTTTTCAAAGCAACAGAAGCTCCAAGCTAGCAATGAACTCTGCCAACTTGCTGAACACCTCTGAACTGAAGTCCATCCCTCACTCAGCATCACCATTTTCCCCATTGCTAGCTCTTGCCATAGCAGCCACTAGAGTCCTTGAATGTCATATCCCATCACGTCCCTGCAGTTTGACACTGGTAACGTGACGAAAAAGATTATTTCAAGGATAAGGAAGATTGCTAGAAAGAAAATGAAGCTCTTGTTTCTTGGAAGCCTTCGTCTATGGCAGCTTGTTAATCGAATGGTGTCAGAGGTGAACATTTTTTCCAAAAGAAATGGGGCAACAGAGCCTCTGCATTTCTCACTTGGGATGGGGCTCTGTGAAGTATAGGAATACTGAAAGTGGAAAGCAGCCATCTATTTGCCAAGGTAGAACCGTATGTCTTTGTGGCAAGAGGATGTATGTCTGGTCTCTCCCCGAAGACCAAGCTCAGGAGAGGAAGGAAAGATGTATAAGAAAAGGCAGAAAGGCCAGCTTTGTTACTTGGAACTATGTGGAGAATTCCTGGCAGCGTGCTGCTGGTGACGGAGGTGTCGTGCCTAAAGTCACCACAAGCTGGCCATGTGGCCAGAGAAAGGCCTTCCTCAGCACTGGAACAGAACTAAGACATGATATTAAGTGGAAGTTATTTGTACGTGGTAAACAAGTGGCATTAGTTTAACAAAACCCTGCAATTATGCTGCATATTCTGGATATGATCTCTTTGCTGTTCTTCAGGAATAACGTGTTCGTACGGTGATACAAAGCCCTACTGTCTGGGGGTGCTGGTTTTGTAATCACCCCTGGACAAGCTGGACTTTGGGTCATACTTCAACAGGCCCACTACCCTGTAACTGATTAAAAGCCCCTCTTATTCTTTGTAGCAATACCTGAGGTCTTGGCTTTACAACATGATTTGGGTAATGAGAGCAAGGTGATCAGGATTATTAATAGACATCACATCTAGCTGGAAAATTGGAAGCTGAGAGTAAACGTGAACACCTCCCTTAAGTGAGTTTTCTCTGTGAGCTGGCAAAAGGATTGAAGTGCGAGGCAGAATCATTCTCACTTCCAGTAATATTTTATTGATTTACTTCACATCATGCAGTTCAATAACTCATCCTCCAAATAGATGAAACTTCAGCTCCATATAAATAGGTATTAATCTCAAGTAAATTACCAACGAGTCTTAATTAAGCAATAAGACAGAACAGCCCATATAGTCGGGTTGATTAATGGCACACCTTGGACATGCACCAAGGCACAGGGCAAAGCAAAGTGCTTTCAGTCTGCTCATGGCCTGAAATTCATCAACAGAACACAACTCCAAATCGCCTCAGGGCGTGGACACAGTCAAGAGCTTGGCTCTTGCTCCAGCCGTGACCACAACTTTAAACTGCCTGTTTCAAAGGAAATAGGGCAGAAACAGAGTCCTTCCAGTTCTTACAAAGCAGCAGGCCATGTGATTGCATTGCTGTTTGCATCTCTCTTACGCATCCGGATAAAATACGCCAGTAAGAGCAGCAGAAGCATGGAAGGTGTAGAAGGTATGAAACTCAACAAGCTGAGAGGTGCCTTTGCAAATCTCCAGAACGCATCATGTAAGCCAAAAATATGTCTGCGTATTCTTCTCTGTGTCCTCTTCTCTGAAGAGGATATCGCTCAGATTTTGTTTATGGCGCTGTTTATTAGGAAGGATGTCCTGGAGGTCAACAGAACCAAGAGTGGGAAATCGATGGAAGGGAGGGAAGAGAGGGAAAAATTCATAGAATCATAGAATCATAGAATCACCAAGGTTGGAAAAGACCTAAAAGATCACCCAGTCCAACCGTTCACCTATTCCCAATAGCTCCTACTAAACCATGTCCCTCAACACAACATCCAGTCTTTCCTTGAACACCCCCAGGCTCGGTGATTCCACCACCTCCCTGGGCAGTCCATTCCAGTGCCTGACCACCCTTTCTGAAAAGTAATACTTCCTCATGTCCAGCCTGAATCTCCCCTGCCGTAGCTTGAAACCATTCCCCCTGGTCCTATCACTGATGACACGAGAGAAGAGGCCGACCCCCAGCTCACTACAACCTCCCTTCAGGAAGTTATAGAGAGCAATACGGTCTCCCCTGAGCCTCCTCTTCTCCAGGCTGAACATTCCCAGTTCCTTCAGCCTCTCCTCATATGGCCTGTGTTCCAGACCCCTCACCAGCTTTGTTGCCCTTCTTTGAACACGTTCCAGGGCTTCAATATCTTTCTTGCAGTGAGGGGCCCAAAACTGGACACAGTACTCGAGGTGCGGCCTCACCAGTGCTGAATATAGGGAACAATCACCTCTCTGCTCCTGCTTGCAACACTGTTTCTGATGCAAGCCAGGATGCCATTGGCCTTCTTGGCCACCTGGGCACACTGTCGGCTCATGTTCAGCCGAGCATCAATCAATACCCCCAGGTCCATTTCCTCTACGCAGTCCTCCAGCCACACCGCCCCAAGCCTGTAGCGTCGCCTGGGGTTGTTGTGGCCGAAGTGCAGGACCCGGCATTTGGCCTTGTTGAAACTCATCCCATTGGCTCCAGCCCAGCTCTCCAGCCTGTCCAGATCGCTCTGTAGGGCCTCGCTACCCCCAGGCAGATCCACACTTCCAGCCAATTTGGTGTCATCTGCGAATTTACTGAGGGTGCACTCGATGCCCTCATCGAGGTCATCAATAAAGATATTGAAGAGGACAGGCCCCAGCACCGACCCCTGCGGAACACCACTCACGACTGGTCGCCAGCTGGATTTGACTCCATTCACCACCACTCTCTGTGCCTGGCCCTCCAGCCAGCTCCTTACCCAGCCAAGAGTGTACCCATCCAAGCCTCTGGCTGCCAGCTTCTGCAGGAGAATGCTGTATGATTCTCGCCTTGCACACCGACATCAAAGCCTGCTTCGTGGTATCTGAAAACATGCTGTAGCCCTTCATATTTCCCGCTAGAGAAGTAGACTATTAGCATACAGCTGCAGCCCTTAGGAGAGCTAAACAGAATGAACTGGAGATTTGGCAGAGTGTTTTTCTGCTTTTTTCTACAACAGGCTATATAAAACGCACAGAAGAGGGAGACACTACAAAGCAGGTTCTCAACTACAGTAATTCAGTGCAGCTCCATTGTAGTCAGTGGAGCTATACTGATTTACACTAGTGAGTTCATTTACATCTGTCTCCCCCTGCCCCTCTCTCTCCCTGGTTTTGGAAAGGTTTTGGAAAGGAAAACAAGTGCTGGGGAGAAAATGACAGAGAAGGGCAAAGAAATTCAAGTGGCAGAGAGCAGAATGAGAATGCATCAATATACAGCAATGCAAAGACTACAGGGCCAGAAAGGGAAAAGGGAGACAAAGGGCATTCCTGGGAAATTGAAGTTTCCAATGGAAAAGGCACTGCAGCCAAACAGTCTGAAACTGTTCACGCCATTTCTGAGCCTGTCCTGAGAAGGGGGGAACACAGCTTTAAGAAGTAAATAAATAAAGCACTCCCACTTTGCTCCACAGGCTGAGATTACGGGTTCGTAACTATGGGATCCTGCTGGTTACAGATTTCCATTCCCTTCTTGCTCAGGACTACCTGGTCTCCTGGGACTCTGTATGCCCCATCCCCATTGTCCTTTTCCTGCTTACTCAGGATCCCTTCCAGCCACTACCACAACACCTGCCTGGCATTTCCTTATGCTCCTTCCCTGCTAAGCCCCTGCTACACAGATTTTGTGGGCTGCACATGACCTGCACATAAATCAGGTGGATGAAAAAAGGAGGGAGAGGTGGATAAAAAAAAGAGCAACTGGCCATCAGTTATCAGCACTGGGGACTTCAATCTCATGGGTAATTGCCCTCACTGATGACAGGACTAATCTTGGCTATCATATCATTTTCTAGCTTAACAGTAATCTTTCTGTGTGCTGTCCCCCCTTCCAAAACAACTGGAAAAGTCCAGACTGGAGTGGGCTGGAAGCTTTGCAATGAAAATCAGAGATATCAATCAAATTAATATGGCAATATGCTACCTGGGACAGCTGGGGACCAACCAGGTCACTTATTCTACTACAGTCTTCTTCGGACAGCATGAAGCTCTGGTGGGGGTGAGGTGGGCAGGAAGAAGTCAGCAACCTTCTCAAGCAGCTCTGCAGCATCCAGCAGACAGCCTGAATCACGGCACCACAATGAATTTGAGCATGTCAGGATGCCGTGCTAACTCTTCCTCAAACTTCAGCACTCTGTTGTAGTATTTTTATTCCAATACCAGAATAACAGACTGCATATTAGAAATCTTTTTTCTCTTTCAGTATTCGCTCTGCACACTCGACCCACCTCCATGCACATAAACACATTTGAGCTTCTAGCAGTCCAGCTATACTTGTCCTAGCGAAACCCTCTAGGGCAAATGGAAGTAATACCAGCCAAAAGTGCTTTGGGTAGTGCACCTTTTAGTCTGGTTCACTGATGTAAATGAACTCTGTCAGGGGAAAAAAAACTGTTTGTTTTCATGCTTGATGTTGGTATAACTGCAGCTGCCATAAAAATATTGCTGGAAATGTCACTGCAGAATCACACCCTGACTGACAATGAAATACCAGCCAACGTTTCTAGCATAAATCTTGCATAAAGAAAGTGCCAAGGTTAAATTTCTAGGGCAAAGGGAAGCGGGCAGACCCAGCAGGCAAGAATTTAAAAGGAAGGGAAAAAGAAAGGTACCTTAGGAGAAAACAATTCTATTATTAGATAGATATTCATTCATGTACATCAGCTGGCAGCATCATCTCCCTTTAGCAGTCAGTTGCAGAACAGCAAGAATTTTTATGTCTGTTTAAGGCCTCTGGATAAAGCTGCCAATTGTTGAATGGGAAAAGCTCCAATGAAAATATTTAGCTTTGGCGGAGACGAGGCCACCTACGAGGCTGTCCATTTCCCTTTCTTCTTCTCCTTCTGCCTCTCCCAGCCCCCTCGCAGCCATTAACTTAATAGCAGCAGCTGTGACTGTCTGAGATACGCAGAGAAGTGTAAGAAGACCATCCTGTACCCCATGCCAACACTGTTAGTTCAGAAATATTAGGAGATTATTTTTAAGTTCCCCCTGTTGTATGCAAGGCTAGAATGAAGGAAAAAAAAAAGAAAAGGAACTTAAGAGGATTTTCATGCAGTGTTTGTTATTCATTTTGTTGTTGCCACAGCATGTGGGATTTGTGTGCATTTAAGATATCAACTTAACTACATTGCCTTCACTTCATTACTTGTGTTTGCCAGCTGATGGAATGCCAAGGTGAGGCGAGTGAATCGAAGAAGATTTAAAGTAAATACCTTTCAAAATATGGGGCAAACAATGTAATATGGCGAGGTGGATGGAGAAGGGGAAGAGGAGGGGAGGAAAAGGGATATCAAGTGCTGCTGTAATAGAATGTACCTCTCCAAATGACTAATGAGTGGAGAAATCATCTCAAACATTGCCAGAGACTTGTGTTGTCATCAGCCCCTTTCTCCAGAGGAGAACTCCAGAGGAGTTGCCACAGGTAAAACACAGGTTTTATTTGGCTATATCTTTTGTTATGCTAAAAAGGGGTTCCAAGCATTAGTTCTCCTCAGAAGGATAACCTTAAATAAACTACAGCACCGTGCTGCTAATTGTTTTGTGTCATTTGCTCCGTTACTGAATGGGTTTTGTCTATAGGCAAGTACATGTGCACTGGAGATTTTTCTTTCATCTGCTCATTCTCTGAGGTATAAGCACCAGCTAGGTGTTCTGTGCCCTACCCCTGTCTTTTTGGACAGTCCTATTCAGCTAAATCATGTGTTGTTCACATGGCAGAGCTCTGCCCAAGTCTGAAAGGTAAAATCTATCCTCACACACCTACCTAACATTTCTTTTGTTGAGGAGACAGGCAGTCAGTAGAAAATGGTTTAGAGAAAGGTAAGAGAAATGCCGTTGTTGAAAATCATGAGATAACTTGGGTCTTGAACAACTCTCAGGGGCTGCCACTATCTGCACTTCAGGCTTTTAGGGTCATTTGTTTTCTCTCTTTTAAACAGCAAAACACTATTTTGTCTATGGGCACACCACTGTAGAAAAATCAGAAAAAAAAATAAATCTCTATATATTACCTCTCTCTCCTCCATCCGGATTTTGGAAATGAGACTATTTCTATTAACAGTGGCAAATTGGAAAAAGATATAGACCAGTGAAAAGGACAAGTTATTGCTATTCATTGTGAACATCATTTTCCAGCAGCTTCAAAACCCACAGACCCACCAAGACAACCTCCACTGGAAAAGTCAAGAGGGCTTCAGGGATCTGATAAACACCATGCGAAGCATGAAAAGTCCACTGCTGAATTACCATGGAAAGGTCTGATTTCACAACAGCCTTCCCCAGGCCTTTCTGCCTTCTAAGCAGCTGCCCAGAATAGTGCTTGTAACCTCAAAACAGCTCTGGGACATCCAGAACGCAGTGTCCCCCAGCCATTGTACGTCTGGGTGGGACGGCATGGAGGATCACAGCAGTAAGGAGATGGACATCAGAGTGCCCACACAGCAGACTGCTGCACTGCCCACAGCATGTGCTGGTGTTACCCACTCTTCTGTCAGCAGAGGGAAGAGCAGCAGGGCAAATGGGGGCTGGGAGGGTTTTGGCATATGCTGGGAATCAAACCGCATAACCAGGATCCATGGAGCGTTTGCACATTGGTTGTGTGCAAATGTTAGCTCCCTGCTGTAGCCTGGGCACAGCTGTGGCAGCACACACTGCTCAGGGTAATGCAGGACATGGTGTGATCACACCTTTGCTGTTCTCTCAAGCTCATGGTGACCACTCTTCAGCCACAGCCAGGGGGCACCACACAAGATGATCAGAGACCTCACGGATCCAGATAGGTCATCCCACTCTGTGCCTCTACATTTCCCCTACATCTTTTTGTTCTCCTGTTTACAGTACTGCTTACAAGGATGCTGTGGATTGCTCTCATGTGTTTCACTTTTTCACCTCCACTATTTACAAAGCCCCACTTAAAAGGCTGAAAATAAAATTTCTTTATTGATTTGGTCTCTTTTTCCATTTGAAAAACATCGATTTTTTTTTCCTTGTGTTTTTAATGGAGCTTGAAATTAACATGAATCTGTTTGTTCAGATCCCTGTCTGAATTAGTGCAGTTTTAGTAATAAAGTTAGGTAGCTGTTACCTTGGAAACAGAGCTCTGTTTTAGAAAACATTTTAGCAAACATTGGAGCTAAAGAGAACAGAGTAGCAAAATCAAATTCCTCCCTAAGAGATTGGTGGGTGTTGGTATCAGCCAGTACCTTCAGCCCAGAGCGCGCCGCCTGCCTGACAGCAATCCCATAAGAAGTGAGTTAACTCAGGGGCTCTGGCTATTTTACAGTGTTTCAGTTTTTGCAACGGCACTCTTCTTCCCTTCTCCTCTGGTAGCGCGGTGGTGTCAGTCAGCATTAAGGATTCACAGCTCTTCACTATCCCTTAATTGCCGCACTAATCTGAACTCCTTGGCTTAGCTGTGAGATCCTCTAAAGGTGCAGCGGTTCCTGCGGCTCCCCAGCAGTGCAATAGTAAAGGCACCGGGTACAGCTGTCATGGCAAGATGGCCACAGGGAAGCGGCAATTGGTTGCAGGGATATACAACACTGCCACAAACATGCAAGCTGGAACAGCGGCCTGCATACACAGAAATACGAGGCCTTGTCTTCTGCAGAACAGCAGGAGAGAGCCTCAAGACAAAAACGCTGTGTATGTGACAGTTCAGAGTGGTGGTACACACACAAGGTAGAATATACTCTTGCTTGTATACCTATACCACAAGCAAAACTGGAAAAAAAGCTGTCCATATACAACAATATCACTGCACAGAACAAAAGGTGAAGCAGACTGAGTGAGATGTGTTAGGCTCAAACACCTAAAAATTGCTCTTGAAGCGGGCTTGATAAGGTTCATTTTTCTCAGTTTCTTTAGCTTTCAGTTCCATCCAAGTGGTGCACCAGGACAGGACTGTTGCCTTCCTCCCTGCTTTGAAAGATGAATAGTTTTACCGAAAAGAACTGCAAACGGTAGAATTGTTTCTACACTTCCTTTAGAGGTACAATTCTTCCATGCTTGACTTTCTCTGACCATGAAGCTAACGTTATTTCAGCCACGTTTACTCAGGTCCCAATTAAAAATAAATAAAAATAAAATGCTGCAGGAGAGATGAGAAGATGTTCTGCTGAGGCTTGTTCTTTTTAATTGTTTCTGTCTTCCAATATCGCCTTCAAAAATAAAACCCACAGCTCTGCAGAACGCTAACTGATTGCTTACTTGGGTACGTACATCCTTAGTGGGCAGGCAGCAGGACGATGAGGAACAAATGATAATGCTCCCTGTAACCTCAGCATTAATGCACATAGCATAATAGATGGCTGGCCACTGCATTTGAAAAACAGTTCATGAAGCAAAGTAGAAATGATGGGTGTGCAGGATATAATTACAGCAGTAATGTAATAACATTCCATGTTAGATTATTAGGGGTCTATTCTGCCCTTGACATGCCTACATAACGACCATTAACGTTAATTGAGGTTATGCACGTGAATCAGCAACTGAGCAAATCACTAAATTAATTACATGTAAAGTACCTGTTTCATTTTTTTAAATCCACCAATACGTTTGGCCTGTGCAAATGCTTATAGTCTAGGAGAGAACAACCACAGTGTGGAGGAGAAGCCATGTGGAAAAGGCTGTGTGGTTTTTAAAACCCCATTATACAAAATTAAGTTTTGATAAATAGGTAAAGGATAGTAGGAATACTAATTCCTGGATGGGGCTTCCTGCACATCCTTCAGAAACCCCGTGGCTTTGTTTGAATAAACTAGGAGAGACTCCTGCTCTTCTGCAGCACCTCCTGCAGAGGAGGTTATCTGGAGCTTTTATAAACAAAGGTGTAAAATGCCGGCTCTGCAGGCAAAGGCGGCACCTACTGTGAGTGCAGCCATGGGAGCAAGAGCAGGCTTGGACAAGGCACAGAGCTACTATTTTCTTCTGCTTGGCAATTGCAACCCCCACTTTCTGTCGAGGCATGCTTTGATCAAGCAGATGTGATGACAAGGATCAGTGTGACAACAAAGTCTCTGCATACAGTGGAAGAAGTTTGGGCTTGAAATTCAAAGCCTGTGTTTCACTGAAGGGTCTTACTCTGCACTTATCCTGGAGTCTGAAGGATGGACGTTGATCTACAACAAATGGAATCACTCTCCTTTCCCTCCTTCTTCCTTTGATTTTTGGTCTGAGTGCTGAGAGCTGTTGAATTTTCAGTACTCCTGAGCAGTTAAAACCAGATGCAAAGGAAATTAAAGTGCCTCCTGGAGGAAGGAGGGGAGCAGTAAATAACCTCCGTCACCTGCACCTCTAACCTGCCTTCTTGTGATACTATAATTATAGCAGAGCTAGGTCGTCAGTCTTTTCCACCCCAGGAACTCCCTGGAATTCCCTTCTCAGTGAGCCAGGCTCTGGAAGGGATTCCCCCACCCATTCAGCAACCTGAGAAGGCCCAGATGGCCATAAAACCTCAGCACCTGTTTGTGTCCTCCACTGGGAGGGGGCACAACTACCCCACGTTGAGACTTCCTGAAATAGAGCAATATCCATGAAGCGACCAACAGAGACTCCCTCATTATAGATTAGAAAGGATGCCTGAGCTTTCAGACTTTTTATTTTGTGCGGAGTAAACAGCCTCTCTGGTTTCATCTGGACATGTCTTGAAAGAGCAGCTCTTGGAGTGGCTTTAGTTACAGTGAGCTCCACTGCCCCCACAGATGGCTGGTGGCCTGTTTCCCCATGTGTGCCTCGTGGCACTGGAGCATGCAAGCCACGCAAAGAGCCTTGGCTTCAAAGAGTTACGCTCATGGGCTCACTGCCTGTCTGACAGGCAAATGGGAACTTAAGTTTCACCTCAGACAGTGTAGACACAGCTGCTGAAGCAATGTGAAGCTAACCCTGGCCAGCTGCACTGCAGATGGTGTTGCCAGTTTAATTAGTAATAGCATTATTTTCTGTAATTCTAAACATATATTTATTAATACTCATTTATTTGCAATAAGATAAGGACTTTGAAGTCCCTTATCATCACTGGGGTATATAAACAGGACCAATTGGAAGCATAAGAAAGGTGTGTAATCACCTGTGCTGGTAGAATAGGGAGAGAGGTAAAATTTCAGCATTAAGGATGCATTAAGATGCTCTGGATGTCACTGCAGTGGACCTGGCCTGGTAGTGGCAATGACAGAGCTATTCCCACTGGCTCAATCTCTCCTCAGGAAAAGCAAGTAGAATCATAGAATCATAAAGTCATCAAGGTTGGAAAAGACCTCTAAAATCATCCAGTCCAACCATCCACCTATCACCAATTCTAAACCACATCCCTCAGTACAACATCTAAGCATTTCTGGAGCGCAATGTAGGAGTGATGGCTTCACTGCCTCGGTGTCTGGTTTACCTCTCTCGCTCTCTCACAGATATAGACAAACAAGCTGTGCAGGAGGCATGCTTCCCAGGAGCTGGGAAATTGAGGTAGCACAGAATAAAGGTGTCTAGAGTTGGGCTGTGCTCTTCCCCTCTCTCTGCTCTCTAGCATGTGGCTCAGTGTTGTCCTGTTGGAACCAGCAAAGGTGGAGAAGTGGAGGGAGAGGGCTTCAAAGGAAAGGAATCTCATCAGCAGGACCATAGCAGCCAACAGTGTGACTTGGCAACCTGTGCTCACTGCCTCACGATGCTCAAGAGATTGTGCTTCAAACAATGGCTCTGGTACCATGGGCTGAACAAAGAGTGAGAGCAGGTGCTCTAAACCCAAGATGTCCTGACACCTTACACGTACCAGGCTGAGAACACGGAAGCCATGATGAGGAAGGGACTGGCCTCCACCTCACAGTGAAAATGCCACCACAGAGAGAAGATGAGGGTACAAATAACAGATGGTTAGATGCCAAACAAGAATTTTGATGCGTAATTTCACAATTTCACATTTAATAATATTGATCTATGTATTTACTTGAGAAACCAAATGGCCTGTTCATCCCTTGGTTTTATCTGGTTAAGTTTACAAAGGTCTCCGAGAGGCATTTAAGGTTATTCATGTCATAATGGCCGAGCTTCATCACCTGATGTGCATGTAGATCCTGTTCCCACTGTAATTGAGATTCAGGGATATCAGAAAACGGAACTCACCTCCAGCAAGTCACAGAATCACAGAGAATCACGGAATGGCCAGTGTTGGAAGGGACCTCAAGAATCTCCAATCCCACCCCCCACCACTGGCAGGGCCACCAACTTCCACATGTAATACTAGACCAGGCTGCCCAGGGCAGGCCTTGAACACCTCCAGGGATGGAGCATCCTTTATTCCTCCAACACCTCCTGCCTTTCTAAGGCATCATCTACATACACAGGCTCTGTGTAAGCACACTGGGGCTGACGGTTAAATATGCCTGTATCAAACACCCAGGAGCTGGAAATTTTACATTGTAATTCCACAACTACTGATTAACTGGCCCAAATTCTTCCCTGTTTTATTAGAAATTGCACATTATTGGGGTATCTCCTTTTGCATTACAGACTGTATTCCTAAATATTCTGTTCCAGCTTGCTTTCTTTAAAAAAGTTCTGGGCCAGGAGAGAAGTTGTAAATAACAAGAGGAAATATGGCAGCTCAGCAGCTGCACACAGAGCCAGCCAAATCAAGGCAAAATTGCACGATTCAAGCGTTCGTTCAAGTGTTCACACTTAGACAGAGGCAAAGAGAAGTGGGCCATACCTCCTTCACACCGGAGCTGTCGCTGAATTTAGGAGACGCTTTTCACATGATTAAATCAGCACCTCTGCGCACGGTGACTGCAACGTGTAAGGAGGCGGCTATGCTAGAAAAGAGACGCTTTTCCCCATTTTCCGCCGCGGGCTCCGCGCTGCCTGAGCCGCGGCCGCCACCTGCTGCCCCGCCGCCGCGCTGCAGCCACCCGCCCTGCCCTGCCCGGCCGAGGGGCGGCCGCCAGCCCCAGCTCCCCGCCCGCGTTGAGGCAGGCGCGGCCGCCATGTCGGGCGGTGCCCCCAGCGTGCGTGTGGCGTGCAGGCACGGGCGGTGGCGGCGGGCTGCTCTGAGGGGCCCTGGTGGGCGGGAAACGGCCTGAGGAGCGGGCGGATTTTTATGAGAGGGGAATGTGTTCAAGCACAAGTTGCAGTCAATGAGAGGCGAGGAGCGGGGTTCTCTCTGTCTTCAGTGGCAGACAAGGGTTTAACAGGGCCTGGCCACTGAGAAGGAACATCACTCACCACCACCCAGACTCCTGAGGGAGGCAGGTGCTGCTGCCATGTTGAGGTGCTCAGGCTGTGCCATGCTCCAGGCTCAGACCCCTTCCCGAGCTCCCCAGCCACCCCTCTCCTCTGCTCTATGCTCTGTGTGCTGCAGCCCCCAGCACACGTCCCCTTGCTGTCCCAGCAGTCCCTGTCTGTCTGCCCATCTGCAGCCTCAGCAGAGCGTGTCCTACCTATCTCTGTGCCCTCACTGCCATCCATGAGGGCCAGCTTCCCCTCTCCTGGCTTGGCCTTTCAGGTGCAGCAAGGGGCCTGGCAAAGCCCAGTGAATAGGATCTGCATGGCATAAAGGAGCACAGAGTTGCAGCCGTGCAGTGGAGGGATGTGATCTTGGAGCTCAGGAGTGCTCTGGTGCTGGGTAGCCTGTGGTCTGCCCGTCAGTCTGGCATTTTCATAACAAATCCCATGAAAGGTTGAGCCAGCTGAAGCAAAGCAAAATCTTGCTCTGGTATTTGTCAGCTGATTTTAGCTTGTGAATTAAGCCCGCAAGTGAGAGACTCTCCTGAGGGTCTTTGAGCAAGAAATGCCTGATACAAGGCAAATAGTGCTAACGTATGGTTAGGAGTAACTGGCATATGCCCAGAATCCCTGCCACATTCTTTTTTCACCTACCCTTACCTTTCTTACTATTCATTCCACTTTGCTTTGCTTGTTAAGTGTTACTGATGTTCATTTCACAGACAAATCCCAGACTGATGTAAATCACACCACATCACTGCAATGCCCTCTCACATCCTTTCTCTTTAAACAGTGTAGCCACAAAGTGCTGTCTGGCATTTCCAAATAGACGTCAGTCCTCTTGAGATGGGGATTTACTTCTTCTCCACTTTTTGGCATACTAAGTCAATGACAGATAATGACTGTTGCAGCAATCAAACAGTACGCATAGGTTGTAATGATTGAGTGACTTTGAGCCAGAGCATGGGAAGAGGCAAGTTGAGGACTGAAGTTTTACTCACCGAGGATCTTCCTTGGAAATGAAGTAGAAGGATTTAAATGGTTTCGCCTATCACTGCTTTGTTCATAACAACAACAGCTAGGGTACAGTCCTGTGGGTTTTAGAAAAATGAAATAAGGCTTAGCAGAATTCTTCCTTGGTTAGAAAATATTTATTCCTCTGTATCTGCATTGATTACCTTTAGGTATGAACAGCAACGCCACTCTTATCCTTCAAATGTTCGTTCTAGTCAATAACAAAATTAATTTGTATACCAACAAATCACAGCTATCCAGGAGAGCAGTGAGCTCAGTATATAATAGAGATGAGAGTTTTGGCAAAAGGGAGAGTGTAGAAACAGCCCTGCTTATAAGAATTATTGATAAAAGAATTATATCTTTATAGAATCCAATTCTGTATCTTGAAGCATTTTATACACTTAGTCTTCAGTGAAAGCAGCAACCATCTGAATGACTGCTGTTTGGTGAAGAAAATTGATTTTAAAATATCTTATTTCGTTCATGATTTTAATTTATTTATTTATTCATTCATTCATTTGGTACTAAAGTAGCACCCAGAGTCTGTAGCACAGATGCAGGTTCCTCTGTGGTAGGCACTGGGTAAACCCGCACCAAAGGAGCACCAAGGCTGTGGCCCTTTACAGCCATCACCCAGGATCTGGTTTCTAAAGCACACAGCTCAAAGAGATGTATGTATTTATATATTATCGAATGATTGCTCTAAAGCTGATGCCTGAGATAAAAGCATCTATATTTAGTCTCAGTAGGCTCTCAAGCACCAAAAAGTACCTTAAGAAAGCTCAGTATCCACACATAGAAGGCTGATTCGCTTAAAATCCAAATCCAGCCTTGAGCTGCCAGTGTTACAGGCACAATGAATCTGAGCAGCTCACAGTAGGAAAAGAATTGTTATAGAGGGTATATAGAGGGTATGGGAAAGGTGACATGCCATCCACATGCCAGACATGCCTTTCAGACTCTGCCTGTACTAACTGAAAGTTGGGAGGAAACAAGGAAATGCTGGCAGTTTGCAGGGGTGGGATAGGTTCCCAATACCTTACCTGACTGAATTTAAGAAACAGGCTGTATGGCAAACACTCACTGGTTCTTCTCCAGTGGTGCAGTGAGCAGGCAACTTTCCCTCCCTGCGGGCAGCATCTGCTGAGTGACGTGGAGCACAGGAGCTGCAGAAGGGAGGAACAACTAAAGAGCCAGTACCACAAGAGGCACAAAGAAAGATGCATTGGGACTCTCACAATCCAGAAGACTTTACACCATTCTGAAGTAGGTAAGTTGGACACAGAAGTGGTAGGAAAAAAAGTTTTATTCTCCTGATATAGCGCATGTGGAATTGCCAATGCAGGAAAGTAAGATGTTGAGAAACAACATTACCACCAATCACAAATGTGACATTGCCAAATTTTTGGCTGCTCTAAACCAGCACAGCTACCCTGAGTTACATAAACCAGCAGCTGGGTCAGGAACTAAACCTTAAATCAGGGAAACCAGAAAATTCTGGGAATGCAGACATTTCATCGTGCCTCACCCCATCGGTCTTTTGTTAAATTTTTTTTTACTTTTTTTTTTTTTTTTTTACATTTGCCCAGAAAACATGCCAGCGTGTCTTTCACAGCGCTCTGATGAAGAAAATTCAAGCTGCTCTGCCTGATATTAAAAGAATTAGCTTTTGGTAGTATTTGGATGCTGTCCAATTGCTAAACTGTAAAGTGCAGTACGTAACACAAGCACAGCTTGAAGGGTAAGCAGCAAAAGACAGATGAAAATGAAAGTTATCAACAGGAATAAAAGAACATGCAAGCAGAAAGCAGCAGGAGAAATACACAGTGTCTGAGAATGGAGAGAAATGCTTTAACGTGCTTTAACAGTGGTATTAGTGATTTAAACACAACCACACAATGAAGTTCAGTATTAGCACCATGATGAACTGGAAGTGGAAGAACGAGCTTTGGAGTGAATAGAAGCATAGCATGTGGCCAAATGTGTGATGATGTGCAAATTGAGAGTCTCCTCACCTGAAACATGTTAGATGCTGAAGAACAATGCTAGCCACTTAGTCGAGTGATGAAATCAAAGTTGCAACATGTAAGATTAATGTATATTAGAGGAAATAGCTTCTCATGCTGTTAGAAAGATCATGGTCTGGTTATAAAGCACTCAGTGGTGCAATCTCCAGGTATTTATCATTCCAACACATCCAATTAACAAAATCGTATTCAAGTGTTAGTAATTAAGTGCAGGATATTAACCTTAAGCTTTGAATTTCCCCAGATATTGTCAGTTTGAACCTGACTCTTGGCATTATGATAGCGTGTTTTCACTTTTAAAAGGAATGATAAGGTCCTAGGAATATCACATCAGCCTTCATAATGAGGGAACCATAAAAACAGGGCTGGAAGGGACCTTGCGAGGTCACCTAGTCCAGCCCTCTGCCCTAAGGCAAGATCAATTATACCCAAATCATTTCTGACAGATGTTTGTCTAACCTGTTCATAAAAACGTCTAGCAATGAAGATCCCACAACCTCCCCAGGCAATCCATTTCACTCCTTCACTCCAGTTACAGCTGGAAAGCCTGTCCTAATGTCTTCCTTAAATTCTCCTTTGCTGCCATTTAAACCCATTAGCTCTTTTTCTATTCCCGATGGACACAGAGAACAGTTTATTACTTTCCTCTTTGCAGCAAGCTTTACATATCTGTGTCACATTCTTATTCCTTCCTCAGCATCTCCTTTTTCTAGATGTAGAAACCCAGTTCTTTCAGTCTGTCCTCACAAATCATGTTTTCTACGCTTGTGATCAATGCCATTACTTTCTGTTGGGCATTCAAATTGATGTACATCTTTCATTTTTCAAGTACAGTGTACAGAAGTGCACACATTACTCCAGCTAGGGTCTGGAGCAAAGAATAACCAGGGTAGGATTGCTTCATTTTTCTTCTCTGTGACAAGTCATTTACAGAGCCAAGTCACAAGTCACAGTCTGGATGAAATGGGAACTGTATCTTCTCAGCTCCAGCTTGGCTTGTTGTCTAGAAAGAAAGTTCCATCTCTATTTATCTTATACAATCTTGAAACATTTTACAAGGGACCAAGTATTTTTATTTTCTGCTCTAGAGGCTGATGAATGTCACCTTCCTCCAATTTTTATTTTTATGATATTTATACTAATTTGGCATGATTAAAAATTAATACTGGAATACTCACTAGCTTAAAGGAGCAAGTCTTCTAATTCCCATCAAACTTGAATGCACAAACTCCACAGGTGCCTTTGAAAATCCCTGCTCTGAATGTTGTTGTCCATTGGATAAACAACTCAGACATCACTGGCTTTCTACACAAACACAGCCTGCCTGGAATAACTTATGAAAATCATAAAATTGATTTAAGCTCTGTTCAGTGCTTCATAAATTTTATGCAATCCTTAAATTATAAAACTGCTGCTGCTGTGGCACTGATCAGAACAATGCTTTATCTCTTCTCTAGGGATAGTTGGCATGTCAGAGGAGAACAGAGGAGACCGAGGCAGCTGAATTGTTTGTTTCTATTTAACAGGGCAGAATAAAACAGCCTGGATGCCAGGGCTCTAGTTCCACCGAGACTGACCGCATCAAGCTTTTATATATAATAGCTATTATAGTCTTCCTTTGCCTTTCCTTATTATTAAACCAGAAAATAGCTGTTGCTGATTTCACAAGAACACTTTTTTGCCTACATCATCAGATTTGTGGAGGACAACTACAAGGCACTTGAGATATTCCCCTTCTACTCTATAATCAGTTCCCATTCTCAGATATATGACAAGAAAATGCTGCGACTGTCCAATTGCACGCTGATGTAAAAATGCTGTAGAAGCCTGTCAAGTAGCCTGTCCCACAGCCCAGAATTCTACCAGAAAAAAAGACGGGCTCTCTGCTTTTACCAAGCTTAGATTTCTTAGAAGTGTCTGTTTCTTTTCATCTCTACATTCATTGGCAGATTAGAAACATCATTTTTGGCACTGAATCTAAGACAAGGTAAGATAAAAGTCCTCATGTGGGGAAACTATGCTTGAACGGGCTCCCTACTCTTCGTCTTGGCCTACTCACATATTAAAACTGTAGACCTCAGGCTTTGTCCTGTGCTAGCAAACTGAGATTAAGACTATCATTGCTTTTTTTTTTTTCTTCCTGAAGAAGTCTCATCTGCAGTAGCCCAGTTTTCAAAAGCAAATGCTCAGTGCATTTTATTAGAGTCGCTCTTTTCAGTGTTTCAACCTGGGCATCCAAAGTCAGCAGCTGCTGGGAGTCTTTTTCTTAGCACTGTCGTTTTCCAGCTCTTTCCACCCTCCTGACAACGTTTCCTGGTCTGTCATTCAGTCAGTTGTCATTTTGAAGGGATGTGTTTTCAACCTTTCTATACTCACGCTTTTCTCCCACGTAACCCTGTGAGCCTCATTCTTCTTCATATGCTGTGTTTTTGCTCAGAGGTATACAAACCATCTGTGCCTCTAATACAATGTTCTTAAATAGCCTCCAGGCAGATCTCTATGGTTTTTAAGTATTTCTCTTTGCCCTTCAGCCTGCTGTTAACCATTTTCCTCGTAGTTTTATAATCTGCCCTTTTAAAGTTCGTCGTTGCTACGTTGTCCCTAAGGGACAGTTCTTTTTATGATATCAAAACTAAAAGTGTGCCATGATCACCATTACCCCATGGAGGCTTGATAACTTCCTCTTACAACTTCTGCCTATTACAAGGGAGCATCCTCTGGCCCATGGCCTTAACTAATCAGGTTTTGCACTAAGGACTGCCACAGGAGCCAGAGGGAGGGATTACTTTGCCAGCTGTACTGGAATGGCACCAAAACCATTTCACATCACCTGATAGAGAGAAAACTGCTTTTGCCAGCTGTTGCTTTACCCCCAACAAAAAACAAGAGGAAAAGGTGATGATGGGAAAAAAAAAAAATCATTCATCATTTTCCCTACTGCTCCCATCCATTTTCCTCAGGAAGAAGTTAAAGTTACTTCCCAGGGGCTTGCTCTAAGATTTTATAGGTTCTAAAAATCTTGAGATCAGTTTACAGGAGCTTGCAGCCACCCATGTAGTTCTCCAGTTTTTACAGTTACCCTTGTGACTGCTGCCTCTGGAATAGTCTCAAGGAAGTGGGGCAGAAGAGCAAGTCTATGACATGGAAAATCTCTTTGCAGATTAACACTTCACTGCAGGAACAATGAGATGATGCTGACAAGGCAGCTGATAGACCAGTCTGTCAGGTAAATGGACGAAGGATTGATTTGTGGCATCTTGCCACAAGAAAGGGCTATAGGTTATTAACCAACTTCAATGGACAAATACTTGCTGAGACTGCATATCACACTTCTTGTGCTGTACCAAAGGTAATGACTCATCTTCAGGCATGCCTGATGTCCTTGAGAATGCAATTGGCTCTACACAGCCAAGTGAAGCATTACTTAGCTAATACACTACAGCACAAGGGAAACAATCAGCTGAAATGATGACATTGCTACTTCCTGCTTTGTTATAAATCTGAAGCTAAATACAGGCTGCTCGTGCTTAGTGCATGCAAAACACAGCCTTTGATCCTCCGGTGATACTTCCTGGAAAAGTACTGGACACAAAAACTATCAAATAGAATTCTTACTCATCCCTTTCTGTTTAGGTCAATGAAATGAACTTTTGCAGTCCAACAGATCTGTTTTTAACTTTGAGTCAAGCTAGAGATATAGCCAGTGATAAGAACGCAGGGACTACTTGCCCATACATGCATTTTGTTGCTCACTCTGCCCTGTATCTTTGAAATTTCCTTTCTCAGTAACGGAGTGTTCCTGATGATCCACCTTAATTCCTATCATTTACAAAAAGATCCTATTCCTTTCAAATAGGGATTTCCTTCCTTGATCGCAGACATCAGCGCTGCTCTGAAATAAGCACTTGGATGTCATCTGGAAAGGTGAGATGTTCTGTCAGCTTTGCAGTGTGACAAAGCTTCCTCTATAAACACCCATCACTACTGTGCAGTTATGCTATTGGAATTCATCAATAATTTTTGAGTCTTAAAGAACTGGAACTTGTCAAAGATTGTATCAATAAAAGCTGTACACAATTCCCACACCAGTTAACAGGCCACATCTGACCAAGTTTCCAGTGCTGGGTAACAAGCCTCAGCTATTTTCACCTTCCTCCTTCATAGCGCTTCTCTCACACTTGGCTGAAATGAAGCTCCATGAAGGAGGGGAAAAAAAGATTACTCTCTACATAAGGGAAAAAGGAGGGAAGAAAAAGGAAAAACAAAGCAGCAGCCAGAAGGATTGTCCATTGTAGTGGATAGCCCCATGCTCCATCTACTCACTTTGGCTTCCCCTTTACTAGAAAGTTCCCACAGTTATTTTTTTTCCATGGCCCATTGCTTAAGGCAGGTGATTGCTTAAGACAGTTTCACATTTATTTCATAAATGAACCAGTAATTGTTCTCTTTAGTCACAGGTTCTGTGGGGTGCTGATGGCGTGTGTAATTTTCTTGATGTGTCACATAAAAACACTGCATTTTCACACGACTACTTGACTAAAATGCTTTTGTGCATCACTCACACCTCTTAATAAAATATATCCAATTAGTTATTGCTAGGTGAACTGGGAGTGAAATACAAAGGTCTGCTGGTCTGAGCACCACAAATCACAGTCATAATAAAGTAAAAAACCTGTGTTTCTGTATCCACCTTTCCTTACCCTGCTGCGCTGCCTGATGAACATGCTTTTCATTATATTATTTTCAAGCAAACCCAATTAATTTATTTGCATTCCAGACATCTGTCATGAGTTGCAGGGCTAGGAGCATGATTAAGCATAAGTACTGTACCCAGAATTTTAAAGTAATTCTCCTTTTACTGGATTTGAATCTAACAAGTCTTTCATTAATAACTTTTGTTTAAATGCTGACTGGATTCAAACAAGACCTCAATCTCTTTCTGAGTGTGCCAAATTGGCTCCGCATTTGGGAGGCTCTCTCAGATTTTAAGGTAAATGTAAATTCCTCTGATCTATGGCAGGCATTTTTCTCTTGATAACCACGTCTGCTGAACTGCCTTGCAGCGAAAGCAAAAAGCTTTCGGGCTCTGCAAGAAAGATGTAAGCAAGTGTGGCTTTGTGCTGATGACCAGAACTGGAAATGTTTAAGCAAGCATTAATCGGTTAACTCATCCCTTCATGAGTCTCAGCAAGTCAGAATATTTACTCAGTCATTTAAACATGCCCAAATATTCCTTCAGAATACTGTAATACCAATCTCATGGTTATATATATGTGTGTGTGTATTTTAAATTGATTCAAACAGATGTTAAACATACAAAGTCAATGAAAAGATTAATCTCTGGGAACCTCTGATTCTCTATTCCTTCTTCCTGTATTTTTCTTTATTATATGCAAAATGTCCTCATGGGAATCTTCAGGATGTTACATGGCACATCTCTGGCAGCTGTAATATCAGACCCAAGCCACGTCAATACCTTAACATCCAGTTCTAGTTCTAATTTTAATCTTCTGGAAGGACAACATACTTATTCATTTTCAAAATCAAGCAAACACAATAAGTGTGAAGTGCCAGGCAGGCTCGCATCTGATCTTATGCTGTAAGAGGTTGTGATATATGAAGACAGGCAGCAATTACAAAAGACTTCACTATTGGATGACTCCAAAAATTCAGTGCATTTTTAATTTAAATATCCTTGGACCACTTTCAGAAAACATAATTTATTGTTTAATACCAAATTAACAAACTCAAAACAGCTGTTTCACACAGCAACTTCAAATCTGCTCCTCAATGAAGCTTTACAGCCCAAATAACTTCGAAAGACCTGTCATGCAGCACAAGAACCGGTTTCATTGCTTCATACCCTGTAATTTTGCAGCAGTCTCAGTCTTGCTTACATATGGCTACATAACACACAATATATTCAAGACATTTCAGACCAATCAGTCCTATTTCTACCTCCTGGTGCTTCCCAATCCCATCAGCAGTTATTTCATTTTGGTACATCCCATAACATAAATAGTACAGGAATGGTCATTTTCAGTGCACCATACACGGTCAGTTGAAACATTTTAAAACAGCCATAGCATTTCTTGACTTAGCTTTCCTGTTTACAATTTCCTATTCAAACAAAATTAAAATACTTTTTCCACAGATTAAAGATGAAATGTTTTTCAAGAACAAACTGATGTCCCCAAAAATTACAAATACATATGTAGCTAACTAGACTGTACTTCCAAAAAAACACACCACCTTCACACAACAGAATAGTAACCAAAGTGTATGATCTCAAAGGGCTTAGGCATCTTTCTGTTGCACTAGTTGATAACAATCACAATTTTTCATATCTTGCCAGCACAATTAATTCAAATTAATTTGATGCCTCTTGGACTGCATTCAGTGCAGACAGCATTAAGACTACATGATTTTAGAAACTGCAGGCTTGCTTACTGCAAGAGAGCTCACAAAGAGTTTATCTGACAAACCATACGTGCAAAATTTAGTGCAAGCTTTTGTTAATATACGAGGCAAAATGCATCAATTTCTGTTCCACAGCAATGAAGTCTCTCTCTTTTGAATGTTAAGACAATAATAAGTAAAAAAAGTACACAACTCTCAATTAAGCCCAACTGATAGAGGGGAAACGAAATTCTACTAATGAAGGACATTTTAAAATGAACTGACTAAAAATACATTTAAGCTGGATATGTACAGGTATATTTTGCTACTCATTTAGCTATTTGAGATGCTACTCATCTCAAAGAGCTTTGACACATTTGTTTAAACTCTTTTTTAAAAATACAGATGTGAGATACTATTCCTGCAGTTCCATCTGAACTGAGAAGTCTGAGCTCAGTTTTGCTCATGCCATGTTCCTCTAGATGAACGATAACAAAGTAAGAAAAGATTCAAATATCATGTTTAAATTTCTAAGAAAATCCACACTCTTCTTCTAATCCCAAAAAGGATAACTAAACATATACAGCTCCTAATCATCGTTTTCCTCATCATCAAATGAGAGAAGACTGCTGTTTTTTACTTGCTTGGCTGTACTTTGAGAAGTAGTTGCTTCTCTGTCAGTTTTCTTTTTCATCTTCTTACTTGAGCTTACATTGAAGTCCAAAACCTTCTCTGATGAACGTTTGGCTGGCTTTCTGAACATAATTTTTCCATCAGCAGACTCTGATTCACCATCTATAATGAATGGAATAAAACGAGAACTCAACTTCACACAACCATACAGAACTTCACTACTGTCTTCTCCCCAAAACCAAGACTAGTGAAACCTCTGCTAAAATAAAACAAATGTGAATATGTAGAGTTTTTTTTGACTACCCAGTCTCCATCAATGAATGCCCTCGAGGCACACAGATCTGTTTCGTGACAACCAACCCCTGAAGACAGTTCTCCTCCTGTTGTTCCAAGTAAGAAACTAACCAGAGCTTTAACTGTAATGACTGTGAGCAGTAAAGCTTTTCCCACACAATCCAGCCTCATCCATGTACCAAAATGGAGGGGACAACTTTATATGATCCTCAGTTCTCCTTCGCTGTTTGTAAAATCCATGGCAATGTACTTGTTTTAAAATCATAGTAGCTCTTTAAAGAACACATGTAAGGGACAGAGCTTTTCTTTTACTCTAATGTGCCACGCCTTGGAAAGAAATAACTGTTTCTTCTTCTCTGCATGTACTGCAAATAGTTAAAAACCAAATCCCTTATATTCTGAAGACCCTTTTTAAGAAGAAACCTATTGTAAAAACCTGAAAAATCTATCAATGACTTCTACATTATGTACACTTCTCCAGTAGTTTGTGAAAGAACACCACTATGCAGAGAACAGCTAGCTAGGTTTTTTTGACAACATTTCAGTACTGGCACATTAGAAAAGCATTACGCTCACACATAATAACCAACAAAAATAAACTGTGCATATGATAAGCTTATTTGTCAATTGATCCTCTGTGATATCTGCATGGAAAGCTAAGTATTTACATGCTGTACATTTGATTTGTAAGTTCATGAAATGCTAACAATAAATTCTGGGAGACAAAAATGACTAATTGTGAAAACATACCACACCACGTATCGCTTTTCTCAGAAGCTGGGCTAAGAAGCCAAGACTCAAAATATATATACATATTTTTTTTCCACATAACTGCTTCTATTTTAACTCTTGGCCTGGTAAAACAATGTTAAAATTTCAGTATGTGCTCAAGGACGTTCCGTTCAGCAGGAAGCCCAGGACAACTTCAGAGAGCTGTGATGTGCCAGCAGCGCTTGACAAAGAATCAATCAGATGACAAAACACAGCAGGCGCAGGCTTACCTAAGCAAATTGTAAGAACAGAATATACTATTTTGAACGACTCTGAGGTAGCAGCTCAAGAGATCTGTGTTGACTTGTTAGGATTGTCTTTCCCAGATTCACTTCACTTCATCCCTTCCGATTTTACCAGACTGTTATAACATGTCAGCTGTCTTTTTTGTTTATAGTGATGACCCTCAGAAATAGAGATGTGTTCAGCAATGCAAAGAAGAGGCTCAAACAGCAATCTCAGTGTTGGTAGTTTCTTAAAACGGAGTCCTGACAAAAGACTGTAACAGTATTACAGACAGCAGGATTTCTGATAAATCCACTGAAACACAGAAAGTAAAAGACAGGCAATGTAAAAGCACAACAGGAGAAATAATAAAATCCACTTCTTACAAGAAAAGAGGCAGAAAACTACCACTAGTAGTTCAGTTGTGACCGTGCTGAGTCACTGCTGCTTTTACATCTGTCACAAACCTTCATGCTGGCATTTTCAGACATGGAGCTGAAAACCCACTTCACCAGTGACATCAATGTACAGAGCCACAAATTCAGAGAACTTTCTCCTTTCTCCTATTAATTACAGTTTATATCTTACAAGAGTAGAGAAGTAGAAAGTATCTGAAAAGAAATACTGCTCTGTTTATTTTTTATGTAGCAGTCATTTGCATAGCTAGCAGCACAACTTCTCAGCAGTCAGCTTCTGTCCACATAGGTTTATTAGGCTGTAGGAGAAAACAAATGCCAATAAATTGGAAGGACAGGAGGAGCAGTATGAACAATATTTCAAGACACACATCTATTCAATGACAAGGGCTGGAAAAAATTTATGGCAACCTACTGAATTTCTTGATGTTTCTATGTTTATAAGTTCAGGTCAACAATTCCCACTGTTCTTTCTAGTCACCCCCCTCTATGCATGCCTTTGGGAGCTTTTACTACAGGAACTCCACATACCGCTGTCATGAAGATGAGATGACCAGCCTTTTCTCAGATATTCAGACCCATACATTTATGAGAGAAAAATAAAACCATAGAGAATGTTTTTGTTATTTAAGAATTGTAAGATGAACTCTGATTTAGATTCCTCCTGTTTACACGTCGAAGAGCAGCACAAATCCTAAATGTGATTTAATGGCTGTGAAAGCTTAAAGGGTCTGATACTTAAGACAGCATTGCCCGTAATCTCTTTGCCTCTCCTCTTTTCCTCCCCTAGCCCTAATGTGTAGAATGCAACAGGAATAATGTCAGAAGAGTAGGGACACCTGCCAAATTTGGTCACCTGCAGAGCATCCCAGAGACAAGATGAACTAAAAAATCCATAGAAAAATAAATTCTGGAGAGTACAAAAAAAGCTGGGAGAAAGGATCTTGCATTAATTACCATCTTTCGTGCAAACTTAATTTCTCATAAGGCCATTTTTATCTATGAACTGCTAGTAACCATTTACAAAATGCTGCACAAAAACTTTAAACAAAATGACTGATGTTAAACAGAGGCCTTCTTTCTAAGCTTCTAAGCTAGCCCTCCACTCATAAAATATTTCAATATGGAAGAACTTTTTTCCTCATACAGCAAAGTTTAAGTCTTAACTAAAAATGTGCTCCATGACTGAATTTGCACAAGCCAAAAAATTGTGCTTTGCCTCAGGAGGCAGCTTAGTGCAGCTAGGATCAACTTACTGATCAACTTGCTTGTTTTTGCCAAATTAATGCAAAAGTGTCGTTCATCTTTTAAAGAAAGCACAAGCCAGAAGAATTTGGTGTCTAAGATTTAACACACACACAAAAAGTGACTCCATGTCAACCTGATTGTAGAACAAAATGAAGCAGAAAGGATGCAAATGAAAAACAAAAACTCCTAGAGTAATTAGAGTATTCTAAGCCAAAGCCTGAATGCAAGAACTTTCAAATGAAGGCAATCCCTCAGATATATAAAAGAGGAGAGGGCAAAACCTCAGAACAAAATACTTGCCATTTTTTTGAAAAGCTGACAGTTTTTATTCACAACGGATAGTCAGCAGTCTATTACTTATGACCTACCAAGGCACTTTGGCATTGATGTCAACATGGGGGGAGGAAAAACTATCAGTTCTGAAATGTGTTTCCCTGCTACTCTTTCAGTTTTTGCATAATTTCACTGCTGAGTAATTTGGGGCTATACATTATGGTGTGGTATCTGTTACATTCATTTCACTTTCTACTCCGAGATAAAAGAAATGTGAAATTTAATTGAATCATGCAATGTCAAGCTTTCATTATACCCCCAATTTATACAAGTGGCAATTACCAAAAAAGAACTGAAACTAACGCATTATTCAGAATTCTCTTTGTTAAACTGGAAGCAACAAGCTGCCTGAATACCTGCCTCAGACGATAAAGCTGAAATGAAACCTCTACATTTAAATCTCCCTACTGACATGGCAAAGATGGACAAAGACTTGAAGAAGCCTTCAGCAACTTGCAGCACCAGATCTTCAGTTTCACACTCAGTCTTCTATATAGCAGAGGCACATACATACAAACACATTTAACCTGGGTATTCCCATAAGAACAAGAAGCAAAAGCAAGACCTCAGAGTAACAGCAAAGGCAGATGAGCAAACAGTAGCACTATCATGCAGAACAGAGGGCAGCACTACCACCCTGCAGCATTTTAGAAGTCCTGCTACCTGCCACTGCAGATTTTTTCCCTCAAGTGCATGTTATCTCTCGGTGAATGAAGGAGCAAAAGCAGAGGTCATAAAGTCCTGCAAGGACTCAACACTACTATCCTTACTACACAGATTTATATTTGTGTTTTAGGAATGCCTTTTTCCACCAGAGACATTCAGTGACTGTTCAAATACACTTTTGTTTTCACACTGTGTATTCATCTTAGTATATCGGCTGTTTTTGAACTCTTTCACAGCATGGACTCCACCTCAATAGATTCTCATGGACAACTAGTACTTTCTGCCTAGCTTTACAAAATCATTTTTCCTCCTACTGTGACTGTTTGAGAATCAACTTGCTTACATGAAAAAGAAACCAACACTCCAAAAGAATGCCATTTCTTTCCAGTCGGTTGAAATTTCTAGCAGCACTAGGATGACAGTACAACTTTGGAAAAGAAATCATGCAACAGCTATGCAAACTGCAACACCAATGAACTGTCATAACAGCATTAGCAAGAGTTTTTCCGCTCACTCTATTAAGAATGTAAAGCTGTAAACAGATTTTCCAAAGAGATTGAACAATACAATGAAATCATCAATTCCCCATCGAAAAACAAGGCCTTCATTTTTAGTTGAAATGCTGCATTTCACTCTTCTCACTGGTCTGTCATCCACCTAAGACAAAGCTTTGCCATACTAGCTGTAGATAGTATGTATTTTCTTGCATCAGTTATTGAACATACTGTCCCCTCTTCCCAGGTTCTAGATAGTTTATTATTTCCAGAAGAGGTAAGCAATGAAACAAAGACCAGATTTTTTATTTTACTGGCTTTTAAGCAATGTAAAAGCAAAACTTTATCTGGGTGGTTTTGTTTTCAGTGAAATAGTCTAAATTTTCAAAGCAAAATAACTGGAAGGGTAGTTGAAATATTTTTCTGTATTCACATAAATACATAATGGTGTAGAAGATGCATAAAGAACAGCAGAAATAATGAAGTCTGATTTATTGCAGTTTGATTCTAGATTGCAAATCTGCGTTGGAGATCATGGCTCCTTTTCATGTCACTCCCTATATTCTTGAAAACCTTCTGTTCATCTCCTTTCTTTCACATCTCAAGTCAAACCACAGCACTCCTACTTGTCTTCCATGTGCCCTGGACTACTAGTTGTGCAAGTCACAATGCATACTGAGGATGATTTCAATACAGTAGTGAAGTGGAGCAGTCAGTTAAGTCATCAGGGAACTGAGTTTACAAGCCTGTCATTCTCTTCTCTGAGGCACTAACTTGAGTTTCCTCCTTCTACGTACATACTATTTTACAAACTCCTAAGATTACCTTTAATATACTCAATCCCACCATCAAACAGAGTTAATTAATGGATTAATGAGTTCAGAAGTTATCACAGGCGATGTCAAGAAGATACAGCACGCTAATGACACTCCATTTGCCTACCCCCCAATTATTATTAATAATAAATTAAGGTGGTGCTTTAGAAGTAGAATGATGCACTATCAAGAGAAACAGAACTTCAACAGTATAGAGACGGACATCTTGGACGTTACTTCAGATTGGGAATCAAAGGTAATATTAAATGATAGAAAACAAGCAAGGATCATCAAGCTCCCTTTTATGACTCACTTGCTTTGGCTATACGAAGCAAAAAATTAGTAGTTTTTAATTCACCTTGTTCACTTGACTTCAAGGCCTCTTTGATTTGCTGTTTAATTTTCATTGCTTCTTCAGCAGTCAAGTCCCCTTTTTTCAGCGTTACCACTTGAGGCTGCTCATCTTCATTATCACTGCCATTATCAGAATCACTATCCGCAAGTGGAAGCTGCTCTCTCTAGAGGAAAGAAACAAAAGCAATTCTGATCAATTGGTACAACAGCAGGCAGTAGTTTTGGTTTCACTTCTGCAGCAATGTTGGTGAGGAGCCATGGCACAGCCCACAGCACCAGGCTCTCCCAGTGCACTTTACCTGAATGACACACATCTACTGTCGCATCCTTCAGCAAAAGTCACAGAATCACAGAATGGCCAGGGTTGGAAGGGACCTCAAGGATCATGAATCTCCAACCTCCCTGCCACATGCAGGGCCACCAGCCTCCCCATTTAATACTAGACCAGGCTGCCCAGGCCCCATCCAACCTGGCCTTGAACACCTCCAGGGATGGGACAGTCTGCATTACTGCAGCCCATGGCATGCATTCCCAGTACAACAGGGACAAACATACACACACACACATATATATTAAGATTTTTAAGATATATATATATATTTTAAGATTTGCTCATATTTGGCGACTAAAACAGGCTCATAGGACTCACTGCAACTCTTTGGACAACACTCAACTCTGTCATGGAGACAGTGTCCCACGGAAAGAAAACAAAAAGCACACACAGACCCTATGGCCTTTACTCTAGCATATGTGTCAGCTGATCAGGCATTAAGACCATTTTAACCCTTTGCATATATAATTTTTATTACACTTTAAAACATTTCTTTCCCCTAACCCCAGCCCTATTAGAACAGTTAAACTGGGAGCATTTCTCCATCCCCCTTGGGATGCCAAGAGGTGAAACAACTGCTCTGTGATGGGGCACCAGGGCTGCAATTACTAAATGACAATGAGATGGGGCAGTGTTTTTTTAATTTATTTTCATCTTCGCCAGAAGAACAAGTCCCCTAGGCAGCCCCAGCCCACAGCAAGCGGGCAGCTACCAGCACCCCAGCCCTTCCAAGGCTCATCCCCCGCCTCCCAGCGGGTTTCGTACCCTTCCTACCCTCCTGAGGGGAAGGGAAGCAGGGCAGCGGTGCGCGGGGCCGAGGAGGGACACGCTGCCGAGCAAGGACCTCTCCTCAGGAAGGCCGTTACCTTGGTTTCCACCGTGGGCCCCTCCCGATACCCGACCTGCCGCTTAAAGCGGCTGAGGAAAGCGGGCTCGGCCGGCCGCACGTAGGAGACCTGGTTCCTTTTGCTCATGGCCGCTGCCTCCAGCTCGGCCACAAGCGGCCAGCTGCCCGCTTCCGGTAGCGAAGGACGGCAGCCCGAGCGGGACAGCCAGAACGCTTCCTGCTTCCGCCTTACTGCTGATATCCCCATCACGTGACGAGGGCAGACATGCTTCCAGCCAATAGGAGGAGAGAAGCCAGACTAGGGGCAAGAATAGTGCAATGAAATGGCCGCGCCCTTCTTGGCCTCATATTGGGGGCGGGGTTGTGCCGCTTTCGGCTCTTAGCGCCAAATTCAAACACGCCGCCGTTTTGGAGGAACTGTGGGCGGGTAGGGGGCCGTAGGGCCGGCGCGGATTATGGCTCCCGGCACGAGAGGTGAGGGGACGAGGGGGCGATCGGGGTGCGCGGTGAGAGGGGCGGGGGTCCGCGGTGAGAGGGATGGGGGAGTACATTAGTGCCGCTGTCACTACATGGGGACTCTGCGGGGACTGTGGCCGCCGCACTGAGCGGGCTGCGGTGCGTGGCGGTGGGACGGGACGGGACTGTTGTTCTTAAACATTAGTTTTTTTATTTTGATTTTGATTTTTTTATTTTTATTTTTACCTTGACTATTTTCTGTGCATTTTTTTTCACCTTTTCGTAGATTTACGTGATTCTGCAGTGCCTTTGCTGAACTCACCAAGGTAAAGTATTATTGGCCGCTTCCTGTATGTGAAACTTTCCTGTAGGAAAAAGTGCAAATAGTGTAATTGTACAAAATAATGTAAAGTTTTTCACCCAGTGTTTTTCCCACACAGGACTGCCTATCTCTCTCAACTTCCTTTGTGATTTAAAAATAAAATCTCTTCATCTAAGCGCTGTTTTGAGGCATCGGATTTCTTAGAATGTTGTCGTAATTCTTGGATGTAGGCTGGCTTCTATGAGCGAGTCCCAAGCTAAAAGAAAGACACATAAAGCCCTCCAAATATACATGATTGCCCCAACTCAAAATATCACATACTGACAAAATATTTACCAAGTTAGTGAGATGTCTCAAATCCAGTTTCAGATCTTCGCTTTCTCAGCTGCTTCTTCTTCCCCTTTTAGCCTTTTCATTTGTTGCTCCCCCATCTCACATTTCACTCATGAAGTATACCTCTAAAATTGTTCTTTTCCTTTCTCTTGTGTTGCCAAATGTAAAAACCAATGGCAGTTATAATACTATCTTGCTCTAACTGATTGATGTGAAAGAATAAAGTAAATACAAGCTTGCTGTCATTTCATGGAGGGATTAAATTATTTAAGAATTCAGTTGGTATAAATATTTTTATTGATATTTATACTAGAATGTCATAAAGCATTAATATAATTCATACACAGTTGGAGTTTGGTTGCTCCAAAAGTAATGCCTCTTATTTTCACGGAAACTGCAATGTCTACGAGGAGTACAATAACTGTTTGATAGAGTAAATTCTCAGCTACAAAATGCTGGTTTTCAACACAGTCATTATCATTAGTTATGCATTCTCACCAGCAACAAACGAGCCCGTGTACTGCACTCATAAAAGTCTGCAGCAGAGGAGGTGACCCACTATTGCCACTGCTGAACCAAACCACCCACTGCCTCACCAAATGTCAACTGGGGCAATTTTTTCCACATGGAGGAATTTATTGACACCCCTTCACCTCATCTGCACTTCTGTGTCAGATGCCATTCTGTCAGACTGCGCCTCTGTGTCCTGTCACACAGCAACAAAATGCAACAGGATATTGGTGGGAAGGTTCAGCCTCTGCCATACTGCCAACATCTGCATCAGATGTCATGTGCCAAAATAACAAAATAGGAGCATTACTTTAAAGCATTCAAGCTGAGTTTTGAACAAACTGTTCAACAAAGAACAAACTGTTGTATCCGCTGATTAATGTGGTGAAATTGGTCAGGGAACTTTTAATTTTAGGAGCGCTGTCCTTGATCAGATTCATCGATTGAGAATTGATTATTTTTTCACTTCCTGTGAAAAGCAAAGAAAATGCAAGATTTCTTGCTGCAGTATAGCACTGTGTGTTCCACTTGTTAAATCTTTCTCTAAGTTCCTGTAATAAAGAGGATACTTGAAACCTACAGCCTTAGAAATTACTGAAGCCCCATTATAACTACAGTGGCCTGTCTGCTCTCTCTTCCTCCCCTCTCTTTGTACTTCAAATTCACTGTGAAATGTGTTCTTTTAGAATTGTATTTACATGCAGAAACAACAAATTCCGCCAGCTTTTTGTTCTTTTTTAATCTGCCACATTGTAAGCTTTAATACTGTGTCTTATAATGAACTCGTGTACAGCTACAAGGTCTGTAATTTAAGGAAATATGTTTGTATGATTTCATATGCTTAATCTGATTTTTGCAGTGTAAGTCTAACAAACAGCTGATAGATGTATTTCAAAGAAATCTAATGCATAAATATTCATTCAGCGTTGAAGGGGATGCTATCAAGGTTTACGTAAGAGTACGTCCCCCTTCAGAGGGAACTGCATTAACTGATGGAGATCAAGGCTTGTGTTTATCTGTTCTTTCATCAAACACCATCCGTCTGCATTCGAAGCCTGAGCCGAAGATCTTCACTTTTGATTATGTTGCAAATATGGAAACAACACAGGTAATAATTGAATAACTTACAGAAATTTGTAGCTGTAGTGCAGGTTTTCCCCAGATTTTGGCAACTGCTGTGTTAAACCTTTCTAAAGACGTCATTCCTTTGGTCATATTTTTTGGGGTCTTATTTTTTGCTGTGCTCTATTTGTTAATATGTGGCTGTAGTTCAGAGATATTGCCCTTAATTCCACTTTTGAATAGTTTTTATGTATTTTTAAGCACCACTAATTTGTTTAATCAAAGCTTGCGTTAGAATGAAAGCTCCTGTTTGTAAACATAACAGTAATAGCATGAACAGAAAATAACGCCCTGTTGAGATAATCACACAAAAATGGATGGTAGCCAATAGCCGATGTGATTCGTATGTTAGAAGTGTATGACCCTATTACAGTTATATTTCCTTTTATATCTGCTTTTTAACAGATATATTGTTCAGAAATTTTCACTGCTTAATGTTCTTATGCCCTTGGAAAAGGTAATACCAGAAGGAAAATGCTCCAATTTAATCTTCACAATATTGCATTCTTGAAGTTCTGAACATCATTTTCATTTAACATCTAATGCACCACACTTCCATTTCCAAGCTCTTAAGGAAGTCTTTCCTTCCTACAATATGATCTTAATGGGAAAACCTAAAAGTAATCTATCTCAGTTGTTTCTGCAATGTCCTTACAAATGGTGATTAATTTCTTAGTTTCATAAAGCATTGGTTGTATAAGGAGTACGAGTGAGGTCTTTTTAATAGTGCTGACTTGAAGTGTATTCTAATAAAGGAGCAGCGTCATCCTTCAAGTGTCATCTCTGTTTTATATGAAGAAATGAACTGCTCGTGACAGCATCCTGTCATCCATCTTCATGCAGAACTCTGCACAGAAGTTGTGAAGTTCTTAATAAATGTCATAATAAGAACCCATAATATATACATCTCATTTAGCATCTCTAAAAGAAAACAAGGCACTCAGCTATCGTTTGCAGCGAGGCTTTTTTTGCATGTCTAGGAAATGCATGAAAATGGAAGCTGAGTGGCTGTGCACGTTTGCCCAGTATGCCATTGTACCATGGCAAGCTGACCAGTTTTGCTGATCATCATAGTTTCAATTTTGCTATAAACCACATAATAATTATAATGAACACTGGACCAAAATTAATACTATACATAATAAAAATTTTGAAACCATATTGTGGTGAATTTTACTCAGTTTTTTCACAGTGTTCTACGTCACAATGGCTCACCATGTCCTATGACTTTTTTTGCTGTGAGAGACCTCCAAGGGTCGTGATAACCTGTCTGACCCTGAATAATGCAATTGTTTTATACGTTATATTGTTATCACACAGGACAGGCTGATAGAAAAGATACTTAAATTGCTGCAGCCAAGTGTCTTCTCTTTCCTTTGTCCCCAGGAGTCAGTGTTCTCAAGTGTGGCCAAAAGTATTGTTGAATCATGTATGAATGGCTACAATGGAACCATCTTTGCATAGTAAGTCATTTAATGGTTTAATTTCATAGAAATTACACTATTTGAGGAGAGTTTGTTAATGACTAATAGTGGTTTTAATTTCCTGAGTCTGCTTAATGTTAGGGTAAGCTCTGAAAATGCTTCCTTAGTTCAGAACAATGAAGAAAATGTTCTTGCACTATTGAAGTATACTTCTTGTTTCAGCTTTCAAAGTGTTTTCAGAGGAAAACTATATCCAACATTAGTAGCATTAATATCACCATATTAACTGAAAATATTTTCTCACTTTGAAAACGGTGTAGGCACTTCTGTTAAAAATGCTAACTTGGAGGGCTGATCTTATGGAAGTGTTACTGTTTGTTTAGTTTTAGTCTGGAAAAGCTTTTGCAAAACTGAACTCTGCTTTGGAAAAATCAAGTGAAATTGCTGTGAAACTTCTCTAGCATTATTAATAACTAAGGATAATATGAGGAAATATTCAACTTGAAAGGGTTTTAATTGTTAGTTTATGTATGCTACTGAGGGACATTAAACTCATTTTTTTGGTGCAGTCTTCTGGGATTTTATGTGTCTATTTGAAAGATTTTATTTTAATGCTGAGTTCCACTATTCCCTTTCCAACAGAAATGCAAAAGAAAACGGGGGTGAGGGGAGCAAAGAGGGCTGTGAAAAAGTAATTTATCTAACGTGGTCAAAATTCACTCCTCTATTTTCATATATTCTCAGCTTCCCTCTGTTTTTTTAATCTTCTGTTTCTTACATTTGAAACTGTCAGTTTTCTTTAAAAGATACAGATTAATTTAAAAATCAGAGCTGGGATAATGCTTTGTTGTCTTACTACTACTTTATGGGGTTTTTTTTAGTGGCCAGACTGGATCAGGAAAAACTTTTACTATGATGGGTAAGTGCATTAAGACAGCTTTATCTTACATTGATCTTCGTATAGAACTCTGTATAGAAGTTGTGAGTTAAGTAGTTTCTTAATGTTTTTTTTCTGGAGTTGAAATGTCTCCTTGGCTCAAATGCTGGGGACGATTGAGATTTTTCTCTTTCTTTGGGTAGCTTTAAGGTTTAAAGGAGCAGAGAATCCTTATGGTTGGAAGTGTCCTTTAAAGGTCATCTAGTCCAACTCCCCTGCAATGAACACGGACATCCACAGCTACATCACATTGCCCAGGGCCTGATCCAGCCTCACCTTGTTTGTCTCCAGGGATGGGGCATCAACCACATCTCGAGGCAGCCTGTTTTTGTGCCTCACCACCCTCACTGTTGAATCACAGAATGACAGAATCACAGAATGGCCAGGGTTGGAAGGGACCTCAAGGATCATGAATCTCCAACCCGCCTGCCACATGCAGGGCCACCAACCTCCACATTTAATGCTAAACCAGGCTGCCCAGGGCCCCATCCAACCTGGCCTTGAACACCTCCAAGGACGGGGCATCCACAGCATCTCTGGGCAGCTGTTCCAGCACCTCACCACTCTCTGGGTAAAGATTTCCCCCTGATGTCCGACCTAAATCTCCCCTCCCTCAACTTAAAACCATTTCCCCTCCTCCTACACGTATCAACCCTTTCAAAGAGTTGATTCCCCTCCCCTCTGTAGGCTCCCTTCAGGTATTGAAAGTTGAAGACTTTTTCTTTGTATCCAATAAATGGTGTGGAGCTCAGTGCAGTTACTCTTAGTTTGTATCAAGATAGATAGCAAAGTGCAAGTACTCTCCTCCATCTTTTTGAGGTTGCATAATTTTGTTTTTGACAGGAGAAAAACTTTTCAGTGGAATCAAGCATTTTGAGTAAGCTGTATCAAAAAAAATGAGCAGTTCTGCTGTTTTCCTGTTTGGCTGATGTATCCTACATGTGTAGAAAAAATATTAATATGTAAAAAATATTTATATGTAACATTCTTTCATAGTAAAATTATAGTGAGGTTTTCAAAATAACTGGTTCATACCCAACTAGGAATTTAAGACCCCTCAGTATATGAAACCTATTGTATTTTGTACATCATGCAGTGGTAATTTTAAATGCATTAATATTTCACTTGATGTTAGAAGGGTACTGAAACAACCAAAATTGTATGGCTGATCTGTTTAAGGGGACTACATAGGAATTAAATGAACATGGGGCCAGAACCACTGTCTGTCTGATTAGTCAAGTCAGGCTTAAGGCCTCATCTGTACTATTTGACATGGAAGTTCATGTTTCATACTATTTTAGACTTAGGTAACCCTAAAGACAGAAAATGACCTTTCACGGGGATCACTTTGATTTTGTTTAAACCTGAATATTGTGGAATATTGTCTTGGATCATGAAAGTTGATTTCATTGATTTTTGCAGTTCACTAATTGAGTTTTGCCATTCACTAATTAAAACTTACTGAAGTCCTCTATAATGGCACCTTGGAAAACAAACAACCAACCATTTCACTTGAGTAATACTAATTAAAACGTTTTATTTAAAAATCTCTTTAGGACCATCTGATTCTGATAATTTCACTCACAGTCTGAGAGGTGTCATTCCACGGAGCTTTGAATACTTATTTTTTCTAATTGAACGTGAGAAAGAAAAGGTACATTTATTTTCTGCATACTAATGCAGTGAGGTATGTCTCGCATCAAAATTTAGCTAAGGCTGTTTTGTAATGTGGTGTGTGGAAGTGAAGTTTCTGAGATTATGGCTGACTTGCTTAAAATCTATTAATCAGAAGCAATTGTGTCTAGCTCTTCAGACACGTGCACGCTTGTTGTGAATCTAAAAATGCATCTAGGTTTCTGGATGTTGGTTTTCATCTGAGTTTCAAGGGATGTCAGAAATGCATAACATGCTGAATATACATAAGCAAGCTTACAGCTTCATATATATAAAAATAAATTACTGTCATACAATGAAAAGCTTAATAAAAGCTAGTGCATTTATAGTGTAAATGCTTGTGTTTTGAAGGCTGGCAGTGGAAAGAGTTTTCTCTGCAAATGCTCTTTTATTGAAATCTACAATGAGCAGATATTTGACTTGCTAGACTCTGCTTCAGCTGGACTCTTTCTCAGAGAGCACATCAAGAAGGGGGTCTTTGTTGATGGTGCTGTTGAACAGGTGTTATCATCTGCTGCTGAAGCATACCAGGTATTTTTGCCACTTTTAAATGCTTGAACTTCTAATCTCGATTAATGGCCTATTTGGTAAATATTTCTCTAATTTAAGCCCTTGGTTTTTTGGGCGCTGTCTGTGACGCCCTCTCCCCCTTTTCCAAAGCACTGGTAAAAGTCTGTGATTAGATAGCATTTCTTGACCATCTCACACATGTAAGAAATCATAGAGTTCTAAAATATATGGAACATATGAATTGCAATCACCGTAATCTCTCCAGAATACTCCTCATATCTTTGAAATAACAACAGAAAATTACATCCTGTGCTAATTAAGCAGCATGTGTGTTTCAGAAATTGTCAAGTTGATTTCTCCAAGAGTGAAGTGCACAGTACTGCTGTAACTTCAAATATTCTTTTCCTTGTGTACTGCTAACATGTACAAGTACTGGGTATGTTCTACTCTGAAATGGCAATGGCACTCTAGGAGGGAGGAAATTAAAGCTGTAATTAGTTTTTTATTAAGCTTGACTATCTATTTGTATAATATTCCTCCCCCTTGTTTTTTGTAGAATCTATCTCTTTTATATATTATGTCAATATTTTTTAATGTAATATATAAAATACTGGAAAGAATGTGCTTGTTCTTGGGATTTTTGAAAGTAAGTGTACTTACTACTGTTTATCTCACTTTCAAGTAAATAGTGGGTCCTGCCTGAAATACTTGTTTAATGTCTTTTTCATGTTTATTAATTAGGTATTAACTATGGGCTGGAGAAACCGTCGTGTAGCATCAACCTCAATGAACAGAGAATCCTCAAGGTCACACGCAGTTTTCACTATCACAGTGGAATCCATGGAGAAAAACAATGACATTGTTAACATTCGTTCTTCCCTTCTCAACCTGGTAGACTTGGCAGGGTCTGAGAGACAGAAAGACACCCATACAGAAGGACTGAGACTGAAGGTTAGTTCTGTACTATCTGTGGCATCTTTTTCCTCTCAGTTGCATTGCCCTGTCCCATCCACCAGATCTTCTCACTTGTATTTTCTGTTCTAGGAAGCAGGTAACATAAATCGATCACTGAGTTGCCTGGGCCAAGTAATCACAGCACTTGTTGATGTGGGTAATGGAAAACAGAGACACATTTGTTATCGGGATTCCAAGCTCACTTTTCTGCTACGGGTAATATAGATCCTCTGGATTTTACATACTAGTTGGGGTAGAAACAGTTTGTGGTTGTTTGGGTTTTTGTGTGTGTGTGTTTTTGGATTTATTTTTAAATTCAGCTTTGGCAAACTGAACACACGTACATAAAAATGTATGTTAGTATGGGGCATGAAGAATAAAGGATGAAAAACATCTTTTCGCCTAAGCAGATGCTCCATTGCTGCTAACTGAAGACAAGAAATTCATTTATGTTTCTATTTTCCTTTTACATATTTGTAAGTGTTGATAAAGAAGTGTATGCCTTCTTCCTTATAATTTGGGAATTAAAATTTGGGAAAGACTCTGTATCAGTGATATTTAGAGACTGGTCGAAATGTATGACAGGGTCTCCAGAATTAGTCTGTGTGCTAATGTGTGACACTGAGCATTTGACACATTTCCTGTTTCCTATTTGAAAATTCATGGATTGTTTTTGAGCTGATCAGAAAATAAAGATAGAAGCATTCGAAGATGAAGCATTCTTTTCTGTGGGATGCCAGCACTCACTAGAACTCTGAACAGTTACTAATATCAGTATATTTTTTGTTTTATACGACATAGTTGTAACATAAAATTTCTTTTGCTTACTACAGAGATTATTATTTAAAATGGCAAAACTGCAGCATTCCATCCATTTCACGTACACGTTAGAAGTAGGGACCTCAGGAGAGTTATAGCACTTTGGTGTAACACGATTTTGCATTGTAGTACTAGGGCTTCTTGGTGTAGCCCCAAACCTGCAAACAAAGCTAATTTCTATGGAATTTTTTAAACAGGATTCCCTCGGCGGTAACGCAAAAACATGTATAATTGCAAATGTCCATCCAGGATCCAGGTGTTTTGGTGAGACACTGTCAACCCTTAATTTTGCTCAGCGAGCAAAGTTGATTAAAAACAAGGTAAACAAGAACCTCAATGTCTTTATTGCCTGAATCAGACAAGGTTTTTTTATCATTCAAATTACATATCTACCAACAGGATAACTTCAGTAATACACTCTCATGCTATCACTCACTGAAATGAATATAACATCTTAAGATATGAGTTTGCTTTCCCTGATCTTTTTTTACAAATTATTTTTTGAAGAGAATTTGTTTGCTTTTGATTATGAGTTGAGAACAACTGCTGGAGATTTGACAGTGGCTCAGGACAGTGTTGGTGTTCGTTGTTTCTTCTCTGAGAACTAACATTAGAAAATGTGAAGTGTACCCAAATCTGTACTAAAAGTAGTCGTGACAAGTTTAGATTAAATGTTATTCAGTACATCCAGTTTTTCTATATGCTATATGAAAAAAGTAATTTCTCATGAGTCAAAGTATGTTTACATCTTTTGTGAAACTATTTTATTCACCACGTACTGCTTAGCTTTGTTTTTCAAGATTATCTAGAGTAAACTGTACAGAAAATATTCAAATTTCTTAATCTTAATCGTTGCTTTTAGCAAAACTAAATTGTTGGCTGCTCAATAACTTGAACATTTAGCCATGAGTTCTTTCTTCAGAAAGACCTAAAGAGTTCTCAATAGTTTGATTGCTTTGCAGTCTTTCAATTTTTCCTTTAACTATGAATTATAATAAGCTTTCTATTTGTACCTTCTCATGATTTTCTCTTAAATATTTATCAAAGGCTGTGGTGAATGAAGACACACAAGGAAATGTGAGCCAGCTGCAAGCTGAAGTCAAGAAGCTGAAAGAGCAACTTGCTCAACTTACGTCAGTGCCATCTATGCATGATATTTCTGTATCACAAGGTAAGAGTTAGATTTAAAAAAGAGAATTTGCTTCTTTTGTAGCTTAGAGTATGTTGGAGCTTTGTATAATCATCATGTTTCTCAGCAATGGTTTTGTAGGTACCAGCCTGTCATGGTTTTATGATTTGTGGTTGTTGGTAATCCACATCATAACATCATACACAGATTGCCTGTATTTTATGTTGCCTCTATGTACATCCAGTATTTTGCAGAAGTTCTTGATATGTATTTCATTGCTCTCAAAAGTTTTAAGCACTGGGCTGTATTTCCTGAAATAATACCTAAAATAAGTGGTAGGTTGCCCAGTACTTCCAGTAACCAAAAATTCACATATGATTGTTTGTATATTTAGGTTGCAGGGGCACTAAGGTGTTGATAATGTCCATCGAATCCGTATTCATTTTAATCTCTGGGCTGGCTTTTTCTCCTCTTCCCCATTTTGCCTCTTCAGGAAGATCTTAATAAGAGTGTTTGACTTTCAATAAAAGGCTAGTTTCCTTGTAAGATGATGATGTTTTTATCTAGATATATTTTTTTCTTCTAATAGTTTATCACTAGATGGTTATAGCTGCAATACTTTTCTTCATGGAAATAAGCTACCTATGTCATGTTTTGATTACAAGGCAATAAGGTTATCTTGTAACGCCTGCTTTGCTCTCCTTCTCTCTGGCCTCGTCTCTGACCTTGACAAGAAATAGATCCAGTTTCAAAAGATACCACAAAGGTTAGGAAGATTTGCATAATACAAAGCATCTGTGGTTGAGTTTTCCTAAGGGAAAAAAAGACTTCTCCACAAGAATATGCATTTAAATTGTAAAAAGTCAGTGACTGTGGGGGCACCAAATCTGTTGAACCCAGGGTACTGATGGAGGGCTCAAAAATGTTGTTAGACTTGTGACAGAGTTCTTGAGGAAAGCAAGTGATAACGCTTAAACACTGAAGGGAGCTTTTATGAGATAGCTAATATTATAAAAGGTGTATTTGCTCTATACAGATAAATCGTGATGTTTGTAATACTTGATCACACAAAAATGCAAAATGTGCTTACTACAAACTTTATGAACATAATGACATTGTTTTTGTCTATTAATTGAGTATAAGGTAGTATTTATAACTGAGTAGACTTGCCTGGATGAAAGCTGTTTTCAGTTTCTGAAGTTGATTAGTTAAGTCCATTTAAGTCCTTGTGTGAACACTTTACTTCCAATTTAAGTTACTAACTGTCCACTTACTTCATGTTTATTTTTCTGAATTTCCTTATAAAGCAGTTTGTGTATTTTTAATACGTGCAAACTACAATAAAAATGTGAGTAATACGTTATCAAGCTCATTTTGTAGGGTTTTTACATTTTATTAGATATACTCATTTGAACAAACTGATTGTTTAATAAAAGTTAATTATAAAGTTGTTGAACAATATTGCTAATTATAAAATTATGTACAGGGGTTCTGGTCCCTATAAGCACGCGCAGATGGCTAAGAATTATAGTCTAAACTTCTTTACTCTGCGTATCAACATGATCTTTGTAGAGGAATTATGTTGTTTGAACATGCTGTCATGTTATATGTGTATGTGATTAAGTGACATTTTAATACACTTGGCATTTGGTTCTTGCCCTGCAGATGCTGCTGAAAAGGAGAAAAAAAATATAAATTACATTAACAACTTTATTGAAGCAATGTTGTTCTGGGAGAAATCAGAATGTGAGAAGAAGGTAAGAAAGCAGTGGTATTCCTAAGTGCATTCTACAGTACTCTCTTGTAGAAGACCAGTGAGCTTATTGAAATCAATTGATATTTATGTTTTATTTTTTGAATAAAAATACTCTGTCCAAAGCTTATAAGCTTCAGTAACAAGGAAACGAGTCAAATAGCATTTGAGATAAAATCTTTCATCTCAAATTCAGACAAGCTATAAGCATTCCTAATATGATTAGGTTTAGGATGTGATTTTTTTTTTCATTAAAAAATTTGAACAGGAAAACAAACTTCCGTTTCACTTAATTTTAAGGGCATCTCAGAGCATTTGGATCAACATTGTGTTTTTGATGCAATCCTGCCAGTCATTCATTTTGCTGTGCTCTAGTTCATGTCATGGTGCAGTGCTGGATCATTAAAAATTGATTGTTTTTGGAAGAAACTAACTAAAAGAGACGTTCTAGGAGTGCACATGATGTGCTTCCCTGTCTGAACATTTAGTCCACGGAATCACATTGGAGCTGCTTCTAAGTAAACTTTTTCAATTCACATAGTGTGGAATTTGACTTTTGGGTGTGAGCTGTTACTCTGAACAGATCTGCTCCAAACGAATGATAGTTTATGTATTTCTAGAAATTATCATGAGCTGAGTTTTGCACGATTCATATGTAGGTGATGTTTAAACCTTAAATTAATCTGGTATAACTATCACTTCTTCATTAATCTATGTATGTACTTTCTAAGAATTTACTAGAAAGAATTGCTCAACTAGAAGACTTGTGTGCCAAGAAGGAGAAATTCATTCAGTCCAATAAAATGATAGTCAAATTTCGTGAAGACCATATTGTTCGCTTGGAGAGACTGCATAAAGAAGCTGGTGGAAGTTTATTGCCAAAAGAGCAAGAAGATCTCCTCAGTGAATTGAGGGAGGAATTGCAGACACTCAGAGAACAGGCAAGTCTTGTGGTTGGCTTTTTTTTTTTCCTTTTTAGAAAAAATTTGTTTTGTGAGAATGGCTCACTTGATAGAGTTGTGAGATGGATGGATTCAACCAGTCTGGGAAAGACAGGAAAAAAGGGGACATAAAGTGCTGCCTCTTTATGTAAAGAAGCACCTCAAAAACCATAGCACCTTCCTTCTCTCCATTGGAGGGTGCTATGGGTGGGTTTAAGAGCCTGAGTGTTTGCATAAGCAAGTCTAGTAAGGGAGATGTTGTGGTGGGAGTATGCTGCAGGCAGTACTATTGAAGTTAGGTAGTAGAGGACCCAGTCTGCTCTAAGTGACTCTGAGATCACAAATACTCATTCTGAGGAAGAACCCTCCTGACATCTGCTGAAAGAACAAGGCAGCGGGGTGCAAATAATGCAGGAGGTGTCTCAGTGAAAATAATGTAGATGTTAGATGGGCCAACCTGGGGTTTTGCTTGAGGAAAGGAGACTTCAGATTATTGATGGATATTATTTGTGAGGCAGCTCTGGAGAACAAAGAAACTAAAGAGAAGATAGATCTTTAAAAATAGCTTATTCCAAGTGCAAGAATATTTCAATAGGTAGGGAAAGGAGTAGCAATTGTATAAGAAAACTAGCTTGAATCAGTCTGAGTCTCGTAACTGAGCTTTAACTGAGAGGATGGGGAAAAATACTAGTACAGAAATCAGGTCAGGCATTATTAGATGTGTACAGTGTTGTAGTGTTGTCTGTAAAATAAAAACCATTGAAAAAAAATAATGCTTATCACAGATGGAACAACACCCACGAATTGCCAAGTATGCCATGGAGAATCATAACCTCAGAGAGGAGAATAAAAGACTTCGTTCTCTACAATCAGTGAAAAAAGCCCAGGAAGTTGACGCTCAGACTGTTGCAGAACTAGAAAAGGCTTTTTTGCAAGCTTCAGCCACAGAGAAAAATACTGGAGGTAAAAATATGCTGAAGTGTTTGAGCTAAATAAGCTTACTGCATTTCTGTTCTGTGCAGAGTAGTGCTGGAAATGTCTTGATGTGTGGGTTTTTTTTCTTTTGTCACAGTGATACTTGAAGACTTGAATAAAACAGGTTTAATTTGCTTTGTTTGTGTTGGCCTTCTTGCCAGTACAGCTGTAGGGTATTTGGATTCATTTTAATCTTATGCATACCATCGCTAATCTTATTCTGTTTCCTTATCTCTATCATGGGAGCTCTAGTAATGTTTATTATTCTAGTGGTTGTCACGTGGGCTGTAGCTGATACCTGTTTTGTTCAATCACTGTTGTGTTCAAAAGTCTGCAACTGAATGCTTGCATTTGGGTAAAAGTTAAGATATTTGAGGTACTCCGCGATTTCAGAGGGGCTGTTCTTGTTCTTTAGGTCAGCACGTCTATTCTAGCACCACATTAGCCGAAGGCAACTCTCTGGCATCTGTTGAGAAGCTGAAAGCACGCCTGCTACAAACTCAGAGTGAACTGGCGAGTTCAAAACAAGAATATGAAGAATTTAAAGAGCTAACCAAGTGAGACAAAACAGTATAGAAATGTCTTCAGTGAAATGCTTTTAATTACTTTTCTTTTTTAAAGTGAGATTCAGATCCTGGATATATAAGAACGTATTCTTTGTATAAAAGATTCAGAAAGATGATATACACACAGAACCTGTTCCAGTCAACTCAGTTACTCCCAGACAGACATACCTGTAAAGCAATCACTGCAGCGCAGACATACTTTCAGATGCATTGTCTTTCCAAAAGCTTTTCCTTGTGCTAAGAGGCAAAATTGCACTTCACAACATGCCAGTTTTGCACACGTCTTTGAATCACCTCAAGTCACCTGCCTCTTGGAACAAGGATCTTGGCTTAGTCACTGTGTTGAGGAAGTGTTTACAGTAACTGAAATACTACAGGTGGAAACAGTGACAGGAACCAGTGCCTGATTGCTTTTCAGGAGTGGGAGAGATTTTTTTGCTTGTTGTATTTTAGTGCTACAAGATTTTCACATAACTTCTGCAAGGTTGCAGGTGGGAGTCATTATAAATGTAGAATCCAAGCATTCCAGAAAGTTTTTACTAATCTGTTAATATTCATCTCCACTTCAAATATTTTTAAGAAGGTGATAAAACCACCATCCTGAGATTTGTTACTGGAGAAGTTTTAATTCAAACTGGAACAAAGGGATGGTGTCAGTAGTTTATTAATGTCCATTTGCTGTGACATCTGAAATGAGATATGGGTCTCTTACTGACACAGGAAAAAGTTTACTGTTAGTTTTTGTCTTGAAGTCAGCACAAGATGAAAGGCCTGCATAATGCTTTCAGATTTTTTTGTTTTTATAAATATATATATTTACATTCCAGTGAATAATACATGGCTTATCTTGATCAGTTCTGTTTCTGAAAAATTCAGATCCTGTGACTACCGGATCTGATGCAAGGCACAAGAAAACCGAGTTCAGAGAACGTAATATCAAACTGATATTACGTTCAAGTGCAAGAGAGACCTGACCTTTTTGTTTTTCATCTTGTGTCTAATACTGTTTTGCAATGACCTAGAACTGATTTTCAACGTGGTGCTTCTAGAATTAACCTTTTCAGTTTTGATTTTTTTTTTTGCAAAGCAGCTTTATAATATGCACTGTGCATTCAGACAATTGTACAAATTACATTTAGATTTGAGTGTGGTAAATCCTATGACCTTTGTATATCATAATGTAACAATCTACTGAGTCTATCAATTCAGCAGTGCATCTGTTGTCCAGTATCACTGATTACAGAGTTTTATTCTTAACTTCACATCAGTTCATTTTCCTGCCCATGCAATATATTTTTATCTTTTGTATTCAGAGTTTTGTGCATGTCTTGATTTCTTTATAGTACATACATGTTAGCAATTTCAGGCAGTTTACCTGGTGAAGTCACACACTTTTGAACTCAATGGAGTTGAGACCTCTGGACTTACTAAATGTTAAACTTGGTTCCAGTTTTAGAGTAACTGGATGCTTTATTTTGCATCCAAGTGATGACTGTGAGCTGCAACTGAATAAACAGAGCAACACTTAACAATTTTGCAAAAAAACAATCTCTTAATTTTTCTGCTGTCTCTTAGCAGTCAGAACTGAAGTTCTACTTCGTTCCCTCTGTTTCATTGCAGAAACTCATATTACATGCAAAGTTACAGCATTAAACTGCCAAAAGATGAAATAGCACGTTTCCTTTTGTCTGTACACTTTGACCTTACAATCATGTCAGTAAGGCCAACAGTCACAGTAATACCTTGTAGGTCTGCAAAATACCTAATGAAAATTATTCCTAAACTTCTGCTCAACTGTTGGATTTGAGTTAAAGTGTTTCTGTAAGGCAAAATAATCTTAAAAGAGTAGCATTTCCAGAGGAAAAAAAAAATATCTTTAAAGGATTTTCTTTAATCCTGGCAAGCACCAGTTCAGACTTCTTGTATAACTGGATAACATTTTTAAAGCTTAAAACCATCTTGGTGGGGGTGATATCACTTCCTCATAAAAGGAATTGCAGAGTGCTCAGCTTATTTCCTACCGTGTAATGGATTTTTTCTGACAAGTTTAGTTACCCATCTGTCTTCTTCGTTATGAAAGCACAAATAAACTTCTTAGCTTTTCAATTTATTCTTTTAACACAACATAAAGCAATTATGACTTTCTTCTCAAAGAAAAAAAAAAGTACTTCCATCTTTGCCCAAGAGTACAGTTTCAGTATGATGCTCATTGGCAATGCTGCAGCTTATTCTTACTTATGGAAGCATATTCATCAAGAGTTTTTGACTCTGTATTTGTATTTTTTGTATTAAAATGCTTTCTAAACAGGAAAAAGCATATGGAACTGGAATCAGAACTTCAGTCCTTACAGAAAGCAAACCAGCACCTTGAAAACATTTTGGAAGCGACCAAAGCACACAAACGCCGAGAAGTGTCTCAGTTGCATAAGCTGCATAGAGAAACTCTTAAGGTATAATTTCTTTAAAGCCATGCGTACTTAATTCTAAGTCATGTGAGAACATTGGCCTTCATTTCTAGGATACCTTAGCCTCACTACAGTAATCTATACACAATAAACTAGGAATGCTGCTATTTGTTCTGAACTATTTCCTTCGTTATTTCCCGCTCTAATCAGGTGACGAATCTGAAAGTGTAGTGGTTTAGAACTAAGTGACTTTGCAATATATAATATATATATTAATATATATATATATATATGCAACACTAGAGAAAGCTTAGGTCCTTACTGCAGTTAAAATAAGGATTGTTATGAAATGTCCATAACAGAACATAACTACTCCAACAAAAGCGTACCAGCTGAGGTCTCGCCTCGTGCCACGGATAAGCCCAGAGATCTCAGATTTTCACTGTGAAGATTTTGAGTGTTGCAAAGAGACGATGGATGACATTTTTAAAGAGCCTGTTCCCCCAGAGATGAATGAACAAGCATACGAGGCCATTGCAGAGGAGCTCAAGGTGGCACAGGTGAGTATTTGAAACAAAAAGTGGAAGTAAGTGAGTTAACTTCATAATAAAGCAAGTTTGGGCATGAAGTAACTCCCCCACCAAATATATTTTGATGAGCGTAGGAAACTAAAGCGTGTGATGAATACTTAAGCTATCACTGAAATGTTGTCTAATTACACAATGTACTTAAGAGGGATTACACTGAAAGTATTGAAAGGGATTTGGGAGTTGTATATCTTAATCCTAGATGAAGCTGAAATTTGCAAATTGCTGTTATGTAGAAAAAAAATGCATAGCCATTTCCTAAACTGTGATTTGAGATAAGCAGGATACTTAACCTTTCACTGTTCTAGCCTGGTACCTCCTATCTAAAGAATCTTCCTGATAAGTGTGAAATGACTATGTTTGGAACAAACCCCAAGCATAATGTAAAATACTGCATTATTTGAAGAAACCTGCCAAATATTGCTTGCCATAGAAGAGTGTTACATTGTTACCTGAAGAATTGTCTAGAAATGGAACTAATTTTGGTGCTTGTAAAATAGACAAAAATCAAACCAGCATGCATGACAGCCAAAACTTTGTGAACGGACAAAAAGAAATGGATCTAGTCAATATTTTGAATAATGTCATTTTTAAGTCTTAGATCTCTAAGACGAATGTGCATCTGAGAATGAAACACACATGTAAGTGCTTATATGATTAGGTCCTTGTTCTCACAGATGGATTTTCTTGTGCTCTGGCAGTCTAGTTGGCAATAGGAGAAATCAACTACTGAAGTTACCAGTTGATTTTTGGATGTTCTTTTTACTGTTCGTTCAGGTCATTAAAAAAAACTTTGTATTTAATACACACACATTAACATATGGCCCTTAAGAGTAACTGAAAGATGAATGTTCTAATTTGGAATGTCTTTTGTGTCACAGGAACAACTGAGCACAATGCAGACAAAGCTGGATGAAGAGGAAAGCAAAAATATAAAACTCCAGCAACATATTAATAAACTGGAACATCATTCTGCACAAGTACAGGAGGTGAGAAATCAGTACAGTGAAGGTTTATGTTTGAGTGATATCTACCACACTGAAGCTACTGTCTTTTAGTGAGGTCAGAAGCATTACTTGAATTTTGACTTTTGAAAAAAAAAAAAAAAAAGTAGCATCATAACTGTACAAAAAGGCAGGAACTACAATTAAAATAGCAGCACAGCTTAAAAATAATTAATAAATAGGTTGTAATTCTGAGCCTGCTGGATCTTAAGCTAAAACATAAGCAAATAGACAATCAGGATGTCAGTGCTTGTTTTTGGCCAACTTCATCATTTCTGAAGAAACAGAAAGGAGTCACCAAAATTTTGAACTTCAGAATGCTGAATATATTGCTTTCCTCAGTTGGAAACGAGCTGAAAAGTCATTTATATATGGAATACTTACAAGTCTTCCTTAATCTAATACGAAAAGGAAAAACAAGGCTTGTAGTCCTTTATCTGATAAACCTCTTTTGGAGTAGGCTTCAGCTCTCAAGCTGTGCATTACTTCTAAATGATCTTTTTCCCTTTAGAAAAAGTAGCTTCTTCACTTATATTGAAGTATTTTTTCTTGAACTTCTATTGATTTCAGATTCACCTGCATCAAATTGTATTTATGATCAGCTAATGAGCAATTCTAAAACGTTGTTACAGCTCTGTGACTTAACCTGCTATGTTTATTTTCATTTAAATTTTTTCTACCTCTCCAGCTTCTTTCATCTGAAAGGAATGACTGGAATAAGGAGCGTGAGGAGCTACTTGAGCAGATAAAACTGCTTGAAAAGCAATTTCAGGATGCTCAAAGCAAGGCTGATAGTAAGTCTGTGGAACACTGAAATTCCAATTGAAGTTTTGAGGTTGTCTTCATGTTATGAATCAACAGCAGTACATGCTGAGTAACTAATTTGGTTTAAGATTTCAAATGTCACACAGGTTTGATTTAAAATAAATCTCTAATAGCTGCAGAATAGCCTTTTCTCTGCTCAGTTTTCTGCAGTATGCAGTTTTGATGAGTGTTCTCTATTCATTCTGATATGAATACAGTACAGGATGCAGTATTTTTAAAAGAAAATGTGATCCAAAAATCAAGGGAAATCCTTTGGCAGTGTAAGGAAGTACAGTGATTTCTGATGGAATTTGTTTGATTCTGCCTTTTTCAAAATCAATTATTGACTTTTCACATCTATTTTCTTTCCAGTATTAACAAGTGAAGTCCATGACTTACGCATTGTCCTGCAGTCTGCAGACAAGGAGCTGTCTGCTGTAAAACAGGAATATAGAGCCTTTAGGGAAAAGCAAGAGAAGGAAATGAGTCAGCTTTCTGACAGACATATGGATGTACAGTTCAAGCTGGACAGTGTCAGGTATGTTGGCAGTTTGGTAAAATGTCTTAACCTTCCTCCTGAATGCATCTTCTATCTGCAAACTTGTGCTTTACATTTCTTAGACACACAAAAAGCAACTTTAAATGTTCTTTTTTTTTTTTTTTTTCTTTCCCCCAATTCTTTTCAGATGCAGGGTGGAACATGATGAAATTAGCAGGAAGATAATTAAATAGGCTTCCTTCATTTTAGTTTTCTTATAGCATTTTCCCATTTAGTAGGAGATATCCAGAAGCTTAAAATAAGTAGAGTGGGTTTTTTTAAAACCAAATCTTAAAAATTAACTCTCATTCCACTACCTGTTCACATGATGCAGCTGACAGAATGATGCTGATCTAAAAATACAAACAGAAAGAAAGAAACAACAACCAAAAAAGAAACCAAAGCTTGGCTGTTGAAGTCAGAACTGTTCTAATAACCACAGAGTTCTTTGTCCAGCTGTTGGAAAAACAAAAAAAAAACAACAACAAAAACATGTCTGAACACTGATATCAAGATTAGGTGACTGAAATTTCTATAGAGTTTAGCAAAAAAATGATTTCTAGGGATCAGAAGCAGCATTCTGCCTTCTCTGCTGGTGCCATCTAAATTTCCTATTTCATAAATATGGGGTTTAAAAAGAAGCTCTGTCACAGTCACTTGTTTTGAAAATAACTGTACTTTGTGGATTCACTGAAGCTTGTAGAATACAATGGGTTGGAATGTTTTTATAATGAAACAAGCTGTTAACACTGTGGGTGTTGTTTTCTTTTTTAAATAAAGGCTAGAATATGAAAAGAATCTTGAAGAAAAAGCAAGCCTTCAGGATGACTATGACAATTTGCAAGAAGTGACAAAGTTTGAGACAGATCAGCTGAAGCAACAGCTTGAAGACAGACAACAAGAAACTGAAGCAATGAAAACTGAGCTCTACGTAAGAAAAAGCTCTTAGACTATGTTATACAGTTACTGATATGGGCAAATTACCTAATTCCTGTTGTGATATCACCAATAATAACTTCCACAGTAATAATAGGCTTCCTAGCATTCTCACACAGGCAAAACCAAAGGGTTTTCTTTAAAAAAAATAGGACAAGATTGTAGCAAATGCAGAAGAAGAAATGATCCAATACCATGATGTAGTAGCAGATTTTTTGGCTGAATAAATTCCTCTGGGAATTTTAAAGGAAATAGGTCAGTTAGTAAATGGATAAGAAACTGCTTTGGGAAAAGAACCCTGACATCTAAACAGCAGTCTGTCTTAGTGCTAGCTAAAATGAGTTTGTGTATCCCTTCTTGGAAAAAAAGAGTTTGCTTTGTCTAGTGGATGTAATTTTGTTCAAATGTTTTAGGATTCTTGTGGGGAGTTGCTGTCCTGCAGTTTAGTTGATGCTGTCCTTGACAGACCATCAGACTGCAGTGACTGCAAAACAGCAATAAGGTTGCTCAAGGGCTTTTGTAAATGATATTTCCTGGTTTTGTGCAGTGTGTGCTGTTACAGCAAACTTGCTGAGTAGGCAAACATTTCTCTTTGGGTGTCTAAAGGAATACTAACAGATCGAAAAAACGTGATATTAAATTACTCTTGGTGAAACATCTTGAATTGCTGGTTAAAATTGGAAACAACTTCTCCTTTCTTCTATTAATCTATACTGGAAAATTCTTATTTCCCCTTTAATAATGTGGATATTGAGGAACATTACAGCCATAGGGTATTATGGCAAATGAGAAGAGCTGATTCCTAATCATAACTAAGTCTTTACTTTAGCCTTTTCCTGGACCAATTCTAAACATCTTTCCAATTAGGGTTCTGTGGGGTTTTTCCCCCCCCAGTTATTTTTTAGTAGTTGTTCAGAATTTTAAGTTATTCTAAAAGCCTTCTTTTAACTTCTTATAATGAGAAATATTTCTGTGTTCTAGAACCTACTAAAACTCCTGGAAGTAGAAAAAGAACATAATCAGAAGCTAAGATTACAATTACAAGAAGACAAAGAAAATTCAAAGTGAGTTTTACATCCTTGTGTCCTTTATCTTCATCTAACTTCATTGTTTTGCCCTATGCTAGGTTTTATCCAAACTATGTAAAAATGAGGTATTTTCATTCCAATTAACATTGCAAATTTTCATTGCCAGTAAAGTTCTTCACATTGAAGGTAAATTTGTCTGGTAACTTAACTATTAGTCCAGATAGTGTGATAATTAGTATGATAATGAAAAGTACTTTGTTTTTTTTTTCCCCAAACTTCTTTAAGTGCAGATGAGAATAACCATACATGACTTGATTCTTGTAAAAGCTCTCTGTTCCAATTATATTTCCCATGAGAAATATTTTTTTCTTTTCTGCAGAGAGCTCTTGAAAGTACTTGAAAAAGCACAAGTGGAGAAACCGTCATCTGAAATGCTGACACGATGTGAACAGCAGGTACAACAGCAGAACTGAATGACTAAGTCAATTTTGATGGATTTCTGTGTATGTTAATAGCAAGTCTGTTGGAGAGCTGACTGTTAGATTATCAGCAAAATAAATTTAGAGTTCTCAAATTTTAGATTGTTAAGCTACTCTTAACTTTTCTGCTAAGGTAAACAGCTTAGTTTCTCACATTTTTTATTCCTGGCTTTGTGCTTAAAGTGTGTTTCAAAAGTAACTAAGTCTCTTCATAATATTATTTCTTCTAGGATGAAAAACTGCAGAAATTAGAACAGGAGTTGGCTGCTGCCGAAGAGGTTATTGTTTCTTTGAAGAAGACAAATGATGCAGATAAGGTTTGTGTTTATTTCTGGTACTGCTACCTAGCTTTGCAGGTAGCTCTATGCTCTGTTTTAAAAGCTCAGAACCTTTCTATTATACTTGGTAATTCTGTGATTGTAGGCAATTCTGGCTGTATATTTAGGTAAAATACATCCTACCACTTACTGGCATTGAGCCTGTGGGGTGGCAGGAAATTAATCTGCATTCGGGGAAAATGAAATAACCAAAGGGGGAAGAAGAGAGCAAAGGTTAAAGCTCTCTGCTGGACAAAGCATCCTATGTGGAAATGATGCACAGATCCTCTGCTGAAAAGATGGCTTTGGGTTTTGAAAGCACAAATTGCAGAAGCTCCCACAGCACAAGTATTTATGCTGTATGTAAAGCAGTAGTGCTTTTATTACTCGAGCTCTTACTAGGAGATACACACATTATACACTTAAAGGTTTTCCATGCTAAAAAAATAAAAATTAGAGATCAGAAGAATCTGGTATTGGTGGTGAGTGGTGTTTCTTGAATGCATCTTTTTACTTTACAAATAAAAATAAACAAATAACGTAACCTTAAGCTACAGTACAGTGAGAAGCACATCACAGCCTGGGTATAAGTCTCTTATAATAAACACAGCAGATTATTTAATACTTTATATAACTGCATAGGCAAAAACAAAACTTCAAGAACTTATTTCCTGTTACTCATTTACGTGTGTATTTTGGAGCCTCATTTTCAAATTTGAAATTTGTTTGAAGTTTGGTATTGACAAAATATCCACCAAAGCAAGTTCAGTAATGAGAAGCATGTGTATATATTATTTATGCATGTATTTTATACATGTATTTTATTTTTAATGTAAGAAAAAATGTCTCCAGATTAACCTTTTTTTTTTTATGTTGCAGGAAGTTGTAACTGACTTAATGAGACAGATCCAGGAGTTGAGGTCTTCAATTAATCATAAAACTGAATCCATAGATGGGCTAACAAGAGAGCTGGAGGATATAAATGTATGTTCTGTCATTTTGAAGGACATGGTGTCGTTTCTCAGAAATGGAAGGCAATGACATGTCTTATCATGGGTCTCAAACAGCATAACTTGCTGTAGTGTTTTAGAAAGAAACTTCTTTGTTTTGACATGTTGAAATCTTCTGAACATTTTATGCCTAAGGCTGTCTTGAAAACTGAACTCTTTCCACGTGGTGGGTAAAGAGCAGTGTCTCTAAGGGGACCTATTCACATCCTGTAAACTGCACTCAGCTGACAGTCACATTTAGATTTTCTCAGAAAATGGTGATTTCAGACATGAGCAACTGAAGCAGAATTGTAAATTCATTGGTGAGGAAGTTAATTTTCATGTAGCTGAGATAACTATCTCCTACATCAAAAAAACACAGCCCTGAAGTGTTTATGTGAATATTAATAAACATTATATGTCTTTGTTATGAAACTATTTCGCTTGCAGACTGATAGAGTGTAATCCATGACACAGTTCATTGACATACAGCTCTAAATGCTGTGTATCAGCATGTATCAGCATGCTATGACAAAATGTTCATGAGAACAATTCCTGTGTATGGTTACACATTTTTATCAGTAATTATTTTGGCAGTTAATATGTATTAATTTTCCTATTGTTCTGACAGCTCATTTTTAACATATTGTTTGAACAATTTAACTAGTCACTGATTTAAGCAATTGATACAGATGAGATTTTTAAGCATTTTGTAGTTGTTATTATAAGGATGTGTGATAGGCACACACTTATTCTGCATTTGCCAACTTGCTTTTATAACAGGCTTTCCTAAAATCTTTAAATTGAATTTAATTTTTTTCTTAGTGCAAGTATAATTTTGTTCTGGCTGCAAAAGAAGAAAGCAAAGGAATCATAGAGGATCAGGAGAAGAAGATTGAAGAACTGAGGGAAGCCTTGGAGAGAAGACAAATGGCAGATAATGTTGAGGTAAAAACATTCATGGTGATGTGATGATTATTTAACAGATTAATCAGATGTGTTTTTTGCCTAACATACTTGTGTAAAACTTGACATCATTTCAGTTCAAAATAAAGCTGGTTAGGCTGCTCTTAAAGGAATTTTTAATGAGATACCTGACAAATTCTGTTAAATTATCACATTACTTGACATAAATATTTTATAAGCTACTTCATTAGAAACCTATGCTGAAAGTCTGGTTTAATTTTGTTAAGGCCACTGAGGAGTCATCAGCTGAATTTAATGGTAATATTAGATGATGCAGCTGAGAAATTAAAGAAGGTAGAAGAATACATTATGTTCAATATTCTCTTCCCCCAGTAGCTACTATATTCAATGACTTCTTTACTCATAATTTTAAACTAAAGCTCCACCTGCTGGGAAGCAATTTAGTTAGGTTGCATAGTTGATTTGAGTACAGCTTTGCTTTTTGAAATCTTCTTTCTTTTTAATTTAGTCTTTCCTGTTACTGCTGTCCCCATTATTCTGGTAAACACACCCTTCAGGCAAAGCCACCAATCTGTCCTTAGAAGGAATTTCAGCTTTCACAAGATAATCAATCGTATTACATAGGTGTAGTCCTATCAGTAAAGTCCACCAGAGCAGTGGTGAGCCTGCTTCTCAAAAGCCACTCTTAAATAGATTCACTAAGTTTAATAAGCAGGTTATCTTCACTAATAGTGTTATCTAAATGTAACATTATGAAATCCTAAACCAAGTTGCTGGCCAAATGAATCACTTTTTGTTTTGCCACTTTAAACAAAAATAGGATGACAGATGTACTGTCATCCTGGAGCATATCTATCTACTGATGGAAGCATAGTTTCCCATTCTTGGACTTTGTACATCATTCATTAGCTTTGTTCATTTTTTTTTGATGAACAGGAAAATCCCATCAGTTGTAATCCAAGGTGGTACCTAAAATACTAAGAACTGTTTCTTCTTCCAGATTAGCATGCTTAGTGGAAATACTGATGCCCCATCATATCGGGGATGGGAGTCTAGATCCTAGAACAAATTCAGAGGTGTCTACACAACAGCAATGCATTAGAAAGGCTGTAATTGCTGATTGAGCATTTCTCTACATTTTTTCTAGTTAATTATTTACAGAGTTGTATCTAATTTTTCAGTATGCATTATTCTTAAAAAAAAAAAAAACAAACAGCAATTGATGCTAAATATCTCCCATAAGTATCTAAGCACAGCTATATTCTCTGTAAGTTCTGTGATCAAAATCAAGGATATGGAAAACTTGCCAACGTAAGAAATTTACAGGTGAATGCTTGACAGAGTTCATAAAGGAAACATGGAAGAAAAGGGCAGATGCATTTAGCTGTTCTCACTGCTGTTAAGATTGATAAAACATCTTGAAGAGGCTGCTTTAGAGTAGTAACTTTGTTTCCTTCTTCTCTCATCCACTGACTTAAAAAATAGAGAGACCTTCTTTGTGAAGAATTGCATCATACCTCTGATCAGCTGATAAGACTGACAGAAGCCTCTAAGAAACATGATGCATTGCTTCAGTGTGCACAGCAAGACATAACAGAGAAAGAAGCTTTAATCCAGGAACTCAGAGAACAGGTGAAACAAGGAAAATCTTGTGATAATTGGCTTCTTGGGAGTGGGTTATGACTGACAGTAACTTCTGGAGAATATTTTACCTGTAATTTTGGAATACCTTGTACACAGCCTTCCTGAACAACAAACACTTCTTATTGCGAATCAAAGCAGTTGTTCAAAAGCTTTTGAGCAAAGGATAAGTAACCTTTAAATATTTTGGAAATTGTATCTGGAGATCAGCTTCAAAGAAAAATATTTCCATCTGAGCAATTGTCAGTATGCATGATGATGGAGAAACCTGAGGTGATACAGACTAGGGGGTTACTTTCTGCTCTTACCCACAAACAGGATCATTATGTAATGGATAGTTGAGTTCTGTGTATGATGCTGTCTGAATGATTTTGGACCTTTGCAGACCAATAGCCTACCTACATTCAGGCTTCATCCAGATTTTAACTCTAATTGCCATAACTATTACAGTGCCAATTAATATAGCTGTGTTGGCAAAAACTCTACTGGTGATACATTACTTTGGAAAAGAATCATTTCATCTCGTTGGCATGTTCTCTTTGAGGAAATTGTCTATAATTATCAGCATAATATTTGTATCAGATTGTGTTTTGACCAGTTACACCTGCAAAGTTCAAATTAGCTACACATTATATATATTATATATGTTTCCAAAAAACACTCCTGTGCAACTGTCAAATGATTAACAGTAAATAGGTGAACGTGGAAAGCAATCATGAAAGCGATGTCAAATATAGTATATATTAACATGTATTTGCCTTGCTCAAAATAGGGATATGGTTGCTGTTTTATTTCATGTTTTGTGACTATTCTGAGCTAATTTAATTCTACTTGGGATTTCTAATAGTTGGATAAGATGACAGAAGAACTAGAGAAGAGGAAGAGTGAATATGAATTCAAAATGAAGCAAATAGATAGCTTTTTCGTGGACTCATCTACAGTAACGTTTCCTCAGGTATGACATTTCTAAGAGAAACATTTTCATTATAGTGACTATTAGAACTCAGTGAAAAGGATTTAATAAACTTTACTACACCGTGGTGGGAGCAGAAAATACAGTGTATCTAAGAGTAGTCAAATCCTATCTGCCTTGTTTGTAGCTTTTATATATTATTGATGATGTTTTCTGCCAGGGATCTGTTAATCTGTGTTCTCCTATTAAAGCACATCACCAATACACAGGAGAAAACGGGGGACTGGACCAGATGATCTTTTGAGGTCCCTTCCAATCCCTGACAGTCTGTGATTGTGTGAAAACTGTTCTTGATTAATTATTTTGGGTCATTTTTGTTTTGCTTTTTACCCTTCCAGTGTCCAAAAACTCCCCCTAATTTTGATGTGAATCTGGCAAAAATCTTAGAGACTCATGAGCAAGAAATAGCCGATAGGAGGGCTTCTGCAATCACTCTAGAGCACCTTGTACATGAACTGAATGAAGAACGAAGAGCTAAAAATGATGAGATTCTACGGCTGAAGGTACTAGGAATTAAACTCTGTCATCAATTTTTAAGATTACAGTAAGACAGAGTTCAGATTTTTAATGAGCTCTGCTTATTAGCTTGTCTATTAATGCAGGAAGGCAGTTCTTGGTCTTCTCTTCAGCTTGTAACAAACATTGACAACTTGCTTGAGAAGTCCCTGTGTCTTGCCTTCCCTAAGGAATGAGTGGTTTCCTTTCATGAGTGTCAAATGGTAGCATTGTCTTTAGTAATGGAACTGTTCTGACTTCTAAATCAAATTACTAATGAAGCTGTGAATTGAAAGGTCACGCAGATCTCTGCCAGAGGACTGTGCTTATTTTTGGAGAAAGAGCTTTGTCTTCTATTTTACTCAGACAGGAATCTCCATTTGGTATTCATGTGAAATGTTTTCAATCTCACTTGCTTAGGAGCAATTAAATGAACTGGAGAGCTTACGTTTGGAGATGCAGATATTGGTGGAAAACAACAGGAATTTACAGAGTCAACTTACAGAAGCTCAGAAACTAAGCAAGAACAGGTAAAGGAAAATAAAAAGAAGTCTTAACTTGAAGCAATTAAGTACAATAAACTGAAATATACTGTTTTTATTTAAAATACAATCTCATGTATTGCTTATTTAGAGATTGACTCAGCCTTTTCTGTGAAAATCAGGTACTGACTTTAAATCTTACTAACTTTAAATCATAAATTATAAGACTTTGTTGCACTTAATGTGGGAAATACAAAGGAAAAAGCATCTAAAATAATTATACAAGTAGCCATTACAGTGTATTATATATTGTCACATTACTTGAAGTCTTAGAGATTCAGTAGATATGGAATTGTAGAATGGTCTGTGTTGGAAGGAACCTTTTAAGATCATCTGGCTCCAACCCCATGCTATAGGCAGGGACATCTCCCACTAGACCAGATTGCTTAAAGTCCCACCCAGCCTGGCTCAGAATGCTTTCAAAGAGGGGCATCCACAACCTCACTGGGCAACCCGTTCCAGTGTCTCACCAATCTCACAGTAAAGAATGCCTTCCTAATATCTAGTTTAAGCCTACCTTCCTCCATTTTATAGCCATTTTCCCCTCATCTTGTTGCTACATGACATTATAAAAAATCCCTCCCCAGCTTTCCTGTAGGCCCCTGTATAATCAATGAATATTAAGACATTATAATTACAAAATAAACAAGAGAGTTAAGCAAAGCAGATTATAATATCAAAAAGAGAATAGATAGAAAGCTTACCTGTATCCTAGGCTCATTTACAAAACTCCAGCAGAGTAGATCTCCAGAAGAGATCCTTCCACACTGGTAGCCAGCTCTTAAATAGGTCTAGGAGAGGTGCAGCCAGGCTCCACCGCTTCCATCACACAGCTGAATTGCCTTCACCTGTGCTCCTGTGGCTGACCCAGTGCTTGCCTCAGGTGGTCAATCAGAGGCTCAGGCTGTGATTCAGCAGTTCCCATTCGTCCCCCCAGAGCCAAGGATGAAAAGCCCCAGCTCTCTCAGCCTGTCCTCATAGGGGAGGTGCTCCAGCCCTCTGATCAGCTTTGTGGCCCTCCTCTGGATACACTCCAACAGCTCCATGTCCTTTTTGTACTGAGGCCTCAAAACTGGCTGCAGTACTTCAGGTGAGGTCTCATGAGAGCAGAGTAGAGGAGTAGAATCACATCCCTCAACCTGCTGGTCATGCTTCTCTTGATGCAGCCCAGGATACAGTTGGCCTTCTGAGCTGCAAGTGCGTGTTGCCAGCAGCACATGTTACATACATATATATTATATAAACATACATTGCTGTGGAAAACTGAATTATGTGGCTTCATTTTTGACACAGCTGTTGAATAGGTTACTTGGTCCCATTTTCTTTCAGGGAACATCATTGCTTGTATGTTCTTCATTTGCTGATTTCTTGACAGGAAACCTCGAGATGTAATTTGGACAGGCAGTCCCAATTCCCAGCTTTTAGTTGATGGGAGTTGTGGTTTGAATAGAGAGAAGATTATAGGAGCTCTGGAAAAATCAGATTTAGATATTTCAAGTGGGGATATTCACAACAGAGACATGCTTCATACATTGTGGGAAGAGCTGATAGCAGCAGGCAGTCGTTACCTCGTGTGCAGTCTGGTATTAGAAAGCAAGATGCTTTGATCACTGGTGTCACACATCACAAAAAAGTAAGATGCAGAGATCGTGGACTGAATTGGAGAATGTGTGAGAACACATGATGAGACCAAGTGCCTGCTCTCTTCTTGTATTTAACCTTAAAGCAAGGAAGAGTAGTTGTCCAGGAAAGGTGAGTGTTCACCTCTGCAAAACTAAGCTGGAACACTCTCCTCTCATTACTTTTGAGGTAGTATAGGCCATCTAGTAGCCTAGTACTAGAATGTCTCAGCCATTATCAATTATACTGTACCTGAGCTTTTTAAAGTTAAGTATCTAGTGAATGTAAGCAAACAGAGGTGGATGTAGTTCTTTCCAGCCACTTATAAGCTGGCTGAATGTGGCTGAATTTTGGAAGTGGGTGGTTCTAAAATTTGTCAAGGAAAAGCAGTTATCCCAGAAGTTGTCAGACCTTTCCAGTTGGTGTTGAAGTGCTTAAAACAAAACAAAAAAAACACATTTCCCACTCACACACACTCAGTGTGAGGCTGTATACATATGCCAGATACAAACAACAAATAAATTCCCCTAGTTAGGTAAGCTGACAAAGATTTTTAGTTTCTAAAACACTAAACTTTTAAAATTGTGTCAAATTGGAATCATTAATCAGTGAAGTTCTCCCACTTAATGTGCTGAACAGGAATTAAGAGACCCCAGTGGCATGTAGTTTTGGAGTGGTTATTTTAACTTTATAGTGTTTGCTTACTTCCATCCAGTGCCATGTGTAAAGAACAAAATAAGTTTCCAAGCCATCTGAATACAAAAGTTCTAACTTTTTAAGTTGGCAACACCACTGTGCAAGGATCTAGTAGGAAGGAGTTCCTTTTTGCAGACTGCAAGTGAGCACCACCAACTCATAAGACATCTCCCTCAATCCTGAATTTGTTAAAAAATCTGTGTCTTTGTACTCTGCCAAAGGAAAATGAGATGTTCTTGGAATGTAAAATTAATACCCTTCTGGAGTTGTTTTATGACGATGCAGGATTCTGGTTCTCAAGATGCATCAAGACATGATGCAACAGTAGATCTGATTAGATCCAGATTTTAATCTGGATAAACAGTTGTTTTTACAACTGATTTCCTATGTTTGCAAAAATTTTTTCTTGTTCTTGAACCTTCCAGTGATCAGAAACACACTGATGTTCAGCAGCTCCAAGAGAAAGAGGAGGAGATTGCTGAAGAACGACGGGCAAAGGTATCCTCTTACCCTTTTCACGCAGTGGTTGCTGTTTCCCTGTTCTGAAGTATTGCTCATGTTTTCTTCTATTTCATGCCAGTAAAACAAGTATTGATTTTTAGTGGTTTCTACCAGTTCCAGACACTGGTGCTCAGATCATAAGATTTCTATCTCAGTAAAACTTCAGCAAACTGTGTATCAGGTTGCACAATAAGCAAAAACAGATTCAGATAATTAAATCTGACTCATCTTCATGGAGCTGGAAAGTGGAGGTTGTATCACTTGCTAATATCAAGGCTCCACCAAAGGGAAGCTAATGTCACAATAGAAGTTGAAATGGATCAGAACAGGCAGAACTTCCAGCTCTAGCTGTCCTGTGTATGGGCAGAGTGTGGGTCATTTGTGCTGGCATGAAATGGAAATATGTGTGCATAGCCAGGAGGTGAGTTTATAATGAATGTTAGAGATGTAAATTATTGGGTAATGGGATGATTTTGGTAGTGTCTGGAATGAGATATTTGGCATCAGATGAGTGACATCATTTGGGGAAAAAAAAAAAGTAGAATGCATATATATATATATAAGCAATTTAAACATAATGAATGTAACTAATATTTTGCACTTTTACAGAACAAAGCAATGGAGGAGATACTGAAAATCAAAGCAGAGTAAGTTTAATATTACACAGTGAACTGGAGACTTTGTATTAAACTCGTTAATACCAGAAATGTGTGTTTAAGGAGTCAAGTCCATGCCTGAGTTTACAAATTCATTGAGTAACATTGAGTTCTTGCTCTTTTTCTCCAGTAGGTGGTGGTAGCACCTGTTATGACATTTTCCAAAAGGTATCTGAAAGTGTATCAGGAAATGCTCTGAAACAGCTGGAAGCATAAGCAAAGCTTAGATTAGAAGAGACTTAATTTTGAATTGTTTAAAATAATCTACAAGATAAGGTTTTGAACACCTCTATGCTTAGTGACATGTGAGCACATTCCTTTTCAAATGCAACTGAAACACCTCTCATTTCTTTACTAACACTGTAAATATTACATAATTTTAAACTTAATCTAAATGTTCTTACGCTATTTGTTGGGGTTCTGTTGCACTTCAGCTTGAACAACTAAATTACTCATGAGCAGGTTCCTACACTGTGTTTGCACTAATGTGCAAGTAATGCTAGAAATTCAGGTGTGCCGCATCACAGAAAGATAGTAGTAAAGAAATAAAATACAGAATTAGTAGATAAAAACTAGTTTGCAGCTACTCCTCCTGTTATTCTTAGGCTCATCTGTATTGCTTCAGGGACTCATAGCAGCTGAATCTCCTCATATTTGGCTTGCGGCCATCTAACGGCATGTTTCCTTTGTAGACAGCTTATTTTAAGGGAGGCAGAGGTACTGTTTTCTGCTTCGTGAGCGGAGTTGTGAGTCCTGGACTGGAAACAGCCCACTTCCCCAAAAAGAAGAGCGGCTTCAAAACATTGCTCAGCTTTAAGAGATGATGTCAAACGTAGCAGTTGTGCAACGGGATGCAATTTCCCCTTCTGCTAGCGCTGAGTTCTGGGGAAAGCTAAATTCTGTCAAAAGAAAGCCTTTAAAAGTCTGCCTCTGTGTCCAAAGCTGACACAAGTAATTCATCTGTATGCCATTTATGTTGGGTTTTGAATATTTCATGATGCGTTCATATTGGCAGATTAGAAGAGACCAAAAATGCTCTCAGAATCAGAGAGAATACCTGTCTTGAAATGACTCTGGAGATGGAACGAACAAGAGCTTTGGAACTGAAGGCGTTTCAAGAAAAAGAAGAAATTAGATCAAAATTGGAAGAAACATATGAAGAGAGAGATAGAATTGGAAAGGTTATATATGTGTAATTTTTATCTTTCTAGTAAAATCTTACTCTGCAGAGGTAGAGCTCTGCTGCTACTTGAATGATATTCTAAATTAGCAACCAAAGAAGGCCTCTGAAAATGTTCTGCTTTACAGTTCAGGCATGTTTGTAATGCTGTGTACTGGTGCACTGGTAAATCCTAGTGGAACTGAGTACAGAAATCAGTGTTGCAATCTGTAATACAAATCATATGAGGCATTTGCTCTTCAGAGGCATCCAGAAGAGCACGTGAGAAATATGTGTTGCCTGGATGAACCAATTCTTGCATCATATGTTATAACAGGTGTAAATGTTAGTGTGTTAATCACATCAGCTATTTCTTTTGAAATAGAAGGAGGGTCTAAAGCTAGAAAATGTACATGATATATTTATTAATTACAGGAAATAGACATGCTGAGGAAGCAAGTTGACTCTCTTGCTGAGGAGAATGGGAAATTACTCGGTCATCAAAATGTAAACCAGAAGATTCAGTATCTTGTGAAACTGAAGAAAGATTACACTAAACTCACTGAGGTGAGTTCCAGAGAGTGGAACACAGAGCAGCAGTCTGATATAAAGGAGACCTAAACTTTGATGATGGAAACTGGCATTCTCACTCTTCTGTTTGAGAGTGACACACCTCTGCTTTTATACAGCTGTGTGGGCCATGCCTGCTCTCCCTTCTTGCAGGTCCCAAACAACAGTTACCTTTGTATTTCCTCAAAGCACATCTCCTGAGCTGTTTAAATCACCTGAAAGTGCATAGATGTATATAACTTATTTGGAAACATGAAAGGTACGAGAATAAGGTCCCTTCCGTACTCACAGTTCTAAATATCATTTTTCTGTTTTACAGGAGACTGAAAAACTGCGAGCTGAAAATGCCTTTTTGAGAGAAACTAAAAGATGTGACGTATGTAGACATCATGATCAGTTATAATGGCACGAATCTGCAGAGCTGTATCTTTAAAATGTACAGCATAAGCAAAAGCTTGACTTTTGCTGTGAATGTGAATGTTGTCAGCTGTATTCAGTACAGTTTTTTTTGTATTCACATACTCCTTTAGATTTTTTTTGCTGGTAACAACTTTCTGTTACCAACTTTTAGTGAGGAATTTTCTCAGTTAAGTGGGCAGCTTTCATTGGTGTTTCAATACCTCCCTATTGAAGAGGCTCTGTGACTCTTCAAAAACTGATTTTGCATAGGTGCTAACAGACACCTTGAATTGTTTGTATCTTGTCAAGGAGAACCTTTCTCTCTGGGAACACGCCTGGATTCTTCATTCCTTTTGTGCTTCTGTTCAGTTCCTGCTGAAATTTCTGAAATGCTGCATTTTCCACCTGAGCTGAATTTTAAAAAGCACAATTCCTTAGTTGTTTGTTTTACCTAAGCATAGGATGTTTTTACTAGGTGAACATAAACTTGTCAGATGGAACAACCCATAACCTTCAGTAGCTGTTTAAAGACAACTCTCAAATTGAAGCTTGCTCGATAAAGCAGGAATGTGTATGTAATAATAGATTTGTAAATACTACCATACATTTTTTTGGCCTTTATTCTTCTCTTTTTCTTATTGAAATTAAAATGCTTCAAAAAAGTACTTTTTACCAGTATACATTCTGTTTTAGTACTGTAGGCAATGCACTCTAAGCCACTTAGAACCATTCTGTGCTCAAACAGAAGATAGAAATGTGATGAGAAACATGAAGTTTGCAAAGGAGCGTGGCATAAGGCCATTTAATCACACGTACTGTAAGTAAGTGAAACGTTTCTTAGCAGAACGCAATGCACTGATCTAGGTTGTGACACCGAGCACTTGTCTTTTTAGTGGCTTCTACGGTCAGTAACGCCACCCTCTTTGTCCTGGGTAGCCACAAAGCTTTCTGCCCCCAGAAGCAATAGGGCTAAGGAGAACGGAGCCGCCCCCGGCACGGCCAGCTGGAGCCTCGGGAGCTCTGTGCGCCGTACCTCTGCGTCTGCAGCCTTAAAGCTCTATCGGTACCGCGTCCTTTCTAAATAAAGCCTTTGTATACAAACGTCGCCCTGCCCCTCTTCCTCTCGGCGCGGGGCGGTGCTGCGGCGCTCCCGGAAGCGGGGCGGGTTGCCGGCATGCGGCCGGGCGGCGCGGCGCTGGCCGCGGGGCTGCTGGGGGCGGCGGCCGCGGGCGCGGCGAAGCTGGCGCTGGGGGCGCGGGCACTGCGCGGCGGGGAGGAGGTTGGAGGCTGGGTAAGGAGGGAGGGAGGGAGGGAGGGAGGGAGCCGGGGCGGGGAAGTGACCGCACTGAGTTACCGGCTGCGGCCTCTGCCGGCCGCGGAGTTCGCATCTGATGGAGAAGTGCGTGCGGGCCCTTCCTCGTGCTCCGGCGGGTGCCGCTTTGCTCTTGCAGCCCGTGGAGATGTGCTAAACGTTTGGGGTATGGGGAGATGCTGAGCTCTGCGGGCATCTGGAAAACGCAGCAGGAGTTTCCGTGTGTCTACGAGTGGTCGGAAGGAGAATGAACATTCCGAATCCTGGTGCTCTGATTGCCCCCCAAAAGATTCTGCTCTGCGCTGACCAAAAAGTAAAGCACGGAGTGTCAGCAGCTCCTAATGTGCAAGTAACTGCGAGCTGGGACTGCTCACATGGGGAGGGGAGGCTCGTAGGGGTCTCATCCACATCCATAAACCCTGCCCTCCCCTGGCACAGCTCCATTCTCTTGTGTCTGGTCGCTGTCACACAGAGCAGAGCTCAGCGCTGCCCTCCGCTCCCTGTGAGGAGCTGCAGCCGCCATGATGCCTCCCCTCAGCTCCTCTGCTCTGCGCTGAGCAAACACAGGGACTGCAGCCGCTTCTCGTATCCTTGCCCTTCAGACTCTTCCCCATCTTGGTAGCCGCCCATTTTTGTAGCCCTCCTTTGGATGCCCACATAGTTCTATATCCATTTTAGATTGTGTTGCCCAGAACTGCACTCAGTGCTGCAGGTGAGGCCACAGAGCACAGTGGGACGAATTTCCCTCTCCCAGCTGGCAATATGGGCCTGGTGTGCCCCAGGTCCAACTCCAGGCTGGATGAGGAGAACTCCAGAGGCAGAACTCCAGAGCTCAATCGTGCTCAATTCTGTAATTATGATTTGTTTTTCTGAACAGATTGGCTCCTCCACTTGCTTTTCAGGTCCATTTGAGTGATTACTGTGAACTAAATTAATCAGTCTAGCTGTAAAACATAAGTTTGAAGCAAATGCCGATGTTCCCAGAGCTTACCCGTTACAGGACCTGCAGGACCATAAACACATAAACACTTTCAGAGGGCTCACTGTTTGACTCCTGTGCACTTGCTATGAAGGCATTTCTGCAGAGCTGCCGCATAGGATTGAAGTTTGAGTTTTGCATTTGTGGAAGAACTACGGAAATCTACAAATGCACCTAAAAAAGCTGCTGACTTTTGTATAGTGTGGAATGTAGCAGATGTTAGAAGTGTACTGATGCTTCTGAGAGGTGGTGACAGAGCTTCAGGATGCTCAGTAGCAGCACAGAGACAGATCTCCAGGGCAGACGGATGTGTGCTGGCCCCACCTGAGAACGACCTCACTTGTGGGGTCATTTTGCCTGAAGAAAGCCTTTTCTTTACTTTCCCCACTCTCCCGCCAACCTCCGTCTAAATTTGCTTCTGCCACTTCAGCGGTGGTTCTGGATTATCTGAAATGTACACTCACTTAATCTCTTCTTAGAAAAGCAATCAGAACAGTAATCTTTGACTCACTGGGCTGGCACTGCTGAGCCCTTTGCAGGGAAGGAATTACACCTCTGTCCTTCCTTGTGGGGAGCACCCGGGGATGTTCCCATCTCTGCACTGCATGCTATTGCCATGACTGCTCTTCTGCCTGAGATGCAGAAGGACTCAGCCTCTCTGAAAAACCTTCCTCTGGACACGTGCCACCACTAGAACATGCTACAGCTGAGTTCTGAGCTTCTGCAGTAGAAGTTCAGCAGTGGAGTTTTATTGAAGACAGCCAGCATCCTTCTAAGGCTGGTAGGCTCATCGAGCAACGTGGGTCAGGCAGCACCTGCAAAGGTCTCTAGTCCAGCCCCAGTAGGGCTGGCTGATGGCTCATGGCTTTCTCCAGTCAAGCTTGGAACGCCTCCAAGGTTACAGAACCCACAGCCTCTGCTTCAGTGCTTGTTTTCCCTTGTGTTGTATCAACATTTCCCCTTTCCTAACCCATGCTTGCTGCCCCTTTTCATATCCCAATGTAACTCACTGAAGAGCCTGGCTCCACCACTTCTTCATCTTCTTGGTGGGTAGCTGGAGACAGTATGAGATCTTTTTATCCCTGGATGCATTCAAGGCCAGGCTGGATGTGGCTCTGGGCAGCCTGGTCTAGTGGTTGCAACCCTGCCTGTGGCAGGGAGGTTGAAACTAGATGATCATTCTGGTCCATTTCAACCCAGGCCATTCTCTGATTCTGTGATTCTATCTTTAGGCCCTTTCTCCTCACAGTCTACACTGATAGGGTCTTTTTGATACAGAGAAGAATATACTGAATTTTTATAAAACATGGAGATATTTTTCATATCTTCCAAATGTGCCTGACCTCTAGCAGCCTACATGGACATACTGAGCTGCCCCAGCCAAGGCAAAATGTGCATTAATCCAGGCAGAGGGAGAGGCCCAGAGCTATCTGGAAGGCAACCCCCATCCCACAATGAGCCGTGACATAGCAGCAGATTTCTTCCTCGAAGGACTGGTGTGTTTGGACCTGGCTGACCCTGTGATCCCTCTCAGCAAGGTTTGCCAGGGCGGTGATGTGTCGGTGTAAAGGGCCTCGCACCGCAAAGCATTCCACAGGTGGGAATTGTTTGGGAATGTTTGCCATTGCCGTGATAAAGTTGGAGGACTTTGCTACTGATGGGGCAAAATGAGGCCAAACACGTGAACTCTGTGGGATTGGGGTTAGCCTTGGAGACTTTGTGCCAGCCATCAAGCAGCGGTTTGTTTTGATGATAGAAGGAAAGGATGCCATCCAAAGGGATCTTGCTGTTAGAGCAGGTTCAGAGGAGGGCCATAAAGATATCAGAGGACTGTAGCACCTCTCCTCCAAAGACAGGCAGAGGGAGCTAGGCTTGTTCAGTATGGAGAAGGAAGGCTGCATGGAGACTTCACTGTGGCCTTCCACTATTTAAAGGGAGATTATAAACAGAAGAGAAGTGAACTTTTTACATGGGTAGATAGTAATAGAAAGAGAGGGAATGGTTTTATGCTGAAGGAGGGGATTTAGATTAGATGTCAGGGAAGTATTTTCACTGAGAGGATGGTGAGGGACTGGTACTGCCTTCCCTTACAGATTGTGGATGTCCCATCTCCAGAGGCGTTCAAGGCCAGGCTAGTTGGGAATCCAGTCAGCCTGATGTAGTAGGTGATGTCCCTGCCCGGGCAGGGGATTGGAACTGAACGATCTTTGAATTCCCTTCCAACCCAAGCCATTCTTTGGTTCTGTGATTTATTGCCTTTCCCTTTAAGTTTCTGCTCCTTTAACAGCCTCCCTGGCTGGTGTTTGTTAGTTTCTTCTGAGCAGGAGGTGGTTGGAGGCCCCAGGGGTCAGTTGGCAGAAGGAGGGCGCAGTGCTGCTGTTCATGGAGGCTGGATTTGTGGGTGGCTTCGTGCCTACAGCTTCTGCACCTCCAGGGCTGATCTCACAACGGCCTTCTATTGACTGAGAGAGGCAATGGGATGTGAAGATGTTATCACTGTGGGCTGAGCAAAGTCTTGCTTTTCCTCACCTTCGTGGACTCCCTGAGTGTTTATAGGAGTTATTCTGCCTGTGACATCATCCCTTGTGGCCTTCACATCACCTGCACAACACTGAGAGGCTAGGAAATGGGCCACAGCAGCTGGAACAGAGGATATTGGGTAGACTGCCTAAAGGCTTTTTAGGCAATGCTGTGAACTTACACAGTGCTGACATGTACAGCTGCATTCCAATCTGACAGGGAAAAATAAGACCCTTTTCCATTTGTCTGGTGATGGAAAGGCACTTCACTGCATGGTGTGTGCACCAAGTTGTGAGGCCAGAAGCTTTCTGGACTTTGGCAGCTACTGTACACTGTCCCAGCACTTCTGAGCTTGTACTTGAGGCTGGATTCATGTTAAGATGCCTCAGAGCCGTGCTCCATCCAGGGCTGTTTTCTTGTTTCAGTTGCCTTCTGTGATGTAATATATTCATCTTCATGTGTTACCTACTGTAACTCAGTTTCAAGCCCATGCTACTCTGGTTTCAAAGTGTTCACGTTATAGTAAGGCTTAATAAGCAGTCAGCGAAAATAATCAGTTCTTTCCCTTTTGTTCCACAGCTGCCAGTTCTACTTCGTGTGGGCTGCATTGGCTTGGTGTGTGCCTGCAATGCAGTCATGTGGACAGTCTTTGCAAAAGCCCTGCGACTGTCCTCCTCCTCAGCCTCTGCTTCTGTGACCACAACAGCCTCCAACTTCATCTCTTCGGTGAGTACATTCATTCCTGAGGTGCTGAAGCCTAGAGGAGCACGGTGATGCTATGTGAAGGGAGGCGTAGGTACCCCTCTGCAGACAGCAGTGAAATAATTGTGTCAGCTCACAGCTGTTCCTCACACAGAGGCTGTAGGATTTTCTGCATGATGTGGGAGGAAGAGCATTACTGCCACGTGCCATACCTTGGAGCAGCTGTAAGGTGTTTTTTCTAATTGCCAGTGAGAGTTGGGGCTGGGAGTGTTTGCTTTGTTTTGGTTTAGCTAAAGCAAAACCTCACTTTTGACAGATCAAAGCCACCTCTTAGTGAGAGCACAAGCACTTTTGGCCCACAGGCATGCTTGCATTTCACTCTCACAAGCCATTAATCTTCTTTCTGTGCTCCAGCCCTTCTCATCCAGCTCACAGTCTTGTCCAAAATGCTCTCAAGTAAGTGGAGCTGTGTTTTTACTGACTGAAGTGGAGACTTGGTTCCTGAGAGGTTCTGGGAAGACAGCAAAGCATGCTTGCAGCTGCTGAAATCCTGTTGAGGAGCTCCATTTGGCTGTGCTTCCCAGCTGACTGCTAAACAAGGTTATCTCCAGCATCATCGTCATCCATATGTTGGTGATGATCCCACCAGGAGTTATCTCTAGCAAGTTCTCCTGGGCTGCTGAAGAAGCCCTAGAGAGGAGCTGGCAGTGCAGAAGGCTTTAAGGTGGTTCAGCTCCGCAAAGCTTTGTCTTTCTCTTTTCCTCCAGGCCATCCTGGGCAAGCTTCTCTTTGGGGAGACGTGGACACCATTGTGGTGGGTTGGCCTCACTGTGACGCTCTGTGGCCTCATGCTGCTGCACACTGCTGCACCCCAGCCAACACTGCACATGGTGGAGAAGAAGGGGTTGTGACATCTCTCTCCATTTCCAGCTTGGATTATGCTTCAGTAGTGCTGCTGCCAGGTCCCAGCCAGGTCCTCACACCATGCACTCTCTCATTCCGTGCCAGAGCCTACTGAGTGCCGTCAGACCTGCCCAGCTCCCTTGCATGTTTCTCCATCAATTTGCAAAGTCATGCATATTACGTTTTCCATGGTTGGCCAGAGCAACCATTCCGTGTGCCTGGTGGAGGTGTGGGAACAGTGACAACTTGAGGGAGAGCTGATCAGTCTGAGTCAGTTGTCTGGAAACCAGAGCCAGAGCTTATCAGCCACCCCTCCTCTTCACACCCTGCGCTGATGGAGCCTTCCCAGTGCCAGGACGGGAGGGAGAAAGTAAACATAGTGGCTGTGGAAGGTGACCGTACATTGGTACTTTTCCATGAGAGGAACCATCCCAAAATGAAAAAGAAAGCAGAACTAGGCACTGAAGGTTGTGGACGTTTCTGCCCTGCTGGTGGTGATTTTCCTTGCTGCCTCTTGGAGAGGCCCCATGCTTGCTCCAGGTTCCTATTGTCTGGAAGGTGGTGGAGCATTACATTAATTCCTTTGGCTGCCTCTATCACACACACTTTTGACTTGCCATCTACGTCTGTTGCCTGTAATTCCCAGTTTCCCATTCCTGACATGTTGCTCACTGTAAGGGGTTGCTTTTTCATTTAAACTCTTAACCAGCACTGATTTTTTATCACTATTTCTGGTTTGTGTATGTCATGCTGTAATACGGGAAGAACACCGCGTCATCAGTCAGCCCTCTTCATTATGTCTGTGATGAACACTCATCACTTGAGCTGACAATTGCTTTAAGTAAAAATGTTTTTTCTCAGGCAACATTTTTTTCCACTCCTGAAAGATGCTATTTTCCATTTGTCCAATGTAATTAAGTAGATCAGTGGTTCCCTCTCGTGCTACGTTTTGGGTCAGTAATTACTCTTCGTTGCCAGAATGAGATGCCTGCCAGTATGTTACATGTGGCAAGAATCATCATTTACAAGGTGTTGGTTTCTTTCCCCCGCCTGCACACGCTTGTTTTCTGTGGTAATTTTTGACTGCAATCCTAATAAAGAATCATAATGATGCCTAAAAATGTATGCATCATGCTGGTGATACCATTTGTTTGCTCTGGGCTTGCCAAGTTGTGTCTTCTTGTAACTGCAGAAAGTGAGTCATAGTCATGGCATGTGCAGAAAACCCAAGGACACGTTTGTGTGAGCCTCATTATCAGGACCTGTCATGTTTGTATTAGCTGGCAGATCAGCTCCGTGCCCAACAGGATTGTAAAAATAGACTTGTAGGTGGAAATGCCACTGGAGTTGGATTTGTGCCTTTTCCTTCTTGATATCAGATGGCTACAAAGTCGCTGTCCCCTTGCTGCTTCAGGGGAGAGCCCTCGCTCCTGGTGCTTGCCATCCGTGTCCTGAGAGGCCACTTTGCTTTTCCCCCTTACTGTGCTCGTAAGTCTTTTCCTCAAAGAAAGCAGCATTGGTGGGAAAGGGGACAGAGTGCTCCCAATGCCTATTCCTCATAAATGTGGAGAGGGCTTTTTGGAGGCCAGCAAGGACAGATTGAGTGATACATGTCCATTGGCCTTGGAAGCAGGGCCGTGTTTCAGTAAGGGACAGACAGAGGAGGAGGTGTTTCTTGCTTGATTAGGCTGGCTGATAACTGGCGATGGATTGGTTTGAATTGGCTTAATTCACATGTGCTAGACAAGCAGGCAAACACTGGCCAGCTCTGTCTGACACAGGATCTGCTGAGCTGCCAGTGAGCTGCCATGACTCAGGGCATTAGAAAGGAAGTTGCTGCAGTCAGTGGCTGAAACAGCAGCAAGCCTGGGGCAGCCCCTGCTCCTGCACACTTGAACCCCGTGGTGGGAGCAGAAAACAGCTGCTAGGAGCTAAGGCCCATCATCATCCCTTGTCTGTCTGCAGAGCCAACAACCAAGAACTGTGCATTTTCAAGCCTATGAAATCTCGTTAGACCTTCACATGTGACTGAGAAATAACAAAGGCTACAAGCCTAGTTTGTTTAACCCAGTGTGTCGCTTTGAGGCATGATCAGTCAGCTGTAAGCCTCCATGCAAGTGACTGGAGAAAGACCAGACTGGCAGTGATTGAGATGTCTGGTCTGTGGATAGCCACAGCGCCCACAGCGCTGTGCCATGCTTCCAACCTTGTGCCTTGCTCTTTGCCCTTGGCTCAATGTGCACAAAATCTCCAAAGCAAAATGTAGAATTTCCTTCCAGGCTCTGAGGAACACTTAGCCTGTTTCTCACCTGGCATTGCCACAAGTAAGGACTTCTACCAGATGAGCGTCAAGCTCACTTCTAAGTCCAGTGCTAGAGTGCAGGAACAAGAAGTTTATCCATTCCGATCACTTTTTGAGCTCATTGGTTAGTTTGATTGTTGCTGCCCCTCCTTTTTTATAGTTCAAAACTGCCATTTATTTCAGAATCACTGTTGCGTGCCAAGGTCTAGGAGATGTTCGTACATCCACAGAAAGCTTGGGCAACATTTTGCTCTGTGATACTTTTAAGACAGTAGAAGACAAACTAGGACTGTGAAAACGTTGTCCAAGACTTCATAAATATTACAAGCTGGAAGTGGAAACTAAGTTTTTAGTTCCAAGAGCTGTGGGAGGGAAAGATTGCTGAGCAGGGCACATTGGTGGTGGAATTCCTCTCTTTTATGTAAGCAGGGCTTGGTGGAGCCTGTCAGCACAGGGCCGGGGCTGCAATTGCTGTGTGATCAAATGGTGCTTCTTGTAAATAGTTTGTGTGTGGTCATCCAAGGTGCACCTGAGGTGATCACAAAAAGCAGTGTTGTCATTTTCAAATGTGTCTTAGAATCATAGAATCACCAAGGTTGGAAAAGACCTCCAAGATAATCCAGTCCAACCACCCACCTACCCCTAGTATTTCCCCACTAAGCCATGTCCCTGAATGTATCTTGAACACCTTCCTGGGCAGCCCATTCCTCTATCCAAACCTCAGTGGCTGAAATTTTCTATGTACAGATATTTTAAATCACACACAGTAAGAGGGATGTGAGACTAACATGCAAATGTGGTGGACACTGTGAGGTGGCTGAAAATCATGACCAATCCTACAACCTTGGCTTACAAGGCCAGAAGGTGGGTTGTCCGTATGCTGAAACTACAGCAGTGCATGCGGCTTCTGCACACCTGAGCTCAAGTATTTATGGAGAGGATTATCCAGTACACATCTCCCCAAAAATGCACTTGTGTTTGCACATCTCTTAGGCACTGATGGCAGTGAGTCTTTCCCGCACCTTTCCCTCACTGTCAAGCCGATTTATAAGCATCCTGGTGATCAGATTCTTGTGAAGCAGGGCTCTGCCGTGTCATGCTTCAAACAATAGAACAATCAGGTGCGTGGTGAACAGCAGGATTCATGACAATGCTCACAAAGATTGAAGTATTCTTGAGTTAATTGTGGGAAATGTTTGAAAATTCTATTGTACGAGGAAGGTCTGAGAGTATTATATTCTAAGATAAATAATGTCCTGTATACCTTCACAGGGAACAAAACCAGATGAAATGGTACTTGCAGTTGAACCTTACAGCGTCGTTTGACTTGATTGGGTAAAGGACTATACGTAAAATATGAGAAGTGTCCCTATTGTCATTGACAATGAGTCATTTACTTGAAAGATTTGTACAACAGCCCAGTCACAGTGTTTATCAAGATAGCTCAGTGACAGTGTTTATCAAGACAGCTTACAGGATATTATGTTTACAAGGGTGGTAAGTGGTAGATGTGAGTATGTTGAATATGCTCAGTAGATTGTTCTGCAGTCTGGTGTATAAAAAATTCCATCTAACACAATTCAGTCCTCATGTGACCCTGCAGAGACCTTTAGCGCTGATGGCATTGCAAAATTGCAGTGCAACACCGTAAATTGTTATAGTACATTTTTCAAGAAAGAAAGTCTCAATGATTCAGAACAGAAGAGTAATGCAATGGGACTGAACTTGACTGACACCTAAAAAAACAGTGTGGTCCTGAGGAAAAATGAAATATTTGAGACTGAAGTACGTGTTCTAACTTTGAAAAGACAACTGTTAGGCCAGATGTTTCAGTACTCTTTCTAAGGTATTTTTGTTTCTAGATCTTTTGGCACTGAAAACGCATCATCATGTTATCTGTAATATCTGAAATGGGCTCCTGAGCTGTTGGCAGGGTGGGCACTGTCTTGATGGTGCTTGAAGGAAAGGTACAAAGGCGGTGGAACCAGGCTCCTCTCTAGCAGACATTGTTAGAAGAGGCAATAGGCACAGGTTGTGCCTTGAGAGTTCCAAGATGGCATTCAGGAAAAAAACATTTCGCCAGGAGTTGAGTTGCCCAGATGGCTGCTTCTTCGTTACAGAGGTTTTCAATGCTCAACTGGACAAAACCTCAACTGACCCAGTCTAGTACTGGTGACCTCCCACTTTGGGGAGGAAGTTGGACTTTCTGTGACCCGGGAACAGATTTCATGGGCAACACCACATATACTGGAATTTGTTTGCCTCCGCATTTGGCAGTTCCCATTAAGTGCTGCTGTGTTACGGAAAGGAGGTTCCTCTTTGAGGTACCATACAGACCTAGGCTACCAGGGGCATGATAGCTAACCACAGAAACCGTCATAGACACTTGGGTATGCATTCATGGCTTGAAAAGAGACGCACTGTTATCAAAGGAAAAGGGCCCTACTGCATGGCTGCTGATAGTGCGAGTTGCCAGAGCACCTGGAGTCCACAGTTACAGGCAGCACCACAATATCCAGCCATAACACTTGGCACATGCAGGACGCTTGCTCTGAGCAGCAGCTCCCAGGAGCACTGCATGCCCTTGAAGTCCCATGAAATTGCCAGTGCTGGGTTAGTGAGCACCGGGGAGCTCCTGGGCTGGGGCAGATGTTGCACGGGCCTTGCAGGGGCTTTGCTACACCTTGCAGAGATGAGGCCACTACGATGGAAATAAGGAGGAGGGCAGTGGGAGGAGTGGCAGTCAGCTGGGTGCAGCGGGTGGTACCAGCACTATTTGGAAGAAACGTGTACACCTTCACCCCAAACCCATCACTCAGTGTTCCCTGGTTCATACCGTAGTTTCTTCCTAGCTATGGGAATTGGGATGAAGCTTGGATATGTTGAACGTGACACCTGCTCACCTCCTCTGAGAAAGGAGCAGCTGGTTCTTTCGGGTCTGCATCAAGAGATAAGCATTGAGCAATTCTGCTTGGCGCCATGGCCTGCTCTCAGTGCGTGTGCACGTCCTGAACATCAGCCAGGGTTTCTTGTAAATTACAGCAATGCTAGGAGCAGCGAGCCGTGCCCCCAGGGAAAATAAGTCATTACAAATTCCACGTTTTATGCTGCCGAGTGAGATGTTTGAAGTGACTCGATCCCTTCAGGACATTCCCAAGTTAGGCAACAGGCAGGCACGGCTGTCAGGAACCAGTGCTGCAGGAAGATGCTTCCTAAGAAATCCTAATGGGCCTGGAGCTGTTCCAGCTGCCTATCCGAGTGAGAGCTTCTTGAGCTGCTATGAAGGGCTATGACCTGGATCTTGCAAAGAGGGGTGAATGGGAGCGTGCTGCCTCAGCAGCTTCTCAGGACAAACAGCTGCAGGTCCCCAGACACAAAACCCACCGTGCTGTGCCCATCCATGCAGCCACACGTGTTGTGGGCATCCCCACAGGGACAGACAGGAAGCAGCTGTGCCGCCCCTGCAGGAAGAAATGTCACTTGAAGAAGCTGGCAGGCCAGTTTCTGTTTTCTCAGTCAGACATGTGCAGCCAAACACATATCCTGTAGGTGGGAAGGCATTCAGTCAGTATTTTCCTTGTTCTCTGAAACTGTTTTAAATATATGGATAAACTATTTATCGCTGAGTCAATATTTATGCTGTTGATTTCCTTGCCCTTACCATTTATTTTTTCTATAGCCTTCTTCTGCTCCTTTTTCCTCGTGCCTTTTCATATTGTTTGCTGTAGGTGTAGGCCGTGGATGTGTGTCCACACTGCAATCAGTCAGCGTGGCCGCACATGCACCCTGGAAGCTGGTTCAGGGCTCTAGGGTGGAGTAATGGCCCTGTGGTGGCTGCACCCGCCCCACTGAACCCTTTCCAAGGATGTCCTGCATGCTGTGGCCGCTTGCAGGCCTTCCTGGGGTGCAAGGTTTTCTCTGTGGCCCAGGTCTGCCAATGGAGTGGAGCTGTGAGGAGCAGGTCTGCGGGTTAGGATGGGAAAGGGGCCAGCGGTGTCTTGCAACAAGGGGTTGAGAAGGCCATGACTTGCACTTGCCAGTTGCCCACCGTCTCCTCTACCACAAGGACGGGGGCCACAAGCAAAGCTTGAAGCAGCTTCCTCCTTGCATGGAACAGAACTCAATCTGGGAGCCCCTGTCCCACGTCACAACAAGTGCTGACGATTTACTTGGGTTAAAAAAGGAACGATTTCACAAGAGAGGAAGCTGCTGCCTGGAAGAAGCAGAGGTATTTTCATCAATTCTTGCACATAATTTTATAAAGAAGCATCTTGCGAACAAGTAGTACTTTGACCTGAACCATTTTAGTCAAAAAAGTAATGCAATCCTTTCAATCCTGCAAGGTGATTATTTTGGTGCTTCCGGTGATTTTACAAGAGTTAAGGGTCACACTGCACAATTCTGACATCGCAGGGTCTATTTCTAGGCAGGGTTGCCCCATATGCTGCGGCTGCCCTTGCCTCATGCAACTCAGCCAGAGAAAGGTCTTCAAAAATAACAGAAGAGTTATGTTAGCACTGTGTCACTCTGGCTTACTGTTAAAGCAGCTCTTTTCCTTCAGAGCTACGCAAGAGGTTTTTGCCTGAGGAAGGATTACAAGACCATAAACTGATGTGTGGGATGTGCGTAGCTTTGGTCTCCATTTGAGGCAAAAAGCCTTCTTTGCCTCTGAGGGGTGCTGGGTTGGGTACAGAGACTGTTTTCATTCCTGCTGGAATGAATGCCCAAAACTTGGCACCCAAACCCATAACATTAGGTCCAAACATTCCTTAATGGGTAAATCAGAACGAAACAACGGAGTTTCCATTGCAAGCTTATTGGTATCTATTACGTCTTAGTATTTGCTAATGAGAAACTCATTATGAATGAGCTGTGGCCAGATGCCTTGGAAATGGTTACGGTCTGGGCTTGGCCATCTTGCATCAAACCCTGGCGTCCGATCGGCTGCCACAAGTCAGCTCACGTCAGGTTAGGGGAGAATCTGCCTGCCTGGGAGGACAGGATGCCCGCAGGGTGTAGCCAGCAGGCCACTGTCATGGCCTGTGCTGAAAGGGCATGAGTGAGGAGTGATGGGATCAGCGCTCCCTCGAGAGTAACAAGCAGCGAGAGCACATCAGGTTCCTTACGTGTAGATGTGTCTCACCATGAAGAAATTCCTAAAGACAGAGAAGAATGTGCCAGTTTTGATCTGCGTTTGATTTTGAGAGTTGCTCTGGATGCAGGAAATTAAAAAAAGACACGATGGGAGCAACTCAAACGCTTGAACGGTGATAAAAAACGTAGGTCTGGTGTCACTGTTACAGAAGGCAACGTCTCCCTAACTAGACCAGTAATTGACTAAAACTGCAAGCTTCTTGTTCCTGCATGGCATCAGTACCTGTGGGAATGCTCTGGAAGTTTGCCTTACTCTCGTCATTTTGATACACAAAATAAACAAAACCTGGGACAAAGAGCAAGCTTGTAAATAGGGGAGCAGCCACTGGGGAATTCTTGTTTTGTTTGTTTGCATTGTGTTGCATTTTGTGTCAGCTAATAAGTTGACTTAACCTTTCTGCAGGTAAGTGCAGATAAGGCTAATAGCCTCTGGTGTCTGATTTTGCAAGCTGGAACAGAACTGTGGGAGCTTAAGCTTTGCTGCAGCGATAAGTAACAGGCTGGTGATTGCCAGGGGAAAAAAAGATCATGTCCTGCTTCTGTTAATTAGAAGAGCACATTAGGTTTTTCATAGGCCTGATTGAAGTGATTAACTGTTGCAACTGGGGAAAAAAAATAAGGAGGCCTGAGGTCTTTAACAGCAAGAAACAGAGATGGGAAAAAGCCACAGCACAGAACCACAGCCCTCTGCCCGCTCCATCCAGCAAGGGCAGGAGGGAAGTGGTGGCAAGAAGGACGGAGATGACCTGCTGACAACATGGAACAAGTAAATGCCATGTAGTTGAAAAACATTCCTACAATCCCTTTTCTCAGAGCTTGCCAATGGCTCTCCCAGAGTGTATTGCACTTAATGACAGCCGTTTCTGGCGAAGCAAGCTGGTACGAGGTGGGGGAGGATGCTCTCTTGCCGGAGCGTTGCATGGTGCTCCAAATTTAGTGCTGTTGATTTGAGATGATAACAAAGCACAGAAGAAGGTAACGGGAGCAGGGAAGACCAGCAGCTGCACAAAGTGAAAACAGAAATGAAAGCTAGCCCCTGTGTGCTGGTGTAAACCAAGAAGTCCTGGAGACAGTGTAAAGGTCAGCTGTCTTCAAAGACAAAGGTTCGTTGAAGGGCAGAATTCACACCCGCCTGATTTCAGCAGTCTTTCCTTGAACTCTGAGGCTCAGAGGATCAGAACGTGCATCTTGTTGAAATCAGCCTTTTGCAAAACCCTACGGAACTAGAATACACACCCTGCCTGGACTGACCCTCCAGTGCATACCGACGTAATTCCTTTTTCAGGAGCAAAGCGTTACTGACATCAGCCCCTTCCTGTTTGCAAAAATCTGTAGTTTTTGCTGTAAGACTACTGTGCCAAGACAATGGAAGCTGCCTTCAACCAAACACGGAGTGACGTCTATGGCAGGCTGAGACCAGATTAGAAAGCTACTGTCAGTGACTTCAGATTAAGTGGATTTTAGTTGTTGCTACAACCAAATGGAAACCAGCAACATAGGTTGTAAATGTTCAGATCACACGTACTACTGGTTGTGTTATTGTGTTGACATTCCATGCATACTTTACTTCATCCCATCCTAGTTCTAAACAAAAGTGTCTTCCACCCTCTAGGATGAAAGAAGCACAGAATGAAGGCAATGCTGAAAGGCGAACCGGAGTTGCATTGCTTTTTCAATAGTGAAACATTCGAGAGGCAGCACAGTGTCTGGCTCTGAAGGGTGGGTGATGCTGTGGCTATTGCAAACGCTGCCAGCTCAGATGTTCATACAGATGTCCTGTGAGATTAGGAATGCGTGCTGAACCCTCCATGCCCCGTGATGCGCCTGTCACGCTCTCAAGTGGGGACATCTCACTTGCTCCTGAAGCAAGCAGGGACATGCTCAGAGGGTGGAATCTGCTAACTTGGCACCAAATGGACAGGTCCTCCTAAAGCAAATACCTCGCTACCTGAATTGATGGGGAAAAATTGGTGCCTTTGAAAGCTTCATAGGGAGTCAGAATATCCCAAGTTAGAAGGGATGTGTAAGGATAATTGAGTCCAACTTCTGGCTCCACACAGAACCGCACAAAAATCAGACCATGTGACTGAGAGCACTGAGATGTTATTTAGGGAGCTTCTACTCTTAGATGTGCTACTCTTGCATCCTATGCTGGTGGTCAAACCACTCTGCAGCACTCAGCATTGACTGCTGCTGCACAGGGGAGCACTGGAGGGCTGAGGCTGCTCCCACTGCTGAGCTGCTCCTTCACTTTGGAGTATCTGAGGGAACATTTTCATCTCTCTCTGCCCCTGGCCACCGTGCCCGTGTCACTGATGACTTGTGCCATTTGTTGTGCCCTCAATGGGATGCCCTCCTCTCTCCCCCTTTGGTCACCCCAGGACAAGGAGGCAATGGGGCACATGGGGTCCAGCAACTCCTGGGCAGACTCTCTTCAGCCAGCAATGGCTCCTGGTCCATCCACCACATTTCTTGTTCCTTCTGGACTTAGTCTTGATCTCTTCTTCCCACCCACTTTCTCCTCCAGCCTCCACCCAACCCCACAGGTAAGGGGCTTTGCCACAGGTGGGAGCACTGGCTGCTAGCTCACAGCATTGGATGTTTCTGTCCCAAACCTCATGACAAAAATCCTGTTAAATTCAAAGAACATTGTACCGTTCCTCATGGGAAACTCTTAATTTCTGAAGAACATTTGTGAGCTGCTTCTTGGAGTTAGCCCAGTCCCAGTAGCCTGGATATTAGGGCACGAGTGCATTCTCGTTACTCATCTAATGCATGATTTACTATTTGTCAGTGAAGGGTCTGTCCAGTTGTCATCAGATTGTGCAAATTTACCTTCCACGTGAGGCGGGATTTAAGTTTCGCTGTTCTTCAGGGGCTGACTATGTGCAGAGGGAGTTGTAGTCATTTTTTTTTTTCTTCTGCAGGAACTTCCTTTCTTTAAACACCACCCCTTGGCAATGGACCTGCTGACACCTCAGAGCAGGGGAGATAAAAAGGGCAGCCCTGTTCCTGCTGCAAGCACACAGGCAAGGGCAGAGGCTACTCGGGAGCTCAGAAGCCACCAGCATCGCATTCTCCTCTGGTCACACCACCGTCAGGAGCCATGAATCAAGGTACTGATGAGCTTTATGATAACTTGCGGTATATTTGCGGCTTGGCAGGGCTCCTGTGGTGAGGACTGGGGCTCAAGAATGCTGGTGAGTGGGACTCCGAGGGAAAGCATCTGGGTGCTGCTGGGGAAGTGCTGCTTTTGGGGTCAGACTGTGCAGGTGGTTTTGAGGGCTCAATGAACATGGCTGGAAGGCACAACTCAGTGCTCATCGCTTTCCTTCAACCTGTAGAAATCTGGCTCTGCCAATGGTAATGGGCAAGAAGTGTGTTTTTTAGAATCTTACTGGGCTAAGCTGAAAGGAATTTCTTTCATCCTGCTTGACTGTGCAGAGTATTGCTCTTTAGGGATGGCTGACACCACCTGTCAGAAGTTGCAGTGTGGATGAGAGGGATTTATGTGGCTTACCCTATTGTCAGCAGAACCTGCACTGGCCCAGTGAGGTGCCTGAGTCACTCCTGCAGCGGCTGCAGCTGCTGGGGCCACCCCAAGCCCTGGGCTTGGTGTGTAGCTGGGCAGCAGGGCAGCAGGGGCGGCTGGTGCCAAAGGGACAGCTGGCAGCAAAGTTGGCTGTCCAGTGCTGCCCAGGGGAGGCTCAGGTTGGATATTAGGACAAATTTCTTCTCCAAAAGAGCAGTGAGGCAGTGGCACAGGCTGCCCAGGGAGGTGGTGCAGTCACCGTCCCTGGAGGTGCTCAAGAACCATGTGGATGTGGCACCAACCTTAATGATTCTATGAATCTATGATTTCATACCTCTGTACCTTGTATGTGGATGAGCTGGAATTTCCTTGCCAGCCTCAGGCAGCAACATCTTTGCCCTGAGATGAGTGCTCTCTCAAGGTTGGGTAAGGATGGTAAGTAAATGCAGGTCTCTAAATGTTGTTCCTTCTTGCAGCCACACCATATAATTCCCACTGCACTTCCTTCCTGAGAAGCCCTTATCCCACTGAAGCTGGGCTGGCTATAAACACACTGCTCTACAACATGATTTTTTAAACCTCATGACTTACGGATGGGGCTGTAAGGATGAGGGGCTGTGGGTCAGCCTGTAACACCTCTGTAACAGATAAATCATGGAACTGGGAGAAAAATACATCTGTATATTTATGTAGTTCAGAGCACTCATCCACTATAAACCATTAATTCTCATGTTTACAAGCCTGCAGGCAATGCAAAGAAGGCAGCCTAAGGGTGGAGATGCTTCCAAAAGATAGGGGATGCCTCCAGCTGGTTTCATGGCATTCCTCAGAACAAACAGCTGTGTCAGCTGGACCACGGATCACCAGGAATCACTGATTTCTCAGAAATCAGTGCAGGGAGGTCAGCATGCAGCCCTGGGCAGGCACAGCTCCTCAACTTGAGACTTGGCACAGACTGGGAATGCTTCAAAAAAATAATTAACAATTACCTGCGTTATTTTCTCTTTGCATCCTCAATATCAACGGTAGTCAGCAAAAAAAAATATTCTGAGATGAAAATCATAGAATCACAGAATGATTTGGGTTGGAAGGGACCTTAAAACTCACCCAAACCCAACCTCCTGCCATGGGCAGGGCAACCACCCCTCAGAGCAGGCTGCCCAGGGCCCCATCCAACCTGCCCTTGAGAACCTCCAGGAATGGGGCACCACAGCTTCTCTGGGCATCTGTGACAGGGCCTCACCACCCTTTGAGTGAAGAGTTTCTTCCTAGCATCTAACCTAAATCTCCCTTCTTTAAGTTTAAAGGCATCCTCCTTGTCCACTATCAGATGGTGTAAAAAGTCGGTTCCTCATCTGTTTCTAAGTTCCCTTTAAGTACTTGAAGACCACACTGAGGTCTCCCCAGAGCCTTCTCTTCTCTAAGATAAACAAGCGCACTTCCCTCAGCCTTTCCTCATAGGAGAGGTGCTCCAGCCTGTGATCATCCTAGTGGCCCTCCTCTGGACCCGCTCCAACAGCTGAAATGTCTTTCCTGAGCACAGGCTCACCAGAGCTTCCTAAAGGAGCAAGGGCAAGCAGCTCTGGTGGCTGGAGATTGGTTTGTTCCTTCAGCAAAGGGTTGAACAATTCCTGCTGAAATTTTTGGTGTCCTGCATACCCTGTTGTGCAAAATATCAGCCCTAGATTGACAGTGGCATGGAGCAAGCAAACAAAAAGCACTCCAAAAGGCAGCCAGTGGATGAAAGGTGATAGTTAATTTTAAGTCTGTTTACCATACTTCTGATAATTCTTACACAGCTATGACAAATGGGGTTTATTGAGTAAATAGGAGGGAATGCAGGGAGGCAGTAACTCGGTGCAGCTCACTGGGCAATCACTTTGGTTTGCTCAGAGCTGTACTCATTGTGCAGCAATTGCAGCCTAGATGGAGGCTGGGTTTCAGGATCCAGCCCTGCTCACAGCCTCTCTCATGTGGAGCCGTGTCCGCAGCAGCCACCGGCACATCTCAGCCTCCGTGGTGCTAGGGCTGGCTCCCAGTGATGCTCACCTTGGCACTGCTGGCGGTGCCATATAAAACTGTCAAGGCATTTTGTGACCTAATCCCTTAACCCCTCCTACCTTTGACTCCTTTATTTCTAAGTGATCCCAGTTTTCATATTTCGTGACTCGCCCACCTCTTTATCTGAATCACTGGTGAGCCAAACGCTTGCTTAGCGTTGCTACTCCCTGCTGTTTGCACAGCACTTAGCTCTGAAGAGGCTCATGGGCAGAGACAGGACACGGTGTGACACTTCAGAGGAGCCATGGCCGTGTCCTGGCATGCTCTGGGCTCTCTCTGCCCAACCTGAGCAGAGCCCCAGGCCCCCACCTTACTGAGGAGCAGAGGGGTCTTGCTCTGCACCTGCCAAGTTCAGCAGTTTGGAGGGCTGACTTTTGACAATTCTGGGTTACATCCAACTTGGCTAAGTGCCTATGTCCCACAAGGGTCAATCACGGCTGTCAATATCATTAACTGATAATCACAACAGATCAATTCAGTGCCAAGATAAGGCCAATAAAGTCTTTGATGTGAGAAAAAATCAACAGTTGGGGTTAATTTTTAAGTCACTGGTCCTGGCTGTTATTACTATGACTACTCCTACTACAATGACTGCTTCTGTCACTACTATCACTGTTGCTTTACTATCTGCAACAACAACCGTTTGTAGTGCTCAAAGATCCTTGCCCTTGGCTATACATATATTTCTATAGCTGTTTATACACACGTTGCCTATGCTGAAGGATAGCAAGGTGAGGAAGATGCATAGCTGCATGCAAGTGCCTGTGGCGTCATTCCCTTTGGCATCTGCTGCAGAGCAGCAAAAACAAAACTAAAAACAATACACAAATGTTGCTGTGCCAAGGCAGTGTTTGCTCTGTGGCGAGGCAAGTTGTGTCATAGCAGGATGGTCCCAGCTGCTGCCAGCGTGACCCCTCTTGCCCCCAGCACCTGCACCATGAGGTGGGGTGCTCCAGACCCAAAGGCAGGAGAAATGGTATTGTGAAGTGGTATTGTTTTTTGCTGCTGAGCCATCTATTCCTTGCAGTGGTCCTTGAAAGCATTCTTGCTGGCCCACTGGGTGCCCAGGTGTTTTCGTGACCCACAAAAGCTCTAGTAAGAAGAAAGCTGTCTTTACTGACCAATATATTTGTTCCTATCTCTCTCTCTCTCCGCAAATGAACTTTCAGACAGCGACCTGAAGGTCACCAACGTTGACTTCCTGAAGAGCCAGAACTCGGTGCAGCACCACACGGATGCGTACGACACCTCGAACCTGGTGGTGCGGCGTGGGCAGCCCTTCCTGCTGCAGCTGACCCTCAGCAGGGAGCTGCGAGCCGCCGACAAGCTGGCACTGCACTTCAGCATTGGTAAGCACTGCTCGGAGTGGGAGAGCACCGGGCACTGCACAGCCCTGCAAACCCATGCAACTTGTTATTTCCAGGTGAAAAGCCAATGGAGCCCACGGGGACCCTGATGTCACTGAACCCCAGGAGCACGAGGAATGTCAGCGGTTGGCAAATCTCCATCATCAAATCCAGTGGCACAGAGGTAGGGGAAAAACCCCATAACCCCTGTCCTGTGTTTCCTTAGCCCTACGGATTTTCTGTTCACCTCCCACTCCCCTACTGGGCACACAGGATGAGCCCCATCCCTCTGCCCCACAGCACTGGTGCCACCATGGAGGGTTGGTCACATCATGTCCCCTCTCCTTGTTGCCTCCCAGTGCATTCTGTCTGTCACCAGCGCACCCAATGCCGCTGTGGGAATATATGGCCTGATAGTGCAGACTGGCCCTAACATTTACAAGCCCAAGACGAACGCCGTCTACCTTCTGTTCAACCCTTGGTGTGAAGGTAAGGAAAGCAGTCCAGCAAGGTGGATAATCAATACTGCTTTCAAGGACTTGACCTGGGAGCTTCTCCTCTCCCCCTTCTCATGTACATCCTTTCTTCTCTCCAAATCGCCGCGTCCCTGTGAGTCAAGAGCGATGAGCCAGCTCCTCACTGGGGAGCCTCTAGGGCTTAAAATAAAGACTGGCCTTATAGGAACTCTCTCACAATAGCAAGAGAAGTGTGAATGCCACACGGCCACCAAGCGGTGTGAGCATTACAGACCACCAGCTGCCACGGTGTAGCTTTCCAGGAAAATCTTCCTATAGCAGGCAGCCGACATCTAAGTGTTTTTCTTCAAGGTGATATTGTCTTCCTGTCCAACGAGGCTGAGAGAAAGGAGTACGTACTCAACGATACGGGCTACATCTATGTTGGGTCTGCCTTCGACATACACAGCAAACCCTGGAATTTTGGGCAGGTGAGGCACAGCTGTCCCCACAGCATCAATACCTCTCTTCACTCTTTCTCTGATGTTAATTTAAATGAATCCACAAATAGATTAAGCACGCGAGCAGCTTAAAGCACTTGAGTAATCCCCCAGTTTCACTGGGAAATCTCAGCTGCTTAAACTATCTGCTTAAGCAGATTCCCTAGCCCCAGACCAGAGCTCAGTGAATTCTTCAGAAACTGAGAACAGAGCATTTCTGACCAAATCTTCCCCTCTGGGATCCCCCTTGCTGGCCAGCTTAGCAGCGGGCGAGAGTGTGGATACATGATGACATCTGATTCTGTCCCCATTGCATCATTAATGCTGTTGCGATCTTTTTTTTATCTTTTGGGGGTTCCTTTTTTGCTCTATTTTGTTCTCCAAGTCTGCAATTTCTAACGGAGTAACATAGAGGAGCCCATCAAACAGCATCTGTGGTGCTGCCTTTCCCACAGTTAAGGAGGAATCTTTTGCCATAGTAATCTGCAATTCTGTATTTTTTTAACCAGAATCTATTTTATATATGTCAATAGCTTGAATATCTGTAACCCTCTCAAAATGTCGTTATTCATGTGAGCAATGTGCAAGGCTTCAGGGAGGTGCTGTAGCTGACTGAGGAGTGCTCGCAAGAGCAAGAAGTTGCTGGGCCAGGTTCTGGCTCTGCTTGTGAGATGCATGACATAGGCTGGTCTCTCCCAAGGTAGGTTTTCATTTAAACTCTTCCATGGAGAAAAAGGCTTTTGGAAGCTCCATAAGCTCCAGAATCACAGAATCATAGAATCAATGAGGTTGGGAAAGATCTTTAAGTCATCTAGTCCAACTAGCCACCTACTACTAATACTGGCCATAGAGAAGAAGTAGGTTCATTCAATATCATAAGGAAAGGTCTGAAGGTAGGGCTAGTTTGGCAGTTTCCTCCACAAGAACCTAGATAGACCTGAAGGCGAATGAGCAAATTCCTCTTTCAGAGTGATGTGTAAAAACGTCTCCTTTTTCTCTCCAAAACAGTTTGAGGAATCAATCCTGGATGCCTGCATGTACCTGCTGGACAAAAGCAAGCTCAAGATGAGCAGTAGAAGGGATCCCGTGGTTGTGTCCAGAGCCATGTCTGCTTTGGTACGGCACTCTCAGAGGACTGGTTTGCCCCTCCAGCTTTCCTTCCTGCTTCTTACTTGCTTTTATTTCCCTGGGGATTAGAATGAATACAAAACTGCAGGAGAAGAGCTAGGGAGGCATTTTGGGTGGAAGGAAGAGGCAGGAGAAATGCAGCATCTCTCCGTTTCCAAAATGTGCCGCTGACCCAGCAGTTGTCCTTTATTAGGAAGCTGGTGGCCAGACCCAATGTCGTGCTTCAGGGGCAGCTGCTGGTTGCACTGGGAGGCTTGCTGGGAGCAGTGGGGACTAGGATGCTTGAAGACAGCCAGGCAGAGGGTTCCAGGCAGGGAAGCCCCAGCTGGTGCCAGCAGCCTTGTAGAGCTGTGGAGCACCTTGGGAAGATGTGGGCCTCATTCCTGAAGTTGTCTCCTCTGTGTGTGCATGGACACAGGTGAATGCCAACGATGACAATGGTGTCGTGATGGGAAACTGGTCAGGGAAGTACGAGAACGGGACTTCCCCCATGGCATGGATTGGGAGCGTTGCAATTTTGCAGCAGTATTACAAAACGAAGAAGCCTGTCTGTTATGGTCAATGTTGGGTCTTCTCAGGAGTCCTCACTACAGGTAAGGGGCAAAATCTTGTTTCTCTATCTGGTATCCTAATTACTGGGCTAGTAATCCAGGGAAACTTCTGCATGCCCTTTGATCCTGGTGTTTTCATTAAAGGCTTGAGGCACCTGTATGTGAGGAGAGGCTGAGGGAGCTGGGTCTGCTGTAGCGAAGGCTAAGGGGTCTTATCCATGTGTATAAATACCAAATGGGAGAGAGTGATGCACTGAGAGCCAAGCTCTGTTCAGCAGTGCCCAGCACTGGAACAAGAGGCCGTGGGCACAGTGTGGAGCGCAGGAGCTCCCTCTGAACACCGGGCAGCACTCTGTGCTGTGTGGGTGACTGAGTGCTGGCACAGGCTGCCCAGAGGCCATGGGGTCTCCTCTTTGGGGATTTCCAAAACCCACTTGCACGCAGGCCTGGCCTCCTGCTCTGGGTGTTGCTGTTTTAACAGGGTTTGGACCAGGTGACCCCAGTGGTGCCCACCGGTGGTTTTATAACCCTGTGTTCTGTTTGTGTTGCAGTCATGCGCTGCTTGGGGATCCCAGCCCGCAGTGTGAGCAACTTCAACTCGGCGCATGACACCGATGAGAACCTGAGGGTTGATGTCTATCTGAACGAGAAAGGAGAAAAGATGAAATGGTTGTCCTCTGACTCTGTCTGGTAGGGTTAACCATCTCTAATCCCTGTGACTCTGCATTCCCCAGCCCCGGCAGGCTTTTCTTTGAGAGTTTCCCTTTGCTTCAAGTTTGCTGCTGGGGAGAGAGAGACAGCCTAGGATCTCACAGGGCTGCACGCAAATCCCCTATTAAAGCTGCCCTTGAAGGAGCTAAGCAGAGGAGCTCACCACTCTTACCTACAACACCTCACTCCCTTTCTTTCCAACCTGAATGTACACAGGAACTTCCACGTGTGGAATGATGTCTGGATGAAGCGGAAGGACCTGCCATCAGGGTTTGATGGCTGGCAGGCAATCGACGCGACCCCTCAGGAGCAAAGTCTAGGTAGGATTTACCTGGAAGGGCTCTTCTGCAACTCCCAAGGGAGGCAGGGATGTTTTGTATGGAGCTGTGGTCTCCAGCCAGCTGTGAGCTCCTGAGGCCAGCCATCTCACTCCTGCGGTCTGAGCCCAGGAAGCAGGGAATTGTGTTTCTTGGCAGGCTGGAAGCCAACCCTGCAGGGCACTGTGGGTGCATGAATGTTTAAATGCATTATGTGTGTGTCATGTTTGGCACAGCAAATAGCATTGAATGTGCTTTACAGGTATTTTCCAGTGTGGCCCGTGCCCAGTGAAGGCTGTCAAAGATGGAGACGTGTATTTGCCCTATGACAGCAAGTTTGTGTACGCGGAAGTGAACGCCGACAAGGTCTACTGGCGCGTCACGGAGGAGAACGGCAGGAACCAGTACACCAAGCTGGGCGTGGAGAGCCGGAGCGTCGGCGCCAACATCAGCACCAAGGCTGTGGGGCAGAACAGGCGGGAGGACATCACTTGGGAGTACAAGTTCCCTGAAGGTGACTGCCTTCATCCTCCAAAGCAGAGTCAAAAGGCAGGCCCCGCTCCCAGCGGTAGCACAGACCACAGGGCTCTCGTGAGCTGAGGCTGAGGCAGTCGGTGCCCTGACACCTTCTGCTCAGCAGCAGAAGGACAAATAAAGGGCAGGGAGGTGGCTCTGGGTGAGAGCGCTGAGATACAGGTCTGAGGCAGATTTTTTCCTTCATCAGGCTCTTCAGAGGAAAGAGCATCCATGAAGAGAGCCGTCTCTTACCTGCAGCCCTCAGGGATGACACCTCGTTCACACTTTGCTGCAGTCCCCAAGGATGTGAGCCTAAGAAATGCGGGAGAGAAAAACATGGTCCAAAATGAGGTGGTCCCCAAGTCTGGGGTCCAGCTGGAGATAACCAACGAAAAGCCTCTGTGTCCTGGTAATCCCATTGAGGTGGTCATCACCGTGAAGAGCACTGTGGCCGGGAGCTGGACTGTCGACCTTGCCAGCTCCTGCCAGCTGCAGTCCTACACTGGGAAAGTCCATGCCAATCTTGGATATATCAAGCAGACTGTCAAGGTGGAAGGCCAATCTGGTAGGCATGGAAACTGTGATATGTTTTATAGGCTATTTACCCCCAGGGCTATCTGCTGCTTGCTCCGTATCTTTGAGCAACCTAGGCTCAACACTGCCGATCCCCAGCAGCACGACTGCAGTGTGCCAAACAACACACTAACGAGCGATGAATACTTAACAGTATTTGCTCATTCCAAGCATGAGTCACCTTCCCAAAAATATACATCTATATCTTTGCTTCTAGTGCTTTCTGAGCCAGCAGTTGCACGGGGGGGAGATGGGTATGCAGGGCAGGATGGCCTCAGCAAATATGCTTCACCCCGCATCCCGCCAGCATCACTTGGCACTGCCACCAGTGCTGCTTCTGCCACTGATGTGCTAAAGAGCCAGGTCACGCTTTCCGTCCCACAGAGGCGCGTGTCCCGCTGAAGATCATGCCCGATGATTACATGAAGGCACTGGCCACAGTGGATGATGAAGAGCACGTCCATGTCACTGCCATCGCTGAAATCCAGGGGACACCTGAGAAGCTCACCAAGGAGGTGTCTCTGAGCTTCGCGTACCCCCCCATCCAGGTCCAGGTGAGGCTGCACCCCTCCAGGCTTGGCTGGGGCTAGGGGTCTCCATGCAAGAGTCCCAAAATTAGATGGGGGGACTGAAGGAAACATTTCCCCTTGGCAGCACTTCCAGCACCTCTATCAGCTCTCTGATGCCCCGTGTTTATGTTTGCTTCACTTTCCAGATGCCAGAAACGGCACAGCTGAACAAGGACTTCACCTGCGCCTTCATCTTCAAGAACAAGCTGAACATCCCCATGGACAACTGCAAGCTGATGGTGGAGGGCTTGGGCATATTTAAGATGGCAACGTTTGATGAAGGGTAAGACAAGGTTTTGAGCAACCCTGAGCCCCAGAGCTCTGGGCATGGAATAACATCCTTTCCTTGTCTGTTAATTCTCCTTGAGGAAGTGGTAGGAGACAGTGAGCGGTGCAGCTCTTCGACATACATGCTCAAGACAGGGCCTGGGGGGTACTACATGGGGTACCAAACCCTGCTTGCTGCAATTTGGTTGCAGAAGGGCATAACCGTGCTAAATACATGCAATGGCTTTTTCTTTAAGCAAAACTATGACAAACAGGCAGATGAGACCGGTGATGTGCAAGGAGCTCATGCTGGGACTGTTTTCCTTTCTCCCTAGGGATATACAGCCGGGCAGGATTATTAAGTCTGAAGTCATATGCACTCCAACAAGAGTAGGAGAGAAGAAGATCGTGGCCAGGCTGACCTCCAACCAGGTCAAAGACATTTCGGTGGAGAAGGGCATCACGGTCACCCACTAGGAACAGCACCACGGCAGTGGACAGAAGGGGACCCTGAACATGTGACAGCTGCAGGTCACTGCCACCACTCCTCTCCTTGACTGTGGAATAGGGCTTGATGAGCAAAGAACTACAATCCCATTAAGCAAAGGGAATTACACTGGTGTAAAGGCCACAGCTGCTTTGATTGTAGCTGACTGTGCTTCAATAAAGAGCGTTAAAATCGACAAATTCACTGTGTGACTGATGTTCGTGCTGAGGCAGGGGCTGTTTTGCAGCCTCTGCAGTCTCATGAGGCTGCCCAGACCCCACTGCATTGGAGCTCAAGACACATTTTAAACAATTCCCCATGTCCTTTCCTCTCTCTCCCCGCTGGCAAATATGCTGGCACTCTGTGATTTGCTTTAGGTAGCAAAAGGGGCAAACCTGGCACAGTCTCCCCAAACAGCATTTTTCATGTATCTTCCTCCCCTCTTGCACCCTTCCTTAGTATTATTTTGGGTGGGGGTGTATGTTTTCAAAGTACCACCATCATTCCAGCACTCTCCTGGAAGAACATCACCCCTTATCTGGCTCTGGTTGCCCAGAGAAGCTGTGGTGCCCCATCCCTGGAGGCACTCAAGGCCAGGTTGGATGGGCCCTTGGTGGCCCTGGGTGGCAGTCCTGTCCATGGCAGGGGGTTAACACTGAGTGTTAAGTCCCCTGCAGCCTGATTTTACTATATGAATCACAGAATGGTTTGGGTTGTATGGGATGGGACCACTCAGGTCTAACCCCCTGCCATAGACGGATATAAAGTCATAGAAGGATTTGGTTTGGAAGGGGCTTCAAAGATCACTTAACTCTACCCCCTTCCCATGGGCAGGTTTGCTAACCAAGCACTCGGTCAGACTGCCCAGGGCAGAGTGGAGCACAGGGAACGGAGGAGCACAAACTGCAGCATGGAAATATTAATTCTTTAATAAGTATAATTAGCATCCGGAGGCATAAACCAGAGTTATGATTACCAAAATATATATATTTCCAAGAGATACAGGTTCTTTACTTGCATAGAAAGCCTGCTTTAAAAGACCATGAATGCTGCACATGGCCACTGTGATCCCGTCCATCATGGATTGAAGCCCCATGCTGCAGTGCTGATGGAGCCCAGCCTGGGCTGGAGGTGAAGGCACGATGCCACAGGGAGGGGAAGGGGGCTGGTTTCAATTCCATGGAAATAACTTTGGTCTCAAGCTACCTGGTGGGAGTTACACTACAAGGTGGATGCCAGGGCTTGGAATGAAGCAGATCACTCCAACTCATGAGGACTTCTGCTGCTTCAGGCTTTTGCCATGCTGTACCAAGGCGGAGCAGGAGGGTACAAAGGAGTGAGGGAACACTCTGATTTCCTGATGCCAACATTCTTCCAGCTCCTGCACCTTTGATGGGCAAAAATGTGGCAGCATGGAGCGGGCAGAGAGGAGTCCTCCTTTCATAGAGCTTTCTAGTTCCAGCTATTGAAACAGCACACAAACCCACACTGCTGAGGAGCAATGCAGGAAGTGGAAGGAGATCAGCCCAGCAATCAGCACTGTGGATACAGCTGTCACATTACATCAAATGCTGCTCTTCCACGGCTGGTCTTCCTGTGGGGCCCTGCAACCCCACCTCCACCCACAGGTGGGAGAGTTAACTGAAATCAGCAGCTCCCAGCTTCCACCTTATGCATCCCCACTTCTCCCTGTACAGATTCACATGTGTCCCCAGTGTCCCTGTGATGCAGACCCTGCCGTGCAGACATGAAGGCTGGTGCAGAAGTGAGACAGCCTCAAATTCCCACACCGCTCTGCTTTGTGCACTACAGCAAGACGATACCTCAGTTTCCCCAAGGTACAGCACGTTTCCCTTTACCAAGACATTTAGATAAACACACAGATCCTTATGCATTTTTTTCCCCCCAAAATCTATTTTTTCATAGAAAAAGAGGAGAAACAAAGGGGTCACTATGGTTCAAAACATCTCCCCTTGTTTTCCTGGATTCTGGCCCCACTGTACTCCTAGCTTCCATCCCACCAGACTGTTTGTTACTTCATGTTTAAACTCCTTTATCACTGCCATGAGGAAAAAAAAACCCTTGCAATACCCAGTGGAATTTGGGCTTTCATAAATAACTGAAAGTTAATCCAGGTCTTCCACAATACCTCGATTTACGCCCCAACTCCTTCATCTCTCTTTCCCAAGGCGATAATTATCTTTGCTGCATGTTACAGGGCCTCAAAGCTGCACAACTGGGGGTGAGAATCCAGGAGCACGTTGCCCAGGTGAGGTGTCACTGGTCAGTAAGGTGGGGGAGATGACAACAAGGCAAAACCAGCCCAAAACCAGTCTAGATCTTGGTTGTCAGAGTGCTGATGCCTGGAGCATCACCTCTGAATGCAGGCACTGGCAGGACGAGAGGCAACACTCATCCAGCCAGTGCCATGAGGACACGAGGCCCCACGGCTCCAGCCCCACACCTGGGTCTCTCCCCGAAGGCCACACAAGAGCAGCTCGGTAAGGCAGGACACAGCTGCAAAGGCCGTGTGGCTCTCACTTTGGGTTAAACTTGCTCTGGAGATTTGCATTGCTTCTGCTGGTGCTGGACCCGACTTCCCCATGAATAGTCCTGAATTATATTCTGCACCAGAAGCACCCGAAGTACAATTAAAAAAAAAAAAAAGACAAGAAAACCCACCCTGCTTCTCCACCACAAGCAGTTAATAAAATAACACACCGCCTGGACGCGTCCCTTGGCCCCTGGGCTGATGCTCTGCTACTCATGGGGCACTTGGATGTTCACCTCCCGAGCCAGGAACTGCTCGATCTCCTCCTGCGTCATGGTGGCGGCCGCGGGCACGGCAGGGGCTGGTGGTGGGTGCCTGCAGTCCATGTTGGAGAAGGGGTTGAGCCAGGACAGGGACGGGGTACCGCCGAAGGCCGCCTTCATCCCCTCCCAGCCTCTGGTCCGCTCCCAGGTCGGCTTCTGCTTCTTAAGGCGCTCAATGCCCTGCAAGAAGAGGAGAGTTTGGAGTCGTTTCACGTTCAAAACAGGTATTTGAGCTGCATCATGGTGCTCACAGCTCAGCTACTGAGATGGACAGACAGGCAGAAATCCTGCTGTACCAACAAATTCATCCCCAGTAACATCAAATCTCCAAAACACGACTCAGCTCACGGACAGCCCCAACCTTGGCGAATTATTTGGTACTGCTTGGTAATAAGGCTTCTGGAAGGTCATCCCTCTTTCAAACTGAGACCTCTTCTCCCAGTGCTTTTAGAGTCCTTCCAACAAGTAACAAAATACAATCACAACCTGAAATTTCACCTTATTTGGGCTTTTTTTCTTTACAATGGTTCAGCTACAAGAAAACTGCCATATTTCCCAGTCACTGGAATTACTACAGACAGATGTTGCCTGGTAATGAAAATCAGTATGAGAACACGCATGTTTGGCACCAATTAAGAGCAAATATTGAGGAACGCTATTTCTGCTTCACAAATTGTCCAAGGCCAACCCCAGTGCAAAGGAGCACTGGGTCAGCTCCAACCATCCTCTTCCCACAGCCACCAGTAAGGACACAGGTTGACTGTCAGTGCTCAGGTCTGGAAGTCTTCTCTATGTAGAAACTTGGAGCACTTGTTTTCACTCCTACATGAAGTCAGGCACACATCTTCATGCCCACCTTCTGTGTTACACACGAGATGGAGTCAGCTTTGCAGATGAGAGCGACAGTGACAAAGGTGACAGTGCAGAAACGCTGCTCCTCGAGAAGTGAAGACACGGGACTGGAGATTGGAGATGTTCAAGGAGAGGAAAAATGAGCAAGTTCAGTTCAAACCATTTAAAACAGCGGCTTTAGAATAGCATGACACAAACCAGCCCTCCGTTCTGATTCTGGAGGTGTTCTCTAAGTACCCACAAATCATCTCAGAGCTTTGCAAGGGGAAAACAATGACATGTGAATGACCTCTGTGGCACCACAACTGCACACCTAGTGAGCCTCATCATTAATGTGATATTACATAATTAACAAGCAGCAGCTTGCTTCTGCGCTAACACTGGGGAGAAAAAGCACCAAGCATGGAAAGCCTCCCTGGTCATGCCAGCTCTAACCCTGTCTTCGGTCACAGAGTCATAAAATGTTTTGGGTTGGAAGGGACCTTAAAGCCCACCCAGTGCCAACCCCATGCCATGGGCAGGGATGCCACCCACTGGATCAGGTTGTGCCATCCAACCCGGCCTTGAGTGCCTCCAGGGATAAGGCACCACAGCTTCCTTGGGCAATTGGTTGTGTCACCCAGTTCAATCCACACTGCTAAAATGGGGGATAAGGCTTGTGAAGATTTCAAAGCAGCAAGCCCCATCTTTCCGAACCACCACCCATCACTCAGAACAGCATCTGCCAACCATGGCACTACGTGAGGTCGGCTCGAAGCTGTGCTAAGGGCAGCTCAGCACAGCAGGCAGGGCAGGGCTCTCCCTCTCCTCTCCATCCCCAGCCTTATTTATGCTTCCTGGGCACATATTCAAAATAGACAAAACTGTTCAAAATCAGCTCCTGTTCACATTCTGCCTGGCTGCCACAGTCAGCAGGGCGTGAGGAAGGTTACAGAAAGGGAGGGAAAGATAAAGAAAGGTTCCCAGATAAATAAGTTTACTTTGTGATGTGCAAGCACAGATAAATAGAGCCGAGTGAGAAAAGAATCAGCAGTCAGGAACTTCTGTTTTACCAGCAGCTCTGTGTAATTGGCTCCTTGCCCCATCTCCCTCAGCACCCGTTTCTGTGCCGTGCCATACAGGGTGCTGGGGGCTCTGGCTCAGGAGCAGTGACCTGCAGACCGCCCTCACAGCTCAGAAGGAAGGCATTTGGTTCTTTTCATACGCTTGTAAAATCCAAAAGGAAGACACAAGCAGAACTTCAAACACCGTAACTTCTCTCCACATCTGTGCTCCCATTTCTGTCAGTTGCACCAAAGCAGAACCAGCACTTGAAATCAGGCGGTGCAGCAAGCCTGCCTTCCTCGTGTTGGTGCTGAGCCACATTGCAGCAATTCACACTCTGAGATGCACAGTGCAAATAAACCAGAGAACACCAGTTAGAGAGGCACACCAGGCACCAACAGACAGACATCCCTGCCGGCTCCGAACATCAGAAAGCTTGCCTGAAAAATACAATACTGGGTAATACAACACTTTGTGTTTGTTTGAAACCAGAAATGAGTAATTACATTTTTGTTTTCTCCACAATGATCTAAATGCCAGAACAATGCAAGCAACCTTCCTTCAAAATGCGTAGTGAATAACAGGACATAAAACAAAACCAGAACGTGCAATTCAGCAATTAATTACATGGTGAGGTGCATTCATTCATTACCTATCTGGGTGACAAAAGCCAATCCTGCTCAGACCAAGCTCAGGAAGCTGTTACAGATTTTCCCAAAGTTTCAAGAAATTAAGAACAGCAAAGAATTTTTTTGGAAAAGTTTTATTGCATTTGTTTTCCATATGGAAGCATTGACAGATTGAAAAGATGCAGCATTCACATTACTTCCAAAATGAGACATCCGCTAAACTTCTCCTTCCCTGATTTCCCTCCATCCCCCCATGGCTTTGAAGCAGTCTAAACACATCATCTTCCAAAAAATACGGCTTTTATTTAAACCAAGGAAAGAAAAGATTCCTTGGAATTCCTGGACACAGCTGATGAGTAGTTTTTCCTTTGTTCGCAATATTCTGATAAGTCTATAGGAGTAATGATCCAAAATATAGCAAAATTTCTGCCTGAACACAAGGCATCGGTCACAGTTATGAATGGTTTGGCCTTACCTGTTTCTGGAATGCCTTCTGTCCCTCCCCTTTCATCACCACACAGTCCATGAAGTACACATGCTCCTTACCACCACCAGTTCCCAGCTTTAACATACATACACACGGTGTGCGTTTGCACACAGGTGTGCACATCCACAGTAAAAGATTCACAAAGCTCCACACCAGGGCGATGCTAAGAATGTAGGACGGATCTCCCTGGCATAACGACACACCCCACCAAGGTCAGTCTTTATCCATCTGCCTCCAGGCATTCCCATCAGTTTTTCAAAGCTATTTAACAGGTATTGCTCCAACAGCTCATTTACGGAGACAAACACAAGCCAACACGATGCTGCTCCCATTCTAAGCATTTGAAAATCAGATTCTTTCTCTTTCTTTTCTGCAAATGTAAGGCATGTTAAAAATCCACAAAGTCTTCTAAATCTGCAACACAGTTACCCTAAGATGGCAACAATTTCCTGCGCACCAGGGAGGGAACAGACAAAATGATGCCAGAAAGATGAAACCGATTTTGTAGGTGGAAGGAAAAACGAGGGGGAAGCAGCGTTGGCAATGTTTGCTTTAGATACTTGAACTGCGTGCAATCACCAGGTCAACTGGCTCTCTTCCTGCGTTCTCATCTTGTGCCTTTCGGTAAAGTGAAGGGTCTACTTCCCAGTTCAAGTTCACTTCTGAAAGAGCAGCGCGCTCCTTCAGGAAGTCCAAAGGTGTCTGTGTAGGACTTGGCACTCATATGTCTTCCACAGAGCTCAGCACAGTCAGCAGACAGCATGAAAACCTACTCAGAAGAGGTGGGTCACAACGGAGAAGGAAAACTCCCTTCACATTAGTTATGCCATACAGAAAGCAGAGAGAAACAAAGGCCAGTAAAGTTAACATGATTAAGAAAAAAAAAAAAAGAAGAAGAAAGAAAGAAAGAAAAGCAACAGCAGCAGTTTCAGCCAGAGATATAGAATTATCTGAAGTTGTGGAATACAGGGCTTTTTTTTCTCTGCAATTATCAGCCATTCATTAGACATAAAAAAAAGTTTGTCTTGCTTTTCGTTTTAAACATTCATGGAAAATTTAAACAGTAGTGCTGCAATATGTTTCTATCTTAGTGGAAATGCTGGTCAAGAATTCCTCAGACCACATACTGGTATGGGTCTGCTTTTCCTTGGTCTGGTGTTGCGAATGGGCTAAGCCATGCTATAGAGAACGGATGGCCAAATACTGCTTTCATGTTCATCCATTTTGTTTTTTTAGCCCATCTTCTCTCTTCCTTTTTCAATTGCTCTATTCCCTGAAAACAGAAATATCACATTTTCAGTCAAACGCTCAGGTTTTGTCGCTCTGGGTTTGTGGAAAGGTCTATTCTCAGTTACCCCTTATCCAAAGGATGGAGTAAGAACATTAAAACGCATCTTTAGAGCCTCTCCTCTTTCCATTGCTTTATACTACTACTAATAGTGCTACTAATAAGAAGATAGAAAATGTTTCTCCAAAATAGAACTGTTTTAATTTTGTTCAGGCCTGGAAATTTCATCAAACCTTTTAAGACCTGACCTCCAATTGTCTGTATTGTTCAATTTAAAAAACCCACCACATAAAACCAAATACAAAGCACATACTTTAATGGCTGAAAGCATTACGTGCTAACCAGATGGGGAAGAAAAAATCAGAGGAAACAATCATAGGTTTGCAGACAAAAAAACCCAATGAGATAATCTCTATAATGCTCCAAGATTCACCAAGCAAGTTCAGGAAGTTCAGATTCACCCATGGCTCCATGTAGCTAAGTCTGCCTCTTCATGTTTCACTACATCACTGCCAAAACATGCATGGGCCGACAGCAGGGAGAAAAGATTGTATAAGATACCAATTGGAGAGAAATCATTAGCATTGTTTAGTACAGGTTAGAGGGAAAATAAAAATAAGCCATCAAGCAATCAGCTGGAACACTCACTGGTCAGTCCCTTTTAAACCAAAACCGAAAAACCCCACAAACTCAAATTTGTGCTGTACAATAAACACGAATTGGGTCTTCCAGGAAAGCTATGACTGACTGAACACACTGCCACAGAAGCACAATTAACTGGTGCAGTCACTGGAGAGCATTATTTTTCCAGGGGTAGTGCTGGCTGGCAGATTGTTATGATTTTTAACTTATGATCTTTTGCAAGGTAAGCTTCTCCTGACCTTCACATCTCTCCTGTGCTATAGATTAATGCACTGTAATACATCTGTGTGTCTCAAGTTACCAGTTCTGGGTGCTCTGCAGAAAAAGCTCAGCCAACTGCAAGAGCTGCAGTGACCCCTGAGAATGTCACCTCCAGAGGTAACGGCACAATACTGGGGATCTGGGTGCCTCCAGGCAGAGAGGAAGCATCCCAGGGGGCCAGCATGCACAGGGCAGAGAAGGAGGTCTCCTGGGGATTGGAAGAAGGTGAGAAAGGTCACGACACAGTCCTGTCTCTAGAATGTGACAAAGAATTCTGAAAGGGGCCGTATCAGGTAGAATTTCACCTGGCAACATCCTGCACTCAAAACAGATTGTTTGCAAGACCCAGCTAGCTCAAAGCTAGCAAAATTAACAGACAACACAGAGGCCTCCAAAGAGCAAAGTCTTTACTGCTGAGTATTAAAAAAACACAAAACATAAATCAAAAGCAAACCCCCACAACCAAACAGGGAGTGTCCATATCTTTAGTTTTAGTCTGTGGCTTAAGTCCTTTCACAAGAGCTTCCAGAATTCAAGGGGATAGGAAATGAAGGAGACTTATTTGTGTACCTGACTATGGGAAGCAGCTTCTAAAACTCCTGCCAGGTTTCAAGGACTGAGAAATTTGGGTGATGGTTTCACAGAGAGCATTGCTAATTTACACACTTATTGATTTAACTTAGACAGGATCTGGTTCCATATGACACTGTACCCTATCGCAGAGGTTGCCCTGGCAGGACGAACAGCTGCAGCCCTCCTCTGAGCACAGAAGAGCCACAGTGTGAACATCAGCCTTTTGCAGAAGCCAGGCAGAAAAACATGCACTGTAAAGAAGGCTCAGGAGCGATGGGTTCTTACACACTGCAATGACAGTCACAGCTCTCCAACGGCAGCCAACATATTTATTCTAGCTTCAACTGGCCACGAGTAAAGCGAAGGATAAGGACAACTAAAGGAGGCAGGGTACTCTGGTCCCTCTTTTAAGACTGTAATTTCTCTTCAGTCACTCCAGTTAATTCCAGTCCTTTGATGTGAGCTATCGTATCTCTGAGCATGCTTGGTGAAAGCCAGCAGCATTCACTTGTGGGAGTATCACCAGGAGGCACCAGCTCCACCGTTACAGAAGCAGCAAGTGCAGCAACACCAGGGCAGCAACATTACTGCGTCACCTCTACTATGATGTATTCAAACTTGGTAGCTTTGCAGCAGACTGTACCCGCCACTATTGGACTGTATTCCATTTCCAGGAATGTCTCAAATTTCCCCTGCTTTCCCTCCCCACTCCTTGAGAATGGATTTTGAACAGATTAACAAGCAAAACTGAAAATTTTCTAGCATGCAAAGCTGCATGTTGTGACACAACAAAAATCTGAAACACCAGCGTAGCAGCACTTCATTAAAGGAAAAATATTCCTGAATCTACAGTTCTTGAATCTGTACAGAGTAAACCCCAATACCAACGCCTTACCTTACCCAGGGTAACGTCTGATCCCACAACATCCCAGCCAATAATTACGTCGGTGGACACCACTCCTCACAGTGACTTTCAGAGGACAATTTAGCACTGTGCTGATTCAGCTGGTCACAGTGGATTTTTCCTCAAAGGGTACACATGAATTCCCCATGCAACGAGGCAAAACCCCGTAACTCTTTCTATGAACGGTGAGAGACAAGGTAAAGAAAAGAGGGTGTGGAACACCCACCGTTTCGTCAGTGCAGATGGAGTGTACTTGGGTCCCAAACATAACCGAGGTGAAGATGAGAAAGAGGAGCGCCTCAAAACACAAGAGGATGAGAAGGATCACTGTGGTTGGTGGAGAGAAGGAGCTGCATTCTGTGAAGACAAAACAACACAGTTGGAAGGGGAGAGATCAGGTAATGCAGCAGCAAAACACCCACTAGGCCATGAGTTTTCAGAATGAACTGCACGGTGATCATACTCAAAAAGGTGCATGGGGAAGCTCAGACTTCTTGAGGATGCACAACAATGAAGCAGTCACTCCTACAAGTTCAACAAGGCAACAAGAAAGCACCACAGGGTTTTTCTGTGTTAAGCAGCATCTCACCTTTTTCAGTGAGATGTTTTCCCAGCCTGCTACTCAGGAACCCATTCTACTCTCTTTCACTTACAGCATGGGTGTCAAACCTTTTGGCTTGCCAGGGCTGCACTGAGTGAAGGGGAATTGTCTTGGGCCAAATGTAAAATACATAATAAAGTAACAAAACTTATGTTTTTAATATATTTTTTATTAAAATGTAAAAAGCAGAGAGGAGCAAAACCATAAAACTAATGAGATGCTTGGCCCTGTTTTTATGAAACTGATGCATCAGTGCAATGTTCAATGGAAGTGGCTGCAATTGTTAGTGAGATCTCCAGGTGCTCGTCAGTGATTTTCAATGAAATGCTATTCTTCCTGTGATTCATCCTTGAAAACAACTGTTCACAAGTGCACATACTGCCAAAAAGCAATGATGTGAATAAGGTATGATTGTGAAGCACAGGATATTTTTCTCTGTTAAGGCAGACCTTATAAAAATCCAGTAACAAAACAAGACTGAATTTTCTTTGACGCGAATGTCTGACTGCAACTCTATACGTTCCATTTGAAAATGTGCAGGTAATGTATTTGTGTCAACTGAAAATGGAGTCAGAAATAAACAAAAAAAAATGATGATTCTTTTGGAAATCTTGAAACCTATTCCCAAATTCCTTCATCAAACCAGAAAGCAGAGATGCATATTTTTCGCTGTTCACAGGCCTGTGTTTAGCCAACACATCAAAATGCATGAGGCCATTTGCCATCACTTGAGCTTGCCATAATTTGTTTCATTGCAAATGCTGTCATGGTTGAAACAGAAAAGATAAGCTGATTTTCACCATGAAGACACACATTTAACTCATTTAAATGAGCGATCAGATCCACCAAAAACTGTTAAATCTGTGAGCCATTTTTCATTTTCAAGTTCTGGCACAAATTTCATTCCACAAATGATTTCATATCGCAAATCATAGCATCTTTTCAGCACTTTGTCCTGACTTAGCCACCTTCCTTCAAAAAAGTAAATGATGTCCTCCTAATTGCATCCATTCTTTTAAGGAACTCCTGGAACTGGTGAGGATTCAATCCATTGGACTTTAATGCAATTCTCAGCTTAGATGATGATTTGCATGACATTATCCATTTTCAAAGCTTTTGCACACATGTTTTCTTGGCTGTATGATGCGGTGATATTTCATCAAGCGTGATTTGCTGGTGGCAGCTGCACCACCTTCTATTAATTTAATAAATCCCCCTTTTTTACCAGCCGTTGCTGGGGCACCATCAGTAGCTATACCACATTATAGCTGCCACACTTTCCAAGCACTGCTTAATAAGCACACCATCAGTAAATAGTTCAGATTTATTTTGCCACCACGTGACTAGCTCTTATAACAGAGTCCATTTGAGTTTTTAACCTTATAAAGATTTTGTTGAGATGACAGAATTCTTTTTTGGTTCCACTGTCTTCACAAAGTGTTCCCTGATACGCATCAAATTTGGCAGCATGTTTTTGCAGGTAATGTTTTCCCAATTGTAATCTTTGAAAACTATCACCACTTCTTTACAAATTAAGCAGAGTGCCACGTTATTTGCCTTGAAAAACAAGCACCCATCTGTCCATTTTTTTGTTGAGCACACTTCCTTCATCCGTGATTTTTCTTTTTCTGGGTTCTGTTTTCTTCTGAGATGCTGTCAGGTAGGTTGAAATATTAGTATTGGCAATCACTGCATTGCTCTCAACAGATGCCACGTGCAGTACGCACACGGCATCGTCACAAAAATAGTAAGAAAAGATGAGTATTTCTCCCATGAGCAGATGTGAAGCTTCGAGAGATAAGCAATAATCAGGCACAACCAGCAAAAATGTAAGGCAGCTGGAACAACAGATCCACCTCTTGTAAACTTCCTCTTCTGCTGCCAAAACCTGGGACAGATGGGAAACTGCTTCCCCCACAGACACAGGCTTGGAGAAAGGGAACTTTCCTTTGATGTATCCTTCCTTCATGGTCCTTGCCACCATAGTCAAATCCAGATGTTCTCAGTGGCATTTAGCAGCTGGTTGGCAAAGTTCTGAACTGCACAACAACCTTGTCAAATTCAGTTCATAAGTGAGTGCACCCATCCTCCACATTATTATAAGCTAATAAAACCAGTCCTTAAGCACAATGACATGTTTTAAGAAAAGGGAATTCTAAGAGAAAAGAAGGTAATGCCCTTCCAAGAAAAGGCACAAGCTGCACACACAACTTGTGGCACCTGTCTCATTAACTCAGTATTATCTAGAGGATTTCCCATACTCACACTTTTTAAAAACATATCTCAAATGCTTATGGGAAAACTTGTTCATTTGTTGCTCCAGAACAAGGGCTGGCAGTTTATTTTGGTTCTTGTTCATTTTTGTGTGTGTGTGTGTGGAAAGGAATTCCTTGTTCTCGTGAGGGTGGATTTTTGGATCTGAGTTAACATGTTTTCCTGGCAGTCTTGCAAGAATGATTCATGCTACCCTTTTAAAAAGAGCATACACATTCTCCTTATCTTGCTTGGCATTCAGGAAATCAGTGCTGCATTTAGGGAAATAGTAGTTTACTGCACACATAATATCTAGGAGTCTTTATGTCTCAGCTTCCTCTCAGGCAGTTTCAGCACTAAGACAGAATAGGACATTTTTCAGGGCAAAAATCCTGGCAGGTCAGAAAAAATTATGAAGTTCCAGGATTGATCATTAAAAAAATAAAATTGAAGATCACATAACAGAGCTTTGATAACATTCTCCTAAAGATGATACAGAAGGGGTTGTCTTACAAGCAAACTGCATTATAAGGTCTTTTCCATACGCTAATCTGATATCTTAATGAGATGCTTCATTAGTACTCACTTGTCCAGTCCTCTTCAAAGCAATACAAGAAGTGAAATCCCACCATAATTAGAGCATGCAGAGAAATCAGTGCTATATACATCTGGAAAAAAAAAAAAAGAAAAAGAAAAAGGATGCAATATAGGCATCAGGCAAAGACCAGAACGCTCACTTTCATCAACTTAAAATCAAGGACAGTGTTCAGACTTAGAAGAACCCTACAACCAAAAATCAACAACCTCCATCCCCCAAATAAAGCAACCTGAAGGTGGTGAACACTAAGGTAACACCCAACTCAGTGTGGCCTTACCAACAGCTCCAAGGGCATGGGAAGAAGAAGTTTAGTTGGAAGCCAGGCAGACACAAAGCCTGGTGTGCTGCGCCTCAGTGTGGCCTCCCAGACAGCGCGACCCTTCCTCTGCTGAGCACAGTGCAGCTCTCAGATACCAGCAGCTCTCTGACACTCAGGTGTCATGCTGTCAAAGCTCATGTCCATGCTCTCAAGCACGAGAGCACTACAGTTTACCAGTGAAACAACAGCTAATTTGTTTTAGCCACAAGAAGCACTTAATCTGTTTTCCAGATGTCATTTCTTTCCCTTAAATAAGTGTTTTTCCCTGAGGCAGACACTGGCATGGAAAATTCCTGTCAGCCTTCAACACTTCGTACTTAATCCATTTTTTTTTTAATCCTGTCTTAGCTTTGCAACAAAATACTTCAAACCACTGGCAGTACTACACTACAGTTTACAGAGACAGGGCTAGAAGGATGACTTTCCTGGACCTACAGACTACTAGGTGTGAGGGACATTTTGTTACAGGGTGACCCTGTGGGAGCAGAAAAGGGTGACAGGAGAGCGTTTTGCCTCCCCTTGGAGCTGGAAGGTGCTGCCAAGCTTTCATCTCCCCAGGTCTTAAAGAGAGTAAACAGGAACAAAACAAAAAGAATAAACAAAATCTTTTGTTTCTCTTGCAACTACACTGGCTGTTTAATAGAGCCCACTTGAAAGTAATGGCAGTTTTAAGGGAAACAGAAATCCTTTTGATATGATTAAAGCATCTTGCTTATCCCTTACAGTGAAAACAACCTTGCTCAAGGGAAAAAAAATGGGTTTTGTTCTGTAACCCACATCCTAACAAACCACACTGTAGAAAATAAATTTTGGAGCAAGGCTTGCCTCTTAATTCAAAGTTTCTCCCTTTCTACTTGGTAACATGAGAACACGCTTCCTTGAACCTACAGATTTCTCCAAAGACTTATTAATAAAATAGGGCATCATTAACAAGCAGCCTTGCAACACTCACACTGCTCCCACAAGACATTTGCAGTCCTTTTGATGAAACAGATCTGCACCCTCCCATGTAAGTAGTATTCAAGTCTGTGCTCCTGCTTTCTTACACGTTATGCTACAGAAAACAGCACAAAAAGTCAAACATCTCCTCGGTTTTCAAGCACAAAAATAAACTGCTTGCAAGTAGAACATGAACAATGCTTTCCAAAGGGGATGTAGATTTCCCTCTCCTTGCTTAAGATGTGACACCATCTCTTATTATGCAATCTCAGACAGGTGCTCCTTCAAGGACAGCATTTAGGTACCCTATATGTGGGTCGCAACTCTACCAAACACAGAGCAGAGCGAAAGAATCAACAAACCACATGAGTTGGGAAACAGCATGCCAATCACCTGACAAAGCAAGCTTCACAAAGCCCGGGCAAACACTTTCTGTTTTGCCTTTTCCTATATTGCTATATTGTGTGCGTTCCCCAATTAGTGAAACAGGAGTCTGCAGGAGTTCCCTGAAAAGCTCTTCTGAAACAGGAAAGAAAAGCAAGCCAGCATTGGAGCTGCTTCAGAAATGACATGCAATGTTTTGTGGCTGCACACCAGGCAGCTTCAAACAACACATGTGAAATACTTACTGTAAACAGTACAAAGTACTTCTGGTTATTCTCTCCTACGCAGTTATTGACCCATGGGCAGTGATGGTCCATTTTCCGAATACACCTCTTGCAAACGCTGAAAGAAGACAGAACTTTATTTGTAGCACATTCCATTCCAGGAATACAAGATTTCACAGAAATTTTAGGAACACAAAGAAACGAAAGAACCAGAAGTGAAACGTAATGAGGTTCAATAAGGTCAAGCACAAGGTGTTGTTGCACTTGGGTCAGGGCAATCCCTGGGGTTATACACACTGGGCAAAGAACCCCTTGAGAACAGCCCTGTGGAAAAGGACTTGGGGATCCTGGTAGACGAGAAGCTGGACGTGAGCCAGCAGTGTGCGCTTGCAGCCCAGAAGACCAACTGTGTTCTGGGCTGCATTAAAAGAGGGGTGGCCAGCAGGGAGAGGGAGGTGATTGTCCCCTCTACTCAGCTCTTGTAAAGCCCCATCTGCAGTACTGTGTCCAGGTCTGGGCCCCCAGTACAAGAAACATGCAGAGCTCTTGGAACAAGTCCAGAAGAGGGTCACTGAGATGATCAGAGGGCTGGAGCACCTCTCCTGTGAGGGAAGGCTGAGGGAACTGGGATTGTTTAGCTTGGGAAAGAGAAGGCTCTGGGGAGACCTTATTGTGGCCTTCTAATATTTGAAAGGAGTGTATAAACAGGAATGGGTATGACTGTTGATGAGTGTGGACAGTGATAGGACAAGGGGGAATGGTTTTAAACTAAGACAGAGGAGGTTTAAGCTTAGATATTAGGGGGAAGGTGTCACACATATTAGGGTGGTGAGGCACTGGAACAAGTTGCCCAAGGAGGCTGTGGATGCCCCATCCCTGGAGGCATTCAGGGCCAGGCTGGATGTGGCTCTGGGCAGCCTGGTCTGGTGGCTGGTGACCTGCACATAGCAGGGGGTTGGAACTGGATGAGCATTGTGGTGCTTTTCAACCCAGGCCACTCTATGATTCTGTGAAATCGGAACCTCTGTAAATTTAAAACGCATTAATATTTCTGGTTCTTTCTATGTCTGCTGAAATCAGCCACACAGTACAAAATGACCACCGTGAAAAATTCATGTCAAGCAATACACATTCTCATAATGTTATCAGAGGTTCTGCCAAAATACAGTTTGAAAAGTACATTCAGGCAGATGGAAAAACTGTGTGTTAGTCTAGTTTTAATCTAGTTAGTCTCTGAAAACATCCACAGATTAAAAACTAACCAAAAATCCCACCTACAACACAAAGATGTGAAAAATGGTTGATAAGCAAGAACACTTCTCAGAATTATTAATCATAGGATCATATCATCATAGAATGGCCTGAGTCAAAAAGGACCTCAAAGATCATTCCCCCCCTGCCACAGGCAAGATCACCAACCACTGGACCAGGCTAATAGAAGGTAAAGGCTTATTTGTTATCATTACCTGCTAGCAGGAACTTGTGAAGAACAAAACTGAAGCAAACATGAGAATACACTCTTGAAAACAAGGTAAGCCACACGCTGGCATAAAACAGCCAGGGCAGATAGTCAGGAAAACATTACCACAGTATACATCCAAGGTACAATTAGATGTTAAAGTACTTCACAAAACCACACTTACAAAATCAAAATTCAAGTTCTTGCCAGCAGGCACACTGTGGCTTGAAGTCAAATAATTAAAAGACTGCTACTTTGTCTGAACATCATTCTCCTGATTAGTCAGGAACTGCTCTGAGCCTCATAATAAAAGAGGTCTTTCTCTCTGCTGCTTTCTCATATGATAGCAGATGAAAGGCTGTCTCCTGATACTGCATCACACAAACAAGCACAGAAATCAAATATGAAAAAGCACGAAACCCCAAAACAAACAACAATAGCCCCATAAGAGGGAGCAGCAGCAGCTATCCCAGAACACTTCTGGCGGATCTGAAACAGGAAGAATTAAAGGCTGCTTCATTTTGTTTTCATTTTTCTTCTCAGGATTAAAAATATTTTGACCTTTAATATAAACAACAATACCCAAACACTTAAAGAGAGCCTCAAATAAAAACATAAGCATGTTCTAATGAGCACTTATGAATAAATAATAGAAAAGCCTCTCTCTGAACAGCCCTGCACTGACTGCACAGCAGGAGGAGTTAATCCCAAGGAGTCTTACCATGCCTGGCAATGAATGAGCTGCTACAGTCCTAATGCTAAGGGAATGGCTGCCTGGGCAGGCTGCCAGAGCAAGAGCTCAGGTAGGCACAGGTAGCCTGTTACCTACTGGTCCCAGACACAGTAGACAACAGCAGAAGCCTCATTTTGCTAGAATAAGCAACTCAAAAATGTTTTTGAGCTATGTGGTACTCAAATCAGGTTGTGTCATAAAAACAAGTTATCTGCCTGAAAATTTCAGACTTCAACAGGACAAACATCAACCTTTCACTAGGAAAAGAGGGAAAGAGGCAGAGGGAGAAGGGTGGATGGCATAAAGCAGGAGGGTGCCTCCCTGTACTCTAAATTAGTTTGTGTGTTTTTCTCTGCGAGCACACAGACTTCCCTTCAGCTGTGAAGCAGGTTGAGCACTAAAGCAACCCCTACAATTGCTGCCAGGTCCTAGCTCCCCAAATAGGGACAGCCTGAAGCACTTAAACCAAAGAGCTCCACAAAGGAGGCAGCTAAGGCTGGAAGGAGACTTGTCATTCTCTGCTTGTGTACCAAAAGGAGATGGATAAGAGGCAGGTGAAACTAACTGGTGGAAAAGGAAGCTCAGAACCAAGGACCAAAAGTGGTCAACAGCAGGAATTGCCCATACTCTAAAATACACTCCCCTCAACAGCCCAGCTTCCAAATGCTGGAAGGAACGCTGCTGGGCACCAGGGACTCAAGTGAATCAAAAAGCACCATGGTCCCTCATGCACACAGCTAGCAACAACTCCTGCTGATGCACATGCGCAGACTTGGGGTGTGAAAGTCGAACAGATCTCCACAGGGAACATTGGGCTGAAGATTCTCAACACCATTAATGCGCAGTGGATGGGTTTTCCAAATTTTAACATCTATAAAATTAACTTAAAGAATGGAGAAAAGAACTGTGGAGATGATTTGCCAAACAGCCTTTTTCATTTGCCTACAGTGTGAGTCATCAGCCAGACAGCATTTTAGCTGTGAAGCTTCATTCATAATTGAAGACGTGTCAGAGGGGATTTTACAGCGGCATTAATAAGTGATCGGAACAACCACACTGCTCCTACTGAAAAACCAACTCCTGAGCTGGATTATGACAAAAAGCCAGCGACAAAAAATTTGCACACTAAAGCTCTGAGATCTGAAAAATGCAAACAGCAGAGCACGTTTGTTCAGCTCAGTCATATCCGTGTATTTCCCTCCCCACAAGACCTCTGCCTGAATCCAGTAACCACGACACGAGCTCTCTCAGTATGCATTGTGGTTTGGGGGTAGATAAGGAAAGGATACCAGTGCAAATTCATTAACTGATTACTGGAAAGCAGGTTCTCTCGTTTTAAAAGCAGAAGGAAATGTTAGGAAGCAGTTACTTTTTTGCTCACTGTTTTTCGTACCTATCTCACTACCAGTTGCTTTCTTCTGTTACCTAAACTTCTGTTACACTGTTACCTGAACTTCAGTTTTAAATTAAGTATCATTTCTAAATCTATAGACAATAGGTCTGACTTAAAAGTAAAAAGGCCACTGACCTTTGAGACATTTATGTTGCACGGACTTTTGGTGTTTAATGAACCTTTTGAAGTCATTTTAAGTCTTTTTTTCCCCATGACAGCCAGTACTACAAATCATAGAATGTCAATTACACGTGTGAAGTAGCACTCATGTGAACTGTTTGTCACTTTGCAAGAAGCAGCCCTAGCCTGCTGAAGATGAAAACGTCCCTGAAAACACCTGAGTTTTTTTTTTTACACAGAAGCTTGAATGCATCTGCCACTCCTGGCAACAGAATTTGAATGCCAAACTCCCAATTTAAACACTCAAGTCTCACACTAATAATATTCAAGCACACAGGACAATTCTTGAGGTCTAGACTTTACCTGCAGTGATGTGCTCTGTCAGGTTTGATGCTACAACATTTTGGGCACTTGTAAACCACCTGTCCTGGCTTTAGCTGTAAACTCTCAATGAACTCTTTTGTTGCGTTACCTTTGGGCACAGCACCCTGTAGAAAAGGAAATCAAACCAGAAGATTATCCTGTGAACACTGTCAGTGCTCAGAATAGTAGAGATGACTTAAAACTATGGAAGAGGAGGAAAATAGGAATAAAAAATCTCTAATATCAACAGGGAGTTGGGAAGAACAAGAAGGAAAAGAAGTTAAAACAAGGTGGTCCTAATATATGGATGTAATATGTAGAACAATATATTCAAACATTACTTTTAAAAACACAATAAAGCAAGCAGCAGTACATCCTTACAGAAGGAATCAGGCTTTTGTAATCCCACAGTAATCTTCAAATATTTACGAATTTTTACCCCCCCTCCCCACATCTATCAATGGATTTTTCATCCCAGTGTTTCTCATTGCAAATCAAAGACAGCAGATGTTTTAATTCAAGTAGAAGCAGCTACTTCTGAAGTACCGTTGTGTACAGCAGCAGTTGCTGATAAGCATCTAATACATTTATAGCTATACCTCTGTTGTGCATTTGATATTTAAATCAAGGTGTAACATTCAAACAGCGCACTCTTTCTAAGAATCCAAGTAAGAGCAGGCAAAATGTTCATTTTTGTGCAATTGTGACATTAAAATAAGTGTCTTTAAACAGGAGAAGCTGCAGAAGCCTGAACTTCCAGAAGTTTTCAAAACTTTCAAGAATTTCCAGCCCATGGCCATAAATTTGGTCAAAAGATTAAAAAAGGATGAAACGTGACGTATGAAATCACTGCTGGGACTCTGACACAATGCATCCCTGTAGGTGTGGGCTTTTAGACTGAAATAAAACAAGGCACTGAACGGTTTAACACACTTCTGATGGAGCAGCCTCTTCTTAAAGCTATACTATTTCTCAGCAGCAATAAAGAATAATGCATATTAACAAAACACATTAAACAGGTATTATAGGGCTTTCCTGAGCAGTCTTGGGACTTTTCTGCACAAACCTCCCAACAGTCCTGGCCAGTCTAGGACTGATGACCAAGACCAGTTTACACAAAATAGTACAACTTATGCTCTCTGAGCACACAGCAAAGCTCCAAACACAAGGAATGTTTTTAGGGAGAACACAGAGGAAGCAGCTCCTGAAAAGGATGATATGCTATCAATTCTGAAAAATACAGGTGTTCATTCGTTTTTGATAATAATTTCATTGCAGTGCTCTGCTTCATTCTTGATCCCAGATGTGCTGCTCTTCTCCATCTCCCACAGCTTCCTCCCTCCCAAACTCACACTGCCCACCCTGCCTTGCTGCACTCCCTCCCTGTGTTCCCTTCTCCATTTTGCCTAGCTGATTTCTTTCTAAAAATCTCTATGAAAAATAAAACAAAATCTCACTGGTTCCCTCCATCCACTCACAAAAATCCCACCAACCACACAGTGGGAATTAAGATACCTTTTCCAGATTCCTCTGTAGATTTTATCTGTTTCTCTGAAACTGTGCTTTCTCAGCCCGCTTTAAAATGCAGCTTTTGTTTCAAGAGTGACCACTAGCTCTGTAAAATAACACCAGAGACCTGAATGTCCTCGATATTAAAGCCACACAACATATAATAATTAACAACAACAATAAGACTTATGTAACAAATTGCTACAACCTTGTATTTGTGAGCCCAATGACCAGAAGTTTCAGCAACTCAACTACTGCTCTAAGTTCTGCCCAGAATCAGTAGCACTGAATCACTCTTTGCTTTACCACAAACTGCAAAACTACCCCAAACCAAGCAATTTTTGCAGCTCTGCAGCTTCTGGAAGAGCTGAAAAATCAAGCAATAAAAATTACACTGAAGTTTTAACAGCACATAACAAGGTTTCAAGTAGGAAATGACATTTGGAGGGAATAATTTGTGTATCAGGGATGCATTGCCATTCCCAGCAGGAACAAAAAGACTCAGGAGGAAGGAGAGAAGGAACCTAAGCTTGTTTTTTGTTCCACAGTCTAGTGTGAATGGGGCTTTGAACTGAATGTACTTTTCAGAGGCTGATAAGCAAAATAAGCACAAGCCATTCTGAATAACCTCCGCAATATTAATCCATCTCTTATTAGAGAAGCAGTGTCCTACAAACAGAGGTAAGGGAGTGCCACAATCTATACGCTTCCTGTCTGCCCAAGAACTTTCAGCTGGTAGCATGCTTATATAATATTTGTTTTTGCATGGTCCAACAAATTTCATTAAAACACTAGTGTGAAAGATGGCTGCATTAAAACTATGCACGTTCTGTTCCATTCTGCTGAAGTAGTGCTTGCCAAGGCAGATAACCAGAACCAGCTTTTCCTGCTTTGCTGTTTTGTCAAGACATGACAAGCCACAAACATGAGATTCAGGATTTGTGAGAAAAGTCTCGGGGAGAAACGCTCTCCTCTTCAGTGCAGAAAGAGAAGCTGCTCTGACAAGGAGAATCTACAGTTGGGTCCTCAAGTTTGCATTTGACTTGAGTGGGATGAGGAATTAGCCTCCCACATCAGCAGCTTCTCTCAGCAGGCTGACACGCAGAAGTTATTTAAATCTGCCACTCACTCAGCAACCGAGTTACTCAACACTGATCAGATAAGAAAAACATTGGCTTGTTCTTCCCGAGACATGCAGAGAGAGATACTTACTGGATCTGTCAGCATAGCACGAAAATGTGAAGCCAAAGCGAGGAACGCCAAGGTGTTGAACAGCGTGCCATTGATGACACTATAAACGTAATCTCTTGAGGGAACCAGCATGACAAGAAGGACTACAAAGTCAGCGTAGAACACCAGCATCCAGGTGACAACGGCACACGCGATACCACAGCCATCTCGAATAAACCACATCGTTCCCAAGGAAGCGCGGCTAGGAGGTGGAACACACTTCTCCGGCTGGAGGTATTCAGGTGTCCTTTCAATATCTCTGAAGCGGTGGACTGAAGAAATCATCATAGGCTATTATGTCCATACTTGCATCTGAAAGAGAATCGGAAACAGCACTCACTGCCTCACAAGGCCCTCTGAGATCTTTTCACACAGCGAGATGGGATGGCGTGAGTAGGAACAGTGAAAAAGATGAACCAAACAAAAAATAATGGCTTTGGAAGCCAGACTTTCGTACTTATCAGAACACCTCTTACCCAAGAAGACTCTCTAAGTGCTTTTAAGACTTGCTTAACCACACGCTGACTCCAGCCACCCCCACTGAGGAAAGGCAGCGAGCGCTCTGATGCAGAGCACAGTGGCCAGGTGGTGCCAACAGGAGCGGCTGCAGAAACACGTGGGAACCACCATGGGGAAAAAGAACAGAGCAGAGCCCCTTCTGCTGGGTCAGGCCCAAGGAAGAAAAGAGAGCCTGGGGGCTCAATCTGCACAAACTGCTGAGCAGTAGTGGTAGCAACTCCTGAAGCAGCAACCATGCAAAGATTTTTATAGAACAGTCTTGCCTGGACTGCGCTCTTCCCTCCTCCACTGGCTTCATGGCCCCTTAGAGTCTGCTGCTCCACTTCACTCCATCCCTTAATTTCGTTTGCTTCGCCCCCCTCTGGAACTCCTGGAGGCTTTGCAAGTGCCATTCACACACCCAGCCACTTCTTCTAGGGACACTCCTCAAGAAGTGTTTGCACAGCATTCGAAACACTCAAACGCCACAACCGATGTGTCAGGACCCACCTTCCACAAAAATGGGCTCAGCTACTAAATACACTGAATTGCACGCACCCACAGAAGGCTCAGCTGCCTGCCCCCTTAATGCATAAGGATTGGTTTCATCTCTTTCCAAAAAACAGTGCTCGTTGCCATCTCAATTCAGAGAGAGGAAGGTGATGCTCACCTCTAGTTACATTTTCTGCCAAAAAGGTCACACTGAAGCTATTTTTGCATTCAACTGTTAAAAAAAACAAAAACAAAAAAACAACAACAACCCTAAAACATACTATTGATTAGACAAAATGGATGAATTTTATAGGAAACACAGTGAGATCACAAAAGCATCCAGAACCTCAAGCTTCTCTCCAAGCATTTACTCAGTTCTGTCCAGGAGAGGGAACAGCTGTATTTCAGAAGCACCAAGCTCCACAGCCATGCTGCTGCCCTATCCAGACAGTAACGAGGATGACAACTTGCTTTCTGCTGTTATTTCAGGAGGGCCAAATTCACAGGACATTGAGTTTCTCATGGCCTAAGGTTAAGGCTGTTAATGAACAGGGTGATTAATCAGGTATGTTCTTCTATTTCTGCCATTAACACACAGCATGCTACCAAGTGAAACAGCTTGGGATGTTTTAGGAATCTAATAAGAAGTCACATGGGTTAACATTACAGCCTACCAACTTTACAGGTAGATCACACAGGATAGAAAAATCAAGATTAAAGGAGTGCCTGTGTATCTCAATTGCTTTGGTGAGGAAAAAAATAACAAAACTGGCTTGAAAAACTCACCCATCACACTGCAATTATGTGTTTTAACCACAGCTATAGCTAAAGCTCCTGACAGCAGACACTTTAGGGAGAGAAGCATTTCATTTCCAGAAGCAGTGATTACCCTTACAATCTGCTGGCCTAAGTTCTGACAGATCTCTACCTACCAGCAAACCCACATCTTTTCCCTACACATTTACCATGCATGCAAGGATACACATTCACACAGACTTCAAAAGTGTTTGAAAGACTCCCCTCCCCAAGATAACAGCTGACCTTCACTGCATTGGTTCATAATCTTACTAGAATTATAACACAGGTTTGCCAGCTCAAAACAAAACTGACAAAAGACTCATGCCTGACAGTGGTATTTTAACTGACTGTAACGTAATGCATTAAAAGCATGAAAAAACTGCAATACAGATGCTCAGTTTTCAAACTAAAGTTTTAGACCTGACAGGTGAGGTACAACAGCAAGCTGGGACAGCCTCGAGCACTGACTGTCAGGGTTTTCTGCCTAGACCCTGTGAGACACACCTTTGTATTTTTTTTTCCCCTGGTGTTTTGTTTTCCAAAGCAAAGGAGTGAAAGGATCACAAGAAAAGCCAACCCCCACCAACAGAGGAATGAGTTTGACAAGTCACCTTAAGGTCAGTCCTGGCTGAAAGCTAGACCAACGCATACAGATTACAGCTGTGGGCTTAGCCCTGTACTGCACACTTTTGCAGACAAACAAAATGCAGAGCTAAGCAGAAAGCTCTCTCACTCCAATGGAAGTTATCCCAGAAATAAAGCGCAAAATAAAACCATTGCTGCAGAACTGCCAAAGAAGGAACTGGTAGCATCTTGGAGGCACACCGTGCCAGTAGGACACTGGAGGCACCTCACCTGAGGGTCCAGTTTCTGCAGTACAGAAAGGAAGCCAGTAAGATGCAGCACAGGCCTCCAACACTGACTTCTGGCTGGAGGACAAGTGTGTTAATTAATGCACTCAGTTACTTAAGACTGCTTTCAGAGTCATCACTGAGCAACAAAATGAAAAATCAGTAATTGCTATATGAACACTATTCATTACTCGAGAAACGCTTATGTGTTTCTGTGTACATTATTTGTATGGAACTTCTTGTGTTGCAGTTTTTGTCCTGCCTGTTCCCATCCATTTGATTCCCACACTTTTGATGTTTATAAACAGTGATGAAATCCCAGCCTTCTCTCCTCCAGGCTGACCGGTTCCAGGTCTCTGAGCCTTTCCTCATAAGGGATATGTTCTGCCCCCCTCATCATCCTGGTGGCCCTCCATTGGATTCTATCTGGAAGTTCCCTCTCCTCTTCTTGAACTGAGAAGCCCAGAACTGAACACAATACAGTGTGTATCCTCACCAGGGCAGAACAGAGGGAGAGGATCACCTCCCTCGACCTGCTGGCCACACTCTTTAATGCATCCCAGAATACCATTAGCCTTCTTGACCACCAGGGCACACTGCTGGCTCATGGCCAACCTGTTGCCCAGCAGGACCCCCAGGTCCTTCTATGAAGAGCTCCTTTCCAGCAGGTCAGCCTCTAACCTGTACAGCTGCATGCAGTAATTCCTCCCCAGGCACAAGACCCTACGTTTGCTCCTGTTGAAGATCATCAGATCTCTGCCCAACTCACCAGCCTGTTCAGGCCATGCTGAATAGCAGCACAGCCTTCTGGTACATCAGCCAGACGTATACTCCTCCCCACTTTGCTTCATCAGCAAACTTGCTGAGGACGGACTCTATCCCTTCATCCAGATCATCTAACAGCCATGCTATCTGAGCACAGAGTCTCAGCTCCCCTTCCACATGGTGAATGTTTTCAATTCCTTGTTCTGACCTACATAAACATCTTCTTGTTTATGCTGGCTAACCTGGAATTTTCATATTAAAAAAGAAACAGGGATTGTGGCATGGGGGAGTAACTTGCCCTGGTAGCCTGCCCTGGAATCACCCTGCACAGGAGCTCATTCTGTCACACACAGCTTGGGTATGTCAGCCCCTCATGCTCAGGAGCACACAACAGGTGAACACCAGCAGCAAGGACCTGATCACTGCATCAGGCTGCAGGGAGGCCAGCAGGTACGTCAGTGACAGCAAACGTGTCCAGTCAGCTCCATGTCACAGTGAAACTTTTCTTTCTTATCTGGAAGGCATTTAGCACCACAGGAATAATCCAAGGAATATGTAACATACGCATTAGAAATGTAAACAAAAGAAATTAAAATCCACTTCCTGCTACAATGGACACTTACAATACAGTTACACCTTTTATAAATTAAGTAACTGTATTTGACCTGACATCAGTCATGTAAAAAAACCAACAAACTATTTCTGATGGCCTGTAACTGCTGATCAACACATTAAGAATGAATGAAGAACTGATCTGGGCCTTCATCCAGTGGGTACCTGAATGCAGTCTGATGTTCTGACCTCACAAGACGTACACAGCTCACCGTCACCCGGCTGATTTGCATCTAATTACTCATGCTGGGAAATACCTCAGTATGACCTGCCACACTGCACTATTACTGCAAAGACATTGCAAGTGTTTCCCCTATTACAAGTCCATTTAACATTAAACTGTGGGGAGGAGTTACCTGCACAGACTGCCAAGTTCTGCCTGCTGTATTAAAGCGATTTTAAGGGAAAGGAAGAAAAAAAAAGAGAGAGAGACCATGGCAAACTCTGTGTCTTTCTTGAGGGTTTGGTTATTATCACATTGTTTAAGATGAACACATTCCTGAAGAGAGTTTTTCTAACACAGAGAACTAGAGTTTACTGACTGCATTTTGACAGCCCATAAATAATTATCAGGTTAACTTTTTATTGTCATCAAAAGGAGGAAGCAAGCATACATTACTGGTCACCCTGTATTCACAACTGCTACACTAAGTGATCTTTAGGCACCAGACATTCTCTATAACACCAGTAACCTACTCTTGCATAAATACACATATAAACTGCAAGCTTATTTTGAAATTCATTTCAGTCTTCAGACATAAAACATTAATGAAAACATCAGGTATTTAAACTTTCTTTGCAACAGAAATGAAAGTGTGTTTTCTAACTAACAGGATATTTACCTTTGCTTCTCCTCCCACACTTTCATACAGCCCAGATCTAACAACAAGCCTGTCAGAACCTACCAAAGCAAGTTCCAGCAAGAATAACAAGGAAAAACCAATATTCCGTGTATTCTTTCTAATGGTTTCTGAAAACTTTTATCTGATCAACAGCAGTGGAATGAGAATGCTGTGAATTTTTGGCCATCTGCTGCAGATCCATCCACACATCCATCTGCCCGGCACTCTGCAACTCCTGGCATACAGAACCCTGCAGGGCCAATGGGACACTTCGAGCAGCTCTGTGAAAGGCAGCTAAAAAAAAAGCAAGCCTACTATCAGCAGGTTTAAATTTGCTATAGAATTGTACATTCATCAAAATGTTTTCAAGACTCCGCACACAGTTCAAAACAAAACAGACCCAAACTACCTCTCTCCAGTAAAATGCATAGGGAAGGGTTAGGCCCCAGGATATTAGCACTACACCAACCACACTCTGTTTGACTCAGATCAAAACGACACAGGGCAGAGTCCATTCTGCCAGCCCGATTGCAGCCACCCCAGGAGCAGGAGAACAGCATTATGCCTGGTAGAAACAAGCTTAGATTTTTCTTCTGGAAATTCAGGCCACGCTTAGGGAAACAGTTTCAGCCTAATGAGAGGGTACAAAGAAAGAATGACTTCAGTGACACCTGCCAGATCTAGGAACTCCTGCCCCAGGGCCAACACAGACAGGCTGGGCAGGGGTGGCCGCATAGGGCACAAACCTCACAGTTTTCTCACTGACACCAGTGTAAAAAAGTAGCAACTTCTGCAGTGTCAGTGGAATTCTGATAGTATAATAGTAAGGAAAATAAGGCCACGTTTTCTTAATTACAAGAATGTCTGTGGTACACAGTCTCTCAGGACAGATGGCAACAGCTTCCTGGCTAATGCCTATATCATTTCTGTTTAACCAACAAATACACATTGTATAAATAAATTATAATGCAACAAAGACTCGCCGGAGAGTCTTGAGTAATTGACAAATAGCTGCACCTCCACCTACACAGCCTTTTCGCTGCTGGCCTGAGAGCAGGAAAAAAGGCAGTGAGAAAGCAGTTCCTGTCCAAGGTACACAAGCACAGGAGAGTGACTGAACCAGGTGACGAGGAGATGCAGGTCACACGGGCAGTAAGGAATCAGGTCAGGCCCACGGTCTGATCCCACATTCAGCCATGTCAATCAGCGGTTGTCAGAGAGCTGCAGAGATGTCAGGCCCTGTGAGATGTGACAGGAGCTGCCCCAGTTTGGATGCTGACTCAGGACTTGACAGCAAGCCACCGGATCAAGGGAATTGAAATTCTCCACTTGTCCTGCATCAGCCTTTTGAAAAAAGGGAAAGATGGAAAGCAAAAGGGGAAGGTTTCCCTATACAGTGGGTACTGTTTTTAATGCTTGTGTTAAAAACCACACTGTTTTCATGGCATAAAGAATGTATTTTCCAGAAAAGTAGAAAATAATTGTTGGTTTTTACACTTTAACTATCTCAATCCAGAACCAGAACCATCCCAGCCTGAAGAATATTCTGAATCACTCAGGTGAGCCCAAGATTTGGGTCTTCCCTGCCACTGCTGCAGGCCCTCCACAAGCACAAACCAGTCGCTCAGCCTCTCCTATTGTTGCCCCACTTTGGCCTACACTTCTTCCTTACCACATCAGGGACTTTCACAAGTGGATGAAGGCTTCAAGGCACTCAGTTTTAAAATACCTAAACGCTGCACCTAAACAACTAGATACAGAAAGACACAGGGTGTACATTAAGTAATGCACTGATGAAACAGTGACTGAAGAGATCATCTCTAGCTTGCGGAGGCCTCAAGTGAAAATTGGGGCTGTCACGATCCAATGCGATGATGTTAAGAGTTAGCCAAGGGAGAGCTCTGGTGCCACTTTGGGAACTGGAAAAACCTGCACGTTCAGAGCTGTCCTATATTAAGGGATTTCAAACAGAGAACTTTTCAGTTGGAAAACAGCATTACTTTTGCTCAGTGTTCTGCTGGCAGGCACAAACGGTCTCTGTCTTCCACTTTCTATGGGTAAACATTAATTTTGTTATCCTTTGAAATACTGAGACACAGAAATCAGCCTAACTGCAGAACAAAATCTATTGCCTGTCTACTCCATGCTACATTCAGTGACCCAAGCAGTCACCGCAAAGATCAAAGATGTGCATCACACCCACCCTTACCCCTGCTACAGCCCTCTCACCTCTGTGTCTCTGTTGGGATACTGCAGCCTTTTCACTAAGACTGGAAATAAGGCTGCAACTGTTTCTTTTATTATTAAGTAGCACAGTGCTTCACATTACCTTTATTCATCACAACTGCTTCAATCTGTGCCCGTTTGTTCTAACTTCCAGAAGCTGCACCACATTTAAGCCTGGTTCCTCTTATTGCAAAACTCACAGTGAAACGCACCATCCACCACCAGGCGAGCAGCACAAACATCAACAAGAGCCGTGCTCTTCCTCCCATTCAACATTCCTTCCTCAGCCACAGGACACTAACGCTGAGCTTTCTGCACCCTTCCTTGCAACTAGAGCTCACAGAGCAGCGGTACCCAAGATTTGCCTGGCTGAAGCTGCGGCCCAAGGCGCTGCCAAGCACCTGGTTCCTGGGGCAATGCCAGAAGCAGTCCGAGGGAGGTCTCCTGCCCCTGCATACTGGTCACCTTCTGCATACTGGTTGGGAGGTGGCCCTGCTTGGGGCCTTAGTGTCCGCATATCCAAAGCTGCCAGCCTCCTTTGGGCTCCCTCTCAGAAGGGCAATGTGTGAAGCGCTCCTGGCAGGCTTGCTGCACTGCAGCTCCAAGCAAGGGGCCGGCTATCTTTTTTTCTTCTCATCCACACAATCCAGGAAACAGACAGCTCTCACCAGGAAAGCTCTAACTTCTCATTTACTCTAAAGCAACCTGGAATTTCAGATTAGTTATGTGCACAAAGCAAATGTGATGCTCTGGGTACCACATCATTCAGCTCTGGCTTGCTTCAGCCAGCTAAGCACAGGGCAAAGAAAATAAAAAAGGACAATGTTATACATTGTCATGTATTGCATTACAAACCATCTGCTCTCAGGAATGAAAAAAAAAACAAACAACCAAAACCCTGTATTCCTGTGCATCATTCCAAGAAAAAGGTCACTGTACTCTACAGGGAGACAGGGAAACCATACCCTGACTCAGATAACACCAGCGGTGGCTGGCTGGGAGCAGCCACACACGTGTCAGATCACTGAGCGTGGCTGCCCATTGCCAGCACCACGGTTTCCTTGATGAGGCTGTACCCCACTACAGACGTGCCCTAATAGCAAGGCTGCATGAGCACATTTCTGTGAAATAATGCAACACATGGGTTTAAACCACACTGATCACACAGAGCTGCTGTTGGAGCTGTGCAGGAAGCAAATATCCTAAGAAGTGAGCTTATGTTTGTGAGAACAGAGCCATCTCTGCTTGGGTATGTGCGCTGCCATGGGCTCAGTTGGGGCACGGCAGGTGCGTTTTGGCCGAGGGTTGTGGCACTCATCTTCCCCCAACCTGCTCCAACAGCTGGAGTAAATCATGCTTTGACATTGTCGTCTGTCACCTAACAAGCAGTTCCAACGACAAACACGTATCCTGCCTGCAACCACACTTCTCACAATGAAAAATGGCAACAGAAACGCACACGGCAATTCGCCGCCCGTGCCAAACGCTGCTGGAGGTGCCCCCAACCTGCAGGCACATCGCACCACCGCCGCTTTCCCGACCGGTAACCAAACGGACGGAGCTCGCAGATCGTACCCCGCCCAGCGGGGTGACAAACACCGCCGGGCCAGAGGCAGCGCTCGGAGCCGCGCGGTACCCCGGGACACATCGCGGCGGGGCGGGAAGGAGGGCAGCACGGGCAGCGCGGCGCGGCCTCCTCGCGTCCTCTGCCACGGGCCGCTCTCGGAGGCGTTCCCGGCCGCATCACCCCTCACCTCACCTCACCTCACCTCACC